>NW_023596448.1:12738255-12980181 GCF_011947565.3 Pollicipes pollicipes | reverse complement strand
TGAAAGTGTGACTGTGAGATAACTGAGATAATTACGCGCACTCTGTCGCTGACGTTCTGTATATATATATATAGATATATATATATATATATATATATTATATATATACATATATAATATATAATATATATATATATATAGATATATAAATATATATATATATCTCTCTCTCTCTCTCTCTCTCTCTCTCTCTCTCTCTTCTCTCTCATCTCTCTCTCTCTCTCTCTCTCTCTCTCTCTCTCTCTCTCTCTCTCCATATATATATATATATATATATATATCTATATCTATATCTATATCTATATCTATATCATATCTATATCTATATATCTATATATCTATCTATCTATCTATCTATGTATCTATATACTGTGTGTGTGTGTGTTGTGTGGTGGTGTGTGTGTGTGTGTGTGTGGTGCGTATGTTATTCCGCAGTTTTACTCACTGCAGAGGAAAGTGGCGTCCAGGCCACCACCTATTTGTATACGGTGTGCTGAGGCAAGTATTCAAAATAACGCTTGGATGATCCCTCATGTGAATGATGATTAATAATGAGGGCGCTTTCGGTATTCCTTCAAGTTGGCTGTCAGGTTAGGTGAGACGAGCTCAAATGATATTTCCCTGTCTTAAAATACTCCGTTTTCACATTGGCAGAAACAAGCTGATTTAACACGCGCGCGCCAGGGTGGAGGGGAGGGGTCAAATTGACCCTCCCAGAGGTGTTTCCGGAATGGTTTCCGAACGGCGCAGTGTAGTCGCGCCAAATTTTGCATAGCTGTAGACAACTGAATAGCGGATTGTCTGACGTCAACAATTTAGATGTACCTTGTAAGTCACTGACCTATGGCAGGTCGAAGTCAGGTCATGGTTTTAGAGAAGGCAATGTCTAGGCAATCGTTCTATGTGATCCAACAAGAGAGTGTTAGACAAAGCCATATATTCACTTTCTTAGGCAACACCACAATTGAATGAGCTGATAACATTGACCTAGGGTCAGGTGTGGAAGTCAGACCAAGGCCAAAACCAACCTGTTTTATTACTCTAGGACCTGTTGTATGAGGTAGTGTCTGGCGCCCATTTCGAATTTGTTGATGGAAGAGACTGCATTATACACCTTCTACGGACTTCTTTAGTGTCACAATAGGTCATTGACCTAAAATGACCCAAGTTAACACCTTGTTTTTTGGAACATACTGCCTAGCGTAATCTTAGTCGCTTATTCAAATGCAAACTCAATGCAGTCTTTTATGATTTTGGTCAGCATTCCCTCCAAAGGTCACGCAAGGACGCTGACCTTAAAAAAACCTGTGACTTTTTGGTTCAGAACAGTTATCTAGTTCTAGGGGGCCTTTGGAGACCAACGTGAAATTTGACCTTGTTGACCCTATTGACCGAAAGGTCATGACCTAGGAACCTCAAACTTTGGCCTAAGTGAGTTAACGTGCAGGGCAACGCAGCATGTGAATTGGTTTCTCTAGCTCTCTACTTTTTGAGTTCTCAATTGGATCAAATTGACCCCCGCCACCCAGAGCGAAGGGTATCCAGTTGGCCAACCGGGTGGGTGTTAAGTCAAAGTGCGTGCTATTTACTTCTGAGTAAATGGTACGAACACCATAGGAGAGCATTCAATGATCTTCTGTGATCATGACGTTGATAAGCTTGCACTGAAGTATCCATGTGCAGCAAAGCTATTTGTACCTTACCAGATAAAGACATCCATTACATTGACTGGTTGTCAAATGCTGCGTGGGCGTGACCCCGGTCTTGATGACTTCAACACACTTGACTTATTCCCATGGGTCTAGGACCAGGGGGAGGGGGGGGGGGCATGGTGCCGAACACACGGTTCTCATGGGGTAAATGACAGCATTTTTTCCTTATCCTAGCATGGTCTTGTTATAAAACTTCAAAAAACTACCCCATACAGTCGGCCCTTAGAGCAGTAAAGCAGATTGCTTTTGACCTGGGGTTGTGACCTAATGTAATGCTGTGTTGCCAAAGAAAGTGCCTCAGAGGTGACAAGCTTGTCTAGCACTCGGCTTTGTCTGAACACTCGGCTGTTGCATCAGATTGAAACGATTCCCCAAGAACTGGTTTCACTGAAACCGTGGCCCTGAATTTGACCTTCCACAGGCCAGCAAACTTTACAAGGTACATCTAAATTTATGATCCTAAATGATCTGCTATTCAATCATCTGCAGCTATGCAAAATTTGGCGCGGCCGTGTCACGTCGTTCGGGAAAACACTCTGGAAGAACCTTCGGAGGGATCAATTTGGCCCTCGCACCCAAGCCGCGTTAAGGTAGCTCGAGCACCAAAAAATACGCGATTTATTCAGAGAAGTCTTCAGGAGGGTGACGGCGCATTTGATTACGTGCCGACAACTACTGCAGAATGGCATCGCCACTGAAAAGACGGCAAAGAAATCCATGAACTTACGGGAGACATTTCAGAACGGTTCCGGTTTCAGGAACAGGGATCCATCTGGTGCGCTCGTTGAGCATGGATTGCTGTGCAAGGCAAGAGCGCTGCTTGCACTGAACCAAGAAATGCATGTCAGTATTTTTTCGAAACATATACAGCCTTTTCTTTTTTAGTAAGTCCAACGTTTTGCAGGGATAAATATTTGGGATTACTGCCTTGTCCATTATGTCAGCAAATTTTGCCTGCAACGCTCTGGGGGAAACTTACATGCGCCATCAAATGCATTTGCGCAATCACGCCGCATAATTGTGGAGACCCCTTCGCCTTCGACCAACTGGCATCTGTCATGTTAAACAATCAGCCGGCACAGGCACTCAGCGCCAGGTACCTCCTACATGCTAGAGTGGGAAGTCTGAGCCGATCGGACGCGTCTGCGGGAGCCGGCATCAATACAGATATATGGGTTATGCATGCCTCAATGTTTTCCACTAAATCCCAAGCTTGCAATGATTGACAGCCACACGATCGACGCCTGAGGAGTGAGTGCAATTGGTGCTGTTCTAGGGAACGAAATATGAATAAACAGTCTTGATCGTTTACAGAGCATTTAGCATGAGGTGGGAATGTAGACCGTTCTACTCGCAGCTTAACAACTATATCGGGCACTTCATGAAATGCCCCCAAAAAACATACCTTCATCCGGCAAGTGATGTAATAATGATGAATACAGAAGGTGCCGCACTCTAGCATGTATTCCAGGCACACGATTTTTAAAAAAAATGAATGCTACAATAATAGACAATAGTTAACATATAGTTAATTGACATAAGCTGCATCAAAAAGCCTACAATGCGAAAAGTCATTTGCTGCTATGGTGTAATTTAAGCAAGCATAGTTAGGAACTAAGTACTGCAGCACGTGTCATATCTGCTTGACACACCGCTTAGTAGTGGTGCTGATCCTCAGCATGCAGCAAAGCAGTCACCAGGTGATCAGTTGGCAGTCAGTATTGCGCGTGACAGACCGTCCAAGGCAGTGGCCGCCGACGGGGGGGGAGCAGGGCTCACACGGGACAGACGGCTCAAGGCAGTGACCGCTGACGGCGGGCGGGAACAGGGCTCACACGGGACAGACGGTCCGGACCAGTGGCCGCTGACGGCGGGCGTAACAGGGCTCACACGGGACAGACGGCTCAGGGCAGTGACTGCTGACGGCGGGGAACAGGGCTCACACGGGACAGACAGCTCAGGGCAGTGGCCGTTGACGGCGGGCGTAACAGGGCTCACACGGGACAGACGGTCCGGAGCAGCGGTCGCCGTCGGCAGGCGGGGGTAGGGCTCACACAAGGAATATCCGACAGAAAGATCTTCAGCCTCAAACTTATGTTTTTAGAAAAGAGACCCCAGTGTTATGGATTCGGTCACTTTGTTTTTGGCATGCGATATTTAAAGTTTCCAAATTTGCTTGTGCCTAAAATGCTGCGACAAAAGCTCGTTCCTTGAAAAGCAGTTTGCGAAGTCCAGACATATGACAACTTAAGTACACTATTGGCCATGGATTCAAATTCGAAATTCGGATCAGCCTGTGCCAAGGCCGTATTTTGGGATGTAAACTAGGGGAGACAGATGCCTCGTCAATGACCCATAATGCCTACCCACTAACGCGCCTTCTCCCCCCCCCCCCCCCACACACACCCACACACGCAGGGAAAAGGCTGAGACGGGACGAAGGAACTTGCATATATTCCGCATTATTGCAGTCGAATAGTTTCAGGAGGCTGAGTAGTGCTTATTTGTCAAATGGCATCAGTTATTCTACTAGGTAAGATTATGCACCAGCAAAAAGAGCCTGCAGGTAACACCTACATCTTCATTTATCTCAGCATAGCAACCAGCACATTAATGTAATGTTCCTATCTGCCATGCGAATCAAGAGTGGATGAAGTTCTCCATCTGTATCCTTCGCCCCCGGTCGCCGGGATTGCCTCCTATGAACAGTTCCCTAAGAAAGCCTTAGGATACTGCACCGTGCCACACATACACTTTTTGAAACGCTCTTACGCCTATGTTTATCCATGCCATTTGAGCCAGTCAGGGTTCGTGACGTCATTGCTTCGTGGTTAGGTCGACCTTTACTTACCTTGAGTTGGTTCATGTTTCAAGATCGGAAGCGCCCGCGATGTACACAACCACGCAACACATTAAGGACAAGCGGAAGCCAGATCAGGTGCACACAATGCTAGCATTACGTCGTGCTGTACCAATTAGTCACATGTTAGATAAACTATCATGTACTGAAGTTTTGACATGTGGAGCAGCTTTTTGCGGCTGTTGGAGTTGTTACTTTCGTCCATTGCTCTATCATGTGAATTACCATCATAAAATAGGAAGTAGTTATCGACACGCGGCGCTCATTTTATCTGAACCCTCGCCCTGGTGAAGAGGGAGGCCACATCGATCACTGCCCCCACACTCCCTACGGTTTTCTGAGGACACCTCCTCGGCATGGCATGCAAACCCTCCCAGTTTTTTAGTAACCTCACGGGCCTTCATTGCACGTGTTTGAGACCAAGAGCGTGTTCCAAATATTCTGGTTCCCAAGCAGCAACGGTTTTTACAAACACTGTACCGCGATCCACGGTCGACGCGGGCGGCGGGCGGCAACCGATGAATCCGCAGACCGTGCGATGGACCCACGCTCTCGCATACATGTAGTCTTATTAATAAATATACGCTGAAAACACATATAATGCACAATAATGTGATGAAAACTCAACACCCAACACTCTTTTTTTAGAGTTCGCAATATGCAATCACGACATCCCGTTCATAACAAACTTTTTTCTCTCCTTCATCTCTACCTTTTTTGTCTGGAGATGGCAGATGAAGTGTCACATTAACCCTATCCCCCATCGGTCAGCTTTAATAGAAGCGGTTAATCAGCGCGAGATTCAATGTGTCGCACTGCTGTCTATATGTTCACCAAAAAAGACATGTAAGAATGTTTTTAATTCGCGTGTTTGTAGTTGCATTTGCTGCGGGAACTCCATGAATGAATTTAGGGTTGGCTTGCATGCGGTTAATGTCATGCAAATTTAGTATTCGGTAGCAGTAACTGCCTTCATTATATTTGGCTCCTCCAGGTTGATCCAGAGATTGTGGGGATTTCTGACAGTTGTATTCGTGGTGCATAAGCTTAAGCACACTAGGAAACTTTTTGTACCGATGATATGTCTTATGTTAGAATATGTTCCCGTTTGTCTGCATGTGTCGTTGTTACCTCATCTCTAACCTTACACTCTCAACTTGTGGGATCCAACCAAAGTGGCAGCTGAACGCTTACCCCATTTCCTGAATTGTGAAAGCAAACACGATTGACCTTCCTATAGGCTGGTTACTTGTTTCAGCGCTGTTGCGAGGCACATGGTATTTCATTTTTGATGGTCATTTTATCGTGGTTTCTTCGTAATTGTGTAAAAATGATAACTCCAAGTAAAACTTCCTTCTCTTTATGCCACCCTGTTACTTAAACCTTTGCAGGAATCATAATTCCAAATCAATGCTTTGATCCTGACTCCGTCACGATCACGGTCCGAGACATCGCCAGATACTTCTCACCGCTCTCACTTCTGAACAGTGTATTCCATGTCTTCTCCGAAAAGGTTAAACCCTGACGCAATCGGCGGAACCTGTGAGAACAGTGGGGCTAATGTCTGGACAACGCGCCGTTTAGAACGGAATAACTCAAAACTGTTAAGACAGCATCGTTCTGTTTCCATTCCGCGGCACACTCCCGTTATACCCAGAGTGACTCCTGCTGCTCACTCACATCATGGCTTGCGTGTCGTTTTGTGGATTGTGGAGTAACTAATCAATGTGTGTAGATTGCCATCCATGGTTGGATTTGTGTCCAGTATGCCAGGTCGGTCACGTCCCGTTTTGATCGAACCTGCCTGCCCCCTTGATGTGCTGCTACGTACGCCCTTGAACGCATCAAACCGACCAACATTCCACACAAAGCCTGGCATGTTAGAAATCGAACAGGAATGCCATTGTTTTTCGACAGGACAGCTGAGCGCCGCTATTCTGATCGCCTATCGCCCGTGTGCTTTTGGGAGGACGTTCTCCCGCACACGACCACCTGATTTAACGACAGCTGCCGACCACCGCTCGCTGCCCGTGGCACGTGGCGATCCGCGAGACAGCCAACGTGTGCCACGTGTGCCACCTTGGCGTGCCAACACCCTGGTTTGTGTCCGCCCATTGAAGATACGTGACCGCGAAACATCGCATTCCGGAGTTTCAGAATCAGGTGTGAGGACAAAGTTGCTTGAGGTACGTTCATCGCTTCTTTGTGTCTGCATTGCACAAAAGAATATTGATTTTTGCTTTGTCATGAATATTTGAGACGAATTGAAGGATCGCACACAGGTGCTTGTATTTCAAATCAGAAATCAGTAATCATAGATGACAGATTTCTCGTGTTCCAGAGTTACAGCTCACTTCATTGCCGTACTCGGACTAAACACATGTTTTCAGCGGCAAATGCAGCCAACTTGAAACAAGCTGTAGACGCAAAAGATCAAAATGTTCTACTATAGCTACATGGTAGACACTGGTGTAATATCATTGGATTACACATGAATTTCTGAGTGTGACAAAAATGACGTCCTACAATATATATATATATATATATATATATATATATATATATATATATATATATATACATCTTTGTAGACATTCACGCAATAGCGATATGACCAAGGAAAAACAGAACGGGAATCAGCGCATAAGACGATAAGACGACACAACTACCTCGCGAAGGATTTGAGCATCTTCGCACAATAATGCAGATGTTCATGGCGTAACTTGCAATGCGTGTCTAACAACCACCAATACAGCATCCATTACGCTCGCCAATATTGGCTTTACGCACGCACATGCCGGACATGGAGCGTTCGTTAGTCGCATATTATGTGCAAGCCTGGTCCCATTTTGGCGGCAACGTTCAGCGGAGCCTGCCAATTACAGTCTCTGCACGAGTCAAATTAAGTATGACATGGCACATCACATGGAAGAAATTGTACAAAAGCCAGAAACAAAAAGCGGCCATACTCCTTCTGGCGGAAAAAGTCGATTATATGCCTCAGTTCCACTAGTCTTCAATGTCGTCACCGAAGCCCAGACAAGAGCACAATCGCCACCCTGTTGCTCGCAGTCGCAAGCCAAAGCCAGACGGATCTTAGGTGCAGCTTCAATGCTAAACCGATCCTAGGTGCGACTTCAAAGCTAGACCGATCGTAAGTGTGACGAGGCATCCCTAAGCGATAAGAGTCGGCCTTCGATCTCATGGCATTCACAGATCACAGTGTGCATGCCCGTTATGGGTCGGGTAAACACTGCAGCAAGGCACCCATGGGTGTATAGCGTGCACATGCTCTCAACGGACGACCCAATCTGAAGCAAGGCTGAAAGAGCAACTGTAAATCACACAGACCATCATCTGGACGGTCGTCTAGCTGGTGGCGTATTCCAGGACCCAGATTAGGCCACCGCGGGGCGGTATGTCACTCCTGACACAAGTCACACCTGACCCCAGGTCACGCCTGAGGTCAGTGACCCTGGGCCACACGAGCCTCAGGCGAGGCCGGCCAGCCGCTCGAACAGCGGCGTCTTCAAGAAGTGGGGGAAGACGTCACGTCTGATGTCATCCGTGACGGCACGTTCAGCCCTGTCGAAGAGCGTGGCGGGGGCCTCCTGCAGGCGGGCGCTGATGCTGTCCCGCAGCGGCTTGTCCAGCACGACCTCACGCTCTGCCAGTACTTTCAGATACGTCGTGAAGATCTGCTGGGACAGCTTCAGCCGGTCGGCCTCGTCCCTTTGGCGCCTGTCGGCGGCGGGTCGGGGTCAGATCACGTGGCAGTGCTGGGGGCGGGGGAGAGGGTGGCAGAACGGCTGGATGCTGCATGCAGGGGTCCAGCCAGGAATGTGGTTGACATTAACAGCGCCTTCAAAATTCTCGTTTTTAGTCTGTTTGCAGTTGCGAGGCTCCGGGCTGCGCGCTCGAGCTGTCCGAATTCTGCTGACCTCCGCGTTCTAACCAGCGGCAGGGATTGTTACGCCTCAGACCTTGGCATAAGCAAGTGGTCGAATAAGCACCACTGACGAGGCGTCATAGGATAACAGCCGCAGCTGATGCGTAATGGATGATAACTTACCGACCAAGCAATCTGGCTACAAACTGGAGAGATAGTGTACATCTACAGCGACTCAAGCACAACCACACACATCTGCAGCGACTCAAGCACAGTCGCACACATCTGCAGCGACTCAAGCACAGCCACATACATCTGCAGCGACTCAAGCACAGCCACATACATCTGCAACGACTCAGACACAGCCACATACATCCGTAGCAACTCAATCACAGCTAGAACTTCAAATAGGTGGGCTCCTTGCACCGACCGACCCGAAGTACGCGTTGGGGCATCACCAAAGCCGACCAGACTGGTGACACACCTGTACAGCTCCACGTCGGCGAGGAAGTCGAGCAGGTGGTCCTGCCGTATGGTGACCATATACTGTCGCAGCGCCTCCATCGCCTTCTCCGACTTGAGCACCTCGTCCAAGCTGGCGTAATTCGAGCGTGGCTTCCGGGCCGGACCGAGCCCTGGCTTTTCGAGCCCCACCGCCGTCTGCTGCGGCACGGATAGTGGCGACCGTGCCTCAGAGGTCACCGGAGCCGACTGTAACACCACGGTGCGGTCACCAGGCTGCCAGGTGTAACGCCGCGGTGCGATCACCAGGCTGCCAGGTGTAACGCCGCGGTGCGGCATCAGGTTGCTAGATGTAACACTACGGTGCGGTCACCAGGCTGCCAGGTGTAACACCACGGTGCGGTCACCAGGCTGCCAGGTGTAACACCACGGTGCGGTCACCAGGCTGCCAGGTGTAACACCACGGTGCGGCCACCAGGCTGCCAGGTGTAACGCCACGGTGCGGTCACCAGGCTGCCAGGTGTAACAACACGGTGCGGTCACCAGGCTGCCAGGTGTAACACCACGGTGCGGTCACCAGGCTGCCAGGTGTAACGCCACGATGCGGTCACCAGGCTGCCAGGTGTAACGCCGCGGTGCGGCATCAGGTTGCTAGATGTAACGCCACGGTGCGGTCACCAGGCTGCCAGGTGTAACGTCACGGTGCGGCATCAGGTTGCTAGATGTAACACCGCGGTGCGGTCACCAGGCTGCCAGGTGTAACGTCACGGTGCGGTCACCAGGCCGCCAGGTGTAACGCCGCGGTGCGGCATCAGGTTGCTAGATGTAACACCACGGCGCGATCACCAGGCTGCCAGGTGTAACGTCGTGCGGTCACCACGATTTCAGGTCGACGGATTGATGTGTGCATTAGTTAGGATTGGGTTGTGGCGAACATGGAGTAGACAAAGCGCTCAAGTAAAGCGTAGAATTCAGAGTGCAACACTCCAGTAAGCCTATATGGCCTTCGCGATGCGCTTCTGTAAGCAACACAATAAGGAGATGCTTAGCAGGTTGGTGCATAAAATGGAAATAACACGTTTGTACGGCTTTAGTGATAGTTATTTAGCCCATGCAGTGGGCTATACATTATCTCATCAATAAAGTGGGCGCTTTGTTCGAGCTCCAGACACCGACATTGCCTGAGTTAAGGATGTGGTAACAGCGCGGAAAACGTGACAAGAGGCAGCATTCAAAACAGGGCAGAGAAAACGGTTGCACTGCAAACATTCAACGAAGCCCGGCTCACTGAAATTTGAGAGGACGCTTGCAGCTATATCTTAGCCCATGTGGTGCGGTGTGATAACGTCAGACAAGACAGCAGCTCCTGAGTTAAGGATGTGGTAACAGCGCGGAAAACGTGACAAGAGGCAGCATTCAAAACAGGGCAGAGAAAACGGTTTGCACTGCAAACATTCAACGAAGCCCGGCTCACTGAAATTTGAGAGGACGCTTGCAGCTATATCTTAGCCCATGTGGTGCGGTGTGATAACGTCAGACAAGACAGCAGCTACAGTTGTCCAAAAGTACGAACCGATCACAAATGACATGAAACATTTCTACGGCAACCTGTCTGCAGCTGTGCAAGATTCACCTTTGATTCGTTGCGTACTGGTGAGCTGGTCTTCGGTCTGAAGCAATCAAAACAATTCATTGACAGTTGCTGAAAAAAATCAGATCGGGTCAGTACATAAGCAGACACACTCTCTAAAAACCAGGAGCACGAGCGGCATGCAACATATATTCCTGAATGTCTGGTGTTTCAGCACAACGTTTGCTGGTTGTGGGTACCTCCATCTAACCAGAGGGTGTTTCAGTGCATGTTGCGGCTATGCACCTCTGCGTGATGTTCTCCCGACACAGCACGTCAATGCAAGCTCGATACTTTGGCTGAATCTAGGTCCATGGCTGTTTCGCTGTGTTCTGTCCCTGTTGGTGGGAAGTCGGAACATGGGCGAACATGTGCTGGTCATTTGTGGCCCATCTGCGCCTTCCCCTCCTGTCACTCAATCGTCCACCCCTCTTCCAAAAATGCCGTCCCCCAGTAAAACGCGACCGCGGCACACTGCCTGCCAAAATTATGGAAAACACGGCACAATACCCACAGGCGGCACACGTGGCGCGGCACGTGCACGCCACGTGACCGGCCGCGGAGGCTCGATAATCGCGCGCGTTTCCATGGTTTCCCCGCGCCGGCACGTGGCCGTCGTGCGCGCGCGCCGCCACCGCCACGCGGCACGATCAAAGGGTCGGGCGGTGCGATCAAAGCCAGCGTCAGGGCGCGCGCTAGAACTGCCCGATAATGGAACTGCGGCTACCGGACTACGTGCGCACAGCCCGATGAAATCTAAATTATGGAAACGAACGCAGTCAGGTCGATCACAGCAACTGGCGACGCGCTAGGGGTCCCAGGGGCCGGCGTCGTTTGCATAGAAATCAGCGATTGTGTCGAAATGCTCCGGATACGGTTTTTGTGTCACTGTCAGCCACTGGTAGTGCGGCCGTGTCGTCAGACCGAGATCTCCACTCCTGCACCGGCAGCAAAAGCGTGTCACGACAGTGAAGAAAACGCGTTATCGGGGGCGGGCGTGGGGGAGGGGAGGGATCATGGAAGGTCAGTGATTTTTTGTCTGCTTTAGTGCCGTTTCACACTGTTCAAACACAAATATAACAAGCTGTTCCCGGGATGTACCGGGGCCCAAGCCTCACAAACCCCAGTGGTGGATGCACGCCCATGTCGGTTGCGGGGACGAACCCCGGGTGCGTGTCGGTGGCCGGTCATCGGACGCCACACACGTCTTTCGCAGCGAGGGTTCTGCCCGATTAGGATCTGGGCCCACTCGCTGACAAATGACACCGGCTTGAGAAGTCCGGTCAGGCAGTCGGCCACCGTCCGCCCCGTACGCCAACGATGCAGGACGCGGCAAAACCAGCAGGGGGAACGAGACACCGGCGGGAACGGAGGCCGACGCTCACGCCCGAGTGCCCTGCATGGATGGGTGGTTGAGTTTACGCTGAGCCGAGCGGACAACTCTGGCCACGGGCAGGTGCAGTTACCACCTCCCCTCCCCACCAAATAACCCCTGTCACGCACAATGGCACGGTTCGTGGGGCGCGGGAACGCGCTTCCTTCGCGCTGTGTGACTGAAATGGAATGCGCTGGTCGATTGCTGATTGAGCGGAGGGTGGTCGACGGCAGGCTATTTGTGGTTTGCATTAAAATCCCGGTGTATCTGAGACCTGATTGTTGATGGCGCGGCAAAGTATCGAACAGCGGGAAACGCCGCGAGCTTTGAGGCGGCACTGGATGCAGTCTCGTAAGCGTACATCATGACGCATCACGCCAAAGGTATTGTTTCGTGCCGCATGGCTTTGTCTGTGACCGAATCCCTCTCTGACTGGATTTTATTTCACCACACGACCAATTATTCCTTCTTCTCTCACCCTATGTTCGGCGGTCGGGGACACGGAATGCGCTTTATTAAACATTTAATTAAATCGCTGCGCAGCTGATAGCGATTTCATGGTCTTCAGCGCGAATACCGAAACCATTAATTACCAGCCTTCATTCAGCGTGCGCACAGCATGCAGATATAACCGGATATTGAGCCCATACAAAGGCAGCAGCGATTCAATTTGCTAATGCCGCGCAGTTGTTGGGGTGATTATGCAAATCCAGCCGTTGAACCGAGGCGAGAGATGTGCGTGTGACGAAAACCTTCGGCAGGCGATTTTCCGGTGCATTAGCGGGCCTTTGAAGGACGAGGCGGAGCCCCGGAGAGTGGATCACGATAGTTCTTGTGAGCGAATAGACGATGAGTGGGTTGGTGCGTTCTCATGTGGCATGTGCACACTCCAAACATCCGTGCACTAGCATTGCTCCGTTTTTTGCGCCTTGCTCGGACTTACTCAACGCTGAGGGGAAGTACTTACTTCCAAAACCATTGGGTGCACGCACAAGCATGAAAACAGGCAGTTTGTTGCTGCTTTGCTCTTTTATTGGTGACTCACAGAAGTGACACCAAATGTGTCAAAAATGTACTGCTGAAAGTTAGTCTAAATGTTCCCCATCAAGCTATGCAAATTGAAATGAAATTGAATCGGGCATCTTCTTCCAAATAATTCTGACCATGTAAACCAAGTCATGAATTTTATCTACGCATAGATGTGACAAACTAGCGCTGTCTCTTCCAAATTTACGTTTTATTTCCTTTGGTGCTCAACACTCCCGTTTAGTCGAGCACATTTCTGCCTCAGCATGATAGCAGGAGATGATTATTTATATCCCAAAGTGTTCATTTTGGCACCGACGTCGCTCAACTTCAAACAATCAATACAAAATGCAGTACAGCAATTACCGCAACCATAAACAAAATTAAAATGTCAGCCGTTCTAAAACTAATTTGAACGACACTGGAATAACGTATCAGCATAGACAGCAGACGGCTGTAGATGCAGAGCTGTAGAAATTATTTCACCTCGTTCCTCTGCCATCTCACTAGTCCTAAAATTTTCCATGGCAATGTCTTCCTAAGATTGTCATAAATCTTAAGATTGCCATGGCTCAGAACTGTACCCTGACAAAATGAAACTCTGCCATTCTGGTTGGAACATAAGGTATCATCCTGTGCTCTATTATGACATGTTGGGTTACATCTTCGCACGTTTTAACTGATGTGTTGCCTGTCAAAATGGTTAATGACAGGCGCTTACAACGAGCGCTGTCGGTACTACAAATAAAAATTTTCTGATTCACTGAACGGCCTTTAGACCGTAGGTTACCAGCAAGTGTCCAACGTCTGGTGGGTTGGTTGGCTCGGCTTGTGAATATATTTTTATTTTATCAAGGCAATAGGGCACGACAATCACAGTGAATGCGAGCGTTTTTTTCATGGGTATGACGAAGCTTCCTTGACAATGTGGCCTGTGTGAAGCCTGATATGAGGGAACCAATCACTGAGCAGCTCGCAAGACAGCTGACATATCTCGGGTGAGCCTGCGGGAAGCAGACAGATTGGCAGGAAGCAGTCTGAAAACCTGAAGCGTGCTTTAAATGCTTCATTCTCCCACTTTCCTTTCCCAAGGGGCAGACCATTTCACAAAGGCGCGTGATTCGAGTCAATTTTTCCTTTAGTGGAGTTGTCTCGAGCTGTGGCACGCTTCGTTGACAGCAGCAGCAGCGCCACCTTTTTACCTGTTGAGAGTCACGCTACTGCCAGCACGTCACAGGGCACGTGCCCCTGCTATTGTTCCTGAAGTGCCAACTGGACCAGTCACACCGTATCACACTTGCTGAATGTGCGCTGTCATGAAAGCTATGCGCAGCGTACCCGTCCCCGACATTTTGACGTCCGTTGCTTCCCGTATTAACGGACATGTTGCTAAAATGCTAAAACGCTAAAATGCTGCTTGCTAATTTTAATTAGCGTCTTGAGCATCTCATGGGTGACTTTAAGATGGAGTGGCTCGTGCAGGAAGTAGTTTAATTCACTCATTCATGGGGTGACTTAGATTTCAAAAATTGCGAATACTCAAGAGAAAAACAGCTCTCCTTGACTTTGTATGGAGACGATGGAATAAATGTTCAGAGTTCAGAAGAAAATTGTTGTGGGGTAAAAATCTGTTTCGTTGAGGAAATGATCCAGCAGCTAAAGAGAGGTAGAACTGATGTCTAAATGCATGTATCTGGGATATTTGGAACGCCTCACAAAACATTACATCTACATTTAAACGACGTGTTGGGAACTGAGCCTCACACTTTCCACAATGACATTTAATATTCTACCAGCGATGCTTACGACAAGGTTATAAGTGATTTGTCGTTTAGTGCTTCATTACAAATGATCCTTCATAGGGGCGGGCGGAAGCTATGGCATAACAAAATGTAAGGTATTGAAAAAGACTCCATCATGTCAAACATACATGAGATTTCCTCCGGGTGAGCAACAGCGTCCATTCTCACAGTCATTTGCAAGCGTGATTTCGCGCAATACAGAAGATCAAACTAAAAACTCAAGGTTGCAATGCTGCATGTCCTGCCACTTCGCATGACGACAGCAAAAAAGCATGCATCCCTCCGTTTGTCGAGACGTGTTACAGCTCCTGACCAGTAATTTCAAGTGTTGCTAGACCTCAATAGCAATCCGTATAGGTGGCGCCACCAACTGCTGAGCAAATGAGGTCCATGCAACATTGCATCGAGTGATGACTGATCAACCAAAGGCAGTTTTCGCGCGCAAGGTAGTGCAACATACCAACAGTGTGCAACAAACTGAGTGTTTTTTGAAGAATATTCCAACAGCATTTGCAGCACATTCTTGAATCCCCCCATTCCGAACGGGAGCCGGCGGTCTTGCTGCCGGCCGCCGCCACCGGACCATTGCAATAGCCCGGCCGGCGCACCTGCAAGTCGTCCCGCCGCCGTCGGGCAGTCAGCTGGTATCGATCGATGACGTCCTCACTCGTGATCACGTGACCAGAAAGCACGCCCCTCACCCGATCGTCAGAAGAGCATCCCCGGGCAATTTTCATATTGCTGTAATGCCCGAATTCCCCCAAACCGATCAGGACGTTCCCAAAAACTTACCTTTCTGCCCTAAAATGATGTGATCTCAGGAGCTCCGAGCAATATGGCGACGCACGTTCTGCGGCGACAGCTGGAAGGCCACATACGCCCAAGCGCTCCCCACCGAACGCCTCCCACCGTGGCTAAAAATAGTTCCCTCGCGCTTTGCCACGTGCCAGTTGGACAGGGGCACCACCCAGATGGCAGGAACCGTCTCACTTACCTTAAATCCCCTCGGATGAGCCGGAGGAGCGACCAGCACGGCCACACGACGGCACCAACAATGGCTGCGAAGCCGTGACCGTCACCCGGTCAGGTAAGGTACGGCGCCTGCGCTGGGACGGCAGCGCGCGCGCCCGGAGAAGGCGGCCGTCGTGGGAACCTGGCGGCGCGTGGGAACGCCAGCAGCGTGTGAAGGCGACTGCGGGCCGGCACTGGGTCCAGGTGCGCCGCAGCGGCAGGACCAGCTGCGCTGCTGCGGACGTGGGGGAGACGGCGTCCCCCGCTGGTGGCCCTGCGCGCACCTGGCCCGTTTTGAGTGTGGGCTGGACACGTGCCACGGACTGGACGGCGGGAGCGCGGCAGCTGAGTCTGGTATATGGTCACCTTTCCACTTGCCGCAGGAAAGTTAACGGCTACTGCTGCGAGGTTCACCTCATTGTGTTACCTGCATAGGGTTGGTCGCAATGAAACGGCTACATATGTTGCTACAAAGGTGCCTTTTTGCGTTCCTATTTTCTAACGTCGAATGATATAATTCATGCGTTTGTTTTGGTCTGCACTCACATAAGAAGACCATGACGGGCAAAGTACTCTGTGCCACGGATTTTTCGTCAGAGTGTGGTGAATTAAAGTCGCATTTAAAGAAGGGTCGACAGTAGCAGTAAATGACGGCACCGAGTCCTCAGCGCACACTTGGGTGATCAACCACGGCGTGACGAGCCGACAACCGTGAAGTGCCTGTGCTGTCATGCTTCACCAGCACCGCTTGGCATGTCGATTAAAAGCTCTGGAACAGGGGCATCGTTTACAATTTAGTTGGGGAGTTCCGGTCCCCAAACTCAGGAGGTAAGTGATCAAATTCGGGTAAACTCGGTTTGTATATTTTGGATATAGTTTAGCTGTATATTCCTACGCAGTACTTCAATTTATTTTGCGAACTACACCCGTTCTTAAGCCCATTTTGATCTGCCAAAAATGGCATAGATTGTCTCGTGCCGCCATGTAACGCACTTCTCCGAGGATTCTAAGCGTAACCATGGACACGTTCTAAGTGTGTTGACTATGTGCGTTCTGAGACCTGTTCTAGGAGGTGTGTACCAGTCGCGTCAATCCGTCACCATCACCGCGTGCAGGGACGGCGCCTGCCGTGGAGGGATGCCAGCTAACGAAGCCGCTATCTGACCTCGCCTGCGAGCAGAGAAGCCAGCTGCCATCGCTGACGCCGAATGCGATAAGAGTTCTCATATGCAATTTATTTCACCAATACGTCATTTGCATGATTTGTCCCTGCTTTGAAACCCAACCCACTCAAAGTTCAAGCCATGTGTCTGTCGTGTCCCACGCATGATACCAAGCCCTGTTTCCTTTGGCCAGACGGACGCGTCAGTGGGAGACGGTCAGCTTGGTACAGTCACGGTCTTGCTGGCTTATTGAATGCATGGCTTTCCCCGCTTCATCCCCCTTCTGTCTGCGACAGTTGCAAACGTCTGCTTTGAAATGACTCCTTATTCAAACGCTGTTTTTAACAAAATAAAAAGACCGCTTTGCCAATATGCGTGACACTTCTGGCGCAGTCTTTTCCTATAACCCCTACTGATCTGTTCCATTTCCTGTCCATGTAAGCCGATTGAAGATCTGTCCCTGTCATGCCGGGCAAGGGTAACCCAACGTTATCTGTAGCTGTTATTATTAAGACCGGAATTTGAAGCGCCTTTGACACGTCAAACACGTGCGCAGCAAGTGACGCATGTGCTATCAGAGAACACTCAAGAAGTGGAGAAAACCAGTGACTGAGACCGGATTCCATCAGTGACGGTCATATCTAAGCGCCGCTGTATGGTGTTTAATCATTACAACAGATTCCATGCCGTCACTCGTCTTGATCAGCCACAGTACCGGAGACGAAAAGCACGGTAGTCCTGTTTACATAGGGGACTGGAACTGTTGCTAGACTGGCACCAAAGCTGACCAGCTGCAGAGTTTTAAGTTTTCGTGCATCCGCGGTGCTGGTAACATGGCGCTCTTAAGTCAAGCTGCGCAGCGTCTCGTCATCGTATTGAAGTATCTATAATAAAAAACCTTACCTGCTTTCTGGGAAATCGATGTCGATATTGTTTTCAGCTGCAACTTTAGCAATGCTGCAGCACACTACAACAATACCAACAGCAACAAAGTAATAGCCGGCGTCACCCTAAACGTGATGCTTTTGCGGCTTAACCTTCGTGTATACGCAGTTTCCATAAGCCTGGCAACAGAAACTAAACCCGACCAATCAGCGAAGAGCTTTCAAAGTTCAAGATTGATAAAATGGTCATGTGGCAGAAAGGCCGTTCACCTCGCGCCGGATGGGCTACCATAACAAATGTGGTAGTTCGGCACAGATTCGTTTCAAGATACCATATTCCTCATGCATGGAAATAAAGTGCAAGATATAAATGTTAGTGCAGTCGGCTGGATAGCATGGTTGTGAAGTAAAGAGCACAAACGCACGTTTAGGACAAATTTGGATAATTTCTAACAATTGCGTAATAAAATAACCGAGCATGCCATCATTGGCACACTTTGGTTCCAGTCTGGCAATAATTTATCTTCCAATGTAAGCAGGGCTGTCGATTTCCAACAAGGCAGGGACCTCAATTTCGATCACGGCCCTGCTCAACAGCATCTCACTCCCTATTTTGTGCGCCGCTCTCCGCCACACTGACATGCATTCTGCCGAGTCCCTGCTGAACACCGAACGTCATGCCACGAACACGTCGAAGAGCCTCGACGACAGTCGCGCGCTCCGCCAGCACCATCTGACGTCCTGCCACCGCGATGCTCCTACCCAGCACGCCCACAGCTCAGCACCTCCCTCCCGTGAAAGCGGTCCATCCTCGCGTTCGTCCCGGCACCCCAGCCTGTGATCGCGCCTCGCCGTAAGCGGTACATAATTTCGTTACGGGACCGCCCTCCGCGTGCGCGCTCTGGCCCACCTGCCGGTCAGAGGCCCCGCCCTCTTGACCTGGCGGGGCCCGGCCCGGCGGAGCGTGAGAACCGCCCGGCGCGCGCCCAGATCTGTATGCGTGTGTGCGCGTGAGGGTGTGTGTGTCTGTGTGTGCCGGTGCGCCTCAGATCCGCCGGAGCAACCATTCCGCTGTGTTGGGAAAGCCAGGCGGACGGTGAGTGAAGATGCCTGCCTGGGCCCTGAGCCTCGACGCCCACGCGTGGTCACGGCTGTTTGCTTGGCGCGCGGACGGGCTGTCGGCGCTCCCGACAGGCAATTACGCGTTTAAACAGACGTCCGTTCAGCCTGCCGTTTGGTCCGCTAATGTCGGCCGGCACGTGATCTGCTAATCAGGGAACTACGGATTCGGCGCAGCGTTGGTTACACCCAGCGGGACATCAGGATCTAACAGCTTGGAATCCGCATAATTTCTGGGCGTTCAAGCTGCTCGGGCGAGGGAGTAGCCGACAGCAGGTTTATAAACGTTTTGAAACAATAATGCCGCAGCTTTGGCTGGGGGGAGGGGTGAGCATGCAGGGTCCTAGTCCCCGGCACTGACACCGTCTATAACGCAGCAGCTGACGGCGCGGTTTTAGCCAGGGGGAGCGCAGGGTTCCAGTACCCGGCACTGACGCCTCCTATGATCGCAGCGGGTGACGACGCGGCTTTGGTCGGGGGGGGGGGGGGGGGCATACAAGGTCCCAGTTCCCGGCACGGATGCCGCCTATGATCACAGCAGGCGACGCGGCTGTGATCCGGGGACGACCGCTGTCGATGGGCCGAGTCATGATCAGGTCTGGTCGCTGGCGGGCTAGGTCTAAGAACACTTGTTACGTGCGGGAACACATAACGGCGGTTAACACGTAACAAATCACTGTTATTGCTAACGTGGCGGACGCGGCTCTTTACAGAGGTACGTCCTGCGGGTATCCAGGCAGATACGAGCGCTTATGGAAATTAGTGTTGGATGGCGATAGGCACATTA
Organism: Pollicipes pollicipes; assembly: GCF_011947565.3. Classification (NCBI taxonomy): domain Eukaryota; kingdom Metazoa; phylum Arthropoda; class Thecostraca; order Pollicipedomorpha; family Pollicipedidae; genus Pollicipes; species Pollicipes pollicipes. The sequence continues at coordinate 12,960,461 of NW_023596448.1, read as the reverse complement.
ACACGGTGCGGACACGTAATGTGGATCACCATGGATGCGGCGTTCCGCTGGAACGGCGAGTGATGTGATGACGGACTTTGCGTGCTGCGGACGTTCGCGGCCTTCGCGGACACCCCCGGCACATAGACCTGATCACAACGCGCTCTGCACTGCAATCCAGCGGCGCTTTGTTCAGTGAATGTGCTCACGGTTTATATATATATATATATATATATATATATATATGTATATATATATATATATATATATAAACCGTGAGTCAGTCATATACATAAATATATAAATATACATATATAATAATTATAGAGAGAGAGAGAGAGAGAGAGAGAGATATATATAGATATATATATATATATATACATATATATATATATATATATATATATATATATATATATATATATATATGCTTACTACAACGCCCATATCACATACCGTTAGTTGTGATGCTAGGAGATGCGCACAATACACAGCTGATCGAATTTTTATGCTGTTAGGTCATCATAATGACCACGTAAATTATCATGAACCTCAAAAATGGTATAAACATGAACACAAGTATCAGCCCACGACAGGAGTACTAGGAATACTAGTCCCATCCATAGCAAACGCCAGCCGACTGGCTGGAAAAATCATGGCTACATTACTCCGTGGCATTTGTATAAGACCAAAGACCATAAGGAACCACTCATGGTGTTGTTCTACCGATACTACTCCAGATTTAGCTGTGTGTGGTAACTACTTATGAGTTTAGGGTAAGAAATTAGCAGCTTATAAAACACGGCTGCGCGATAGGCTGGAACCCAAACTCCGAGAGCAGCTTCGCCTTGCCAGAATTCGATTTCTGAACAACATTGCCAACTTTCCCAAACTCGACCGAGAGACCAAGATTGATGCGTGTGTCACATACAATCACCGCCGACTATTCAAGTGCCCGACGCAATGCCGAATGATTCATGCATCCGAAATGCGTCATAAGCCTTATAAGCGTACCCCACAGCCCGCAAATTCTGTTATTTGTATTCACTGGGTTTCTTCCCATTTGGCCCCTATTGGTAATCGGCGGATTACGCAGCTGACGACGGCGCAGGGAATGTCCAGCGGAGATTGAGTTTTACGGTTGATTACACTGCTTGATTGGGGCTTAATGGTGTCTGGATTGGGGCTCAGTGACAACTGTTAGAATGGAACAGACAGATGGCTGGGTATAGCCAGCGCGATTACCCCTCGCAAAAGGTCGGGAAAGGCCCAGCCTGAACGAAATTCGTGGCACTGGATCGACCATATGGATCCTACGTCGCGTAGCTTGGCTTATTGTGTTTTACAAAGCCCTCTCCCGCACATTTTTCAAAGGAAAGACGCACTGTTAGCAGAAATCGTGACATACCATCAAGCGAATTCCGGTATTACTTGGTCCTTTACTTGGTCCCTTACTTGGTCCCTTGCTTGGTCCCTTATTTGGTCCCTTGAGGTGCACAGAGCGAACCTGATCCCGAACAAGGGACGAATAACTGGGTTCGGCTAGTGTCTCTAGCCCATCTCGTCAATGTTCCTAGTCGGCCAGGCGTTTGAAGGTCCGAACAAGGGACAAGGGAGCTGGATTCGGCTCGTGTCTCTGACCCATCGTGTCACTGTTCCTCGTCGGCGACACATTTCAAATATCATAACTTCCAGCTAAATATATCAGTCAACCCGCAGTATTTTGATTTCCAGCGGTGAAAAGCAAAACAAAAACAGCAGGTAGCCTGCACAGTCAGAGATGCGAGGACAGCGAGTCAATTAATGTTATCGCATCGCCTGGACCAATTCGCAGCAGCTACATCAATAACTTAATGGGCTATCGTCCATAGAACGTATGGCTATGGGTAGCTTGTCCCTGCCCCACGGAAGCATGCCTGATGGACCACTATTCCGCTGCAAACGGTACAATAACTCGTGGACACGTGACCACACAATGCTAAATGACTGTCCTCACAGCAGTCCAATAGATGACCGGAACGGCATTCGACAGAGACGGGCACAAATTTATGGCTAGTTCCACCCGCTTACACTCACCTCTCCACGCTAACTGAAACGTCCACCCACCAGCACATAACACAAGCGCAGGGGAAGGGGGAGAGCCGCTGTCCCGCCAGCCCCCCGCGGCGTACCACAGGGCGGTCCACCGTCCCCCTCACCTTAACGACGATAAACGATCTGGCCCGGCGCGCGGTCCGTGCTTCACGCCTGATTAGCGGCGAGATGCAGCGGCAGGACTGGCTGCTCTGACATCTGGCGACGCTGCCGGCGGTCGACGACGTCCTGCCTGGCAGCAGCTGACGCCGCACCCGCCATCTGTTCGCCGGTAGCGTCCTCCGCTCTACGCGACGCAGATAAGGCGTTTGACACGGAAATGCGCGGTTGGCGTGGGGCGTCAGACGACGTCCGTCAGATAGCCGGCGCGACGCTGTGCACTGGAAAGGAGGTGGATTGCCCGCTGCCGCAGACACGCGGGGACAATGTGGCTGTCAAGACGCAGTCCCGCAAAAAAATGCGACACGCCTGGTTTGCAAATGTGTTGTAGCGGTGCAGTTGCAGGGCGTGCACCGGTGCTTTGTCTCCCCTTCGTGAAGGACGATAAGGCCATGGTCGCAGAGATAAGGCCATCACGAGCTGGCTATGCTACGACGCCAAGTACGTAATGGTACAAAATGGCATTGACAGGACGCACCAGTGCGATAAAACGACAGGCGCGAAACTACGCGTTTGTACGTTTCTGCCCAGCTACACGAGGGACTCTGAGCCTATCTTTCCGCTTGAACCGGCTTGTGACGAAAAGCTCAGAACCGTCGCACGAAATGGTGTTGTAGCTCAGGAGCATCGCACAGGATACGGCTGTAGCTCAGGAGCGTCGCACGAAATGTGGTTGTGAGCGTGAACCTATGAAACGACACTTGTCAGCATTAACCGTGGATGACTGACGATGTCCCAAAAAGACGTTGGATGGCAGGGGTACAATTTCCTATTCAATCCCGCCCCCACCCCTTTTGAAGGAGAAAGGCAGGGAGAGTTCGGTTTTTGCCGTATTTTCAGGGTGGGTTTGGACAATTTTCACTGCTTGGACTTTGAAATATTTTGCGAAACTACACCTCTGATGGACGGACATGGCAGCAGGCGAACCTGGTACAAACAGTACAAATACGGGAGCAAAGAACGCTCCATGCATCGGATTGGCTCAATGCGTACGGTGACATGCCACAGCGGCATTAAGTAGATTTAAGTCAGATGCTACGTAAGTGTGACGAGGTAGCGATATGGTATATACGGCAACATCTAAATGAGCCTCCATTCAGACAAGCATAATGACGAGCATACGTTTCTCCTACAACACCATGGATCAAGGTGGAGGGCGTATTTATCCTCCAAGCGACCAAGCCAGCGGTCGATCACGGCACATGCATCGCAGAATGTATGTGTTGCTATGGTGCCCGGCCTATTACTACTCTTGGAGTTAGTTCAGAGCTCTTTCGGCAACGAGTGGCCATTCCAGAGCTGTAGTATGAGGAAGAGATGACAGATGTGGCAGAACCGCAGCCATCCTGGGCTATCAAGCCGATAACGGGCCTGGCCCCGCCCTCCTGGACCCGAGACTGGGGAGTGTGTAAGCGCCCGGGCAAGACCCCCCCCCCCCCCCCCCCCCCAGCCAGCGGCCGTGGGGCCGTCTCGCAACTGTGATGGTCAACACCATTACAGCTGAGCTTTCAGATTCAGAAGACTGAAATGTTCAGCAGAATGTTTGAATACAGCTGTCAGAATCCATACTTTCCTACCATATATCTGGAGGTATCAAATATCACCTCAATTAAACATTTGCATTCAGTATCTGTACCCGTAACGGTCCATTCGTCAAAGACTCGGGCTGCAACAGGCAGCTCATCATGCAGGTGAGCTGTGACGGCTTCATCTTCAAAACTGACTGTGGTTATGCGCACTGGTGGTCGGAATGCTTGTGACGTAGGATTCATTTTTTAGCTCATTGGTTGCTGGATTGGTTTTGGCTCATGTAGCGTTCCTGTTAAGTGAACGCTGTTTGCCGCAGACGCGGAATCATGGAACGCAAACAGACACATTTTCAAGCCTTGAACTTCACAGCACTAACATTAAGCGGAAGTCGTGCGATTGGGATGTGTCCATTTGAACGCGGCCGTCTTTGGTGACCTGCCCTGTTCCTGCACGGCCGACGGAGCCTAGTTTACTGGCATGGCCACTGGACAGTGGTGCTGAATGAGGGCGGCCGGCAGGAAAGTAGTAGCGAAAATAGATGACAACGTTTTAAACGTAAGAAATACTTATAGTCAGGCGCGCAGGACCCAACCGTGTGCACTGTATATCAGTGCTATAGAGTTATCCAATGGTACCGTAACAGTGTATTCGGTCGGCAGCACCTATTTTAATTAAAGGGTGCGTTCCACATCTGCGCGGGGTTTTGAAGTAACGTAGCCATTTTTAAGATCGTTCGGTACAACGATTTTTGCAGATAAAAGATCGAATAGGAGTGCCCAATGTCATGTAGCGAAGGAGAACGTGGTGCATATGTGCTATATGATTTCCTGAGCTGCGTAAGCCCGTGGGTACTATATACAATAGATAACGGTTTGGGATGGGTTACAGAGTTTGGGAAGCATGCATGTAGTGGCACGGGCATGCGGACAACACGTGCCAAATGTCAAGTAGAAACTTTAAGAAGCGTTCCGATATGTGACTGTTTTTTATTCATCATTCGCTTCATTGAATTTATTTGTTTAATTACCAATGCAGAAGTGCAGGACTAGGTGTATTTGTTTTTTTCAAACGTCCTATGGTTGAGAACTTAACCCTCGCCCAGGTGACCGGTTGGATACCCTTAGTTCGGGTAGGGTGTCAATTTGATCCCCCTGAGATCTTAGGAACTAAGGGAGCTAGAGACACCAAATTCACAGGATGCGTTTTCCTGTACGTGACATCACTTGGGCAAAAGTTTGAGGTTTCTAGGTCATGACCATTGGGCCAAATAACAGCAAACAAGGTCAAACTCCGGGCTGGTCTCCAAAGTGCCCCCACAATCTAGATACCTGTACTAAGCAAAGGGTCACGTGCTCATTTAAGAACAGTGACCTTGTCTGACCTTAAGGGAGGTCATGGTGACAAAAATAATGCAAGACTTCTTTGAGCTAAGCATTTAAATAAGCGGCAAAGGTCAGGCTAGGCAGTATGTTCCTAAAACCAAACTGCCGATCTGGGTCACTTGAGGTCAGTGACCTATTCTGACCTTTAAGAAGGCTATGGAGGGCGTATAATGCGATTCCTGTCGTCATTGAATTCGAAATGACGACCAGAAATCATCCCATACAGCAAGCCGTGGAGCAACAAAACGGGTTAGTTTTGACCTCGGTCTGACCTTCATACCTGACACTAGAACAGTGAAGTTTGTTCATTCTATTGTTGTGTTTTCTCAAGAAAGTACCTCAGAGATGTATGGCTTCGTCTAACACTCCGTTGTTGCATCACATTAAAGATTCCCTAGAAACTGACTTTGGCTTGCTTGAAACTGAAATACATGGCCTGACTTTGACTTGCCGTAAGTCAGCAGCCTTACACGGTACATCTAAATTTTTAGTACTAAACGATCCGCTATTTAATCTTCTGCAACTATGCATAATTTGGCGCGGTTACCCCGAGCCCTTTTGGAAGCTATTTTGGAAGAACTTTTTTTTTGGGGGGGGGGGGTAAATTGACACCCCCACCCGAGCGCGTGTTAAGATCTGGGGAAATCCGAAGGAGTGGGTACGAGTGGGTAGAACTGGTTGGGTATGGGTAGTGGTTGGGTATGAGTACAGCCCCCTGGTAGCGGGTGGATTGGGAAGAGGAAACCTTATCCTTAAAGACGTCTGCTTTGTGCCCACCACTTAAGCCTGTCGTTCCTTATATCGCCATTTGGCTTTTCTTCACTTTGCCGTCGTCATTTATGCAAACATAAATTACCTTCAAGAAATTCACTATTTACCCCTTCCCCAATTTGGCATGTCACCTTTTTACATGTTGCCATTTTGCATTTCACCATTAAGGCGTTCACCATTTTGGCGTGTCGATCTTTTGTAGGTTATATAACTATTTTTATAACTATTATATATAGCTGTTTTTAATTCGCCAGTTCGGAGTCCGCCATTTTAGCATGTCAGTGTCCTTACATGTCGCCATTTTGCAGTTTGCCATTTAGCTGGTTCAAAATCTTGGTATAACACATTTTTACATGTTGCCAACATGAAAGTCGTGGTAAAACAGTCGACAAAAAGTCATTCTACAAACTGCAAGCCGATTTCTTATTCGGACATTGACTAAAAACATCATCGTCTACATCGTCTACGACAGAGTTGCGAGAATGATGAGAGAAATCAACAGGCACGTCGTGAAGTTGTGAAGCTGTGAAAAGCTGAATGCATAAATTTTGCCGGAGGAACCCTCAGTTTCATTTACCCGTGGTCAACGCACACTACGTTTCGGTGAAAATGGCGCCAATGTTAAACGAAATGCAACAAAAGCACTTACCAGGCGCACGACAGGTTAACTTTATGCGGCAACACGGTGAGCTCGAGGAAAAGAACGACACGACCGAGCTTCGTCCTTCAGCAGTCAGCCCACACTCCCAACGCTAACAAAAGTCCAAAGTCTGTTCCGAGACCAAGACCTGTCCCGCCAGCCGAAGCTGTGCGCGGTGTCATTGCGACTCTAGCTGTTTTCTTCGAGGAACATCGCGCCAAGTTATTCGGCTCTCAGCAAAGGAGCAAGGCAAGCGCAAGCCTTTGCAGACAAGGTGACCGTTGCTGAGGCCGCCAGGGTCGACCAGCGCATTATGCGTCGCCTGAGCACTGTACTGTGAATCGTGGCATCCTGGCGTCCAGTGCACGCTGAAAATCTCGGTACCTATTGCCCTGAAGCAGCCAAACAGCTCGTGTGCACCCAGCCGCGGTACTCGGCGTCCGTATCTGTGCACCAGGTGCACCACATGCAGTAGTTATCGCTGTCGCTCAACGACTTCCGCTCAAGCTCCTCAGTGAAGCCACGAAAGAGTCTTGCAATAACGACCTGCCAGCGTGCCGTGTTGGACAAGCTAGAACAGATTCTAGCCTAACGTCACTAATAACGTAACCTCACTAACCAGATATAACGTCGCTAGCCAGGCCGCGCATGCGCTGGTCACCAGTGACCCCATGGAGAGCCCGGCGGCGAACAGTGTACATTGTCAGGGAACTCCCAGGGGCAGCAGGACGCTACCGGAAGAGGTACTCGCCCTTGTAATAAGAGGACCCTCCAGGAAGGCGCCTCAATATGCATACTTTGGGGGGCCTGAGTCCTCTCAACATAGTGCTGACTGAAGGCCCTCCATGTTATTCTGCATCCCTATCCCAACCCCACCGAATGCATCTGACCAAAAAAGGGTTTGCTAGACCAGCAAAATGCTGCAAGATTCTCTGAATTGCTGATGCACCAGGTGCGTGTACGTATTACTATTAGTGCTATGTTCATTTGGTGTCAAATAGGTTCCTATACATATCAGCGTTTTATCGTCCCAATCCCCTCCCCGCCCGTCCATCCGGCCAACTAATGGGAACATTACACATTTGAAGATATTGAAGCAACCATCAGAAACGATGAAATAAGCTTACTTCTAATTATTGGTATGCTTTTAAGCGGAAAGACTGTTCTAGGCCACAGTTTCTGTGTTTAATAAATATGCTCCTCAGTACGTCATTGTATGAATGCATCATCGCGGCTTGCACAACACATTTAAGCTTTTGAATAGTTGAATTTAGAACTTGCACAACAGAAGAATGTGAATTCATGTTACTTCTGCCATTCATTTTGATAATGGCATGTTACCGAGACATATACGATTTATGTCTCTGTTCTCCTGGTTGCTCTACAAGGAGAAGGCTATTACTACTGTCTTGTCTATGTGCATGACAGATCATACAAGAGCTAAGTTTTGTAGCACAGTCGTGATTGTGGTAGAATTTGACGGCCAATTCAATGGCAAAACACAAGCAGCTAAACATTTCGAGAACCAGAGGTTTCACATTCATCAACTAGTGGGTACGATTTACATAGTTTCGAGCTTCCATGTTTGATATCCCGCTTGTTCTCAGGTACCAGCAGGTACCGAGGTGGGGGTGGCGGTGGGGGGGGGGGGCAGGAGTTCACAGCTGGGGCAACCAATTTGGACGTTGGGAGAGAGGGAGGCGTCGCCAACCAGAAGAACACAAACCGACAGCCGTGCCGACCGCCCAGTAACAGGACTGCGCATCCGCCACGGCTTGACCGCAACTACTGTTCACCAGGGCAGATGGCGCCACGTGTGTGGCAATTCCCGACTCGACGCCAGGTGGCCAGCGTGGGCATGCGAGTCCCCCATGGCTGCACACACGTTTACAAATAGCAATACGATGCCAAGCAATAATGGAGGTAAGAGGTCGCTGCGGATGCGCAACACGCGTCCCTGCCATACGCGATGTGTTTTCACCTCCACTCGCAGTGACTTCGCATCTCCAAACACAGTGACCTCTCACCTCCAAACGCAGTGGTCTCTCACCTCCGTACACAGTGGACTCTCACCTCCGTACCCAGTGGACTCTCACCTCCAAACACAGCGGCCTCTCACCTCCACACGCAGTGACCTCTCATCTCCAAACACAGTGGCCTCTCACCTCCGCACACAGTGGACTCCCACCTCCATATGCAGTGGACTCTCACCTTCATACACAGTGGTCTCTCACCTCCACACACAGTGCGCTCTCATCTCCATACGCAGTGAACTTTCGCCCTCATACACAGTGAACTCTCATCTCCATACGCCGTGAACTTTCGCCTTCATACACAGTGCACTCTCATATCCGTGCGCAGTGAACTTTCGCCTCCCTACACAGTGCACTCTCATCTCCATACACAGTGAACTTTCACCTCCATACACAGTGGACTCTCATCTACACATGCAGTGAACTTTCGCCTCCATACACCGTGGACTCTCATTCCCATATGCAGTGGAGTCTCACCTCCATGCGCAGTGAGTTTTTACCTCCACACAGACTTGCGTTCGACTCGAGCTAAATCTTGAATCGGCTCATGAGTCAATCGTTCTGACGCGAGTCATGAGCTGAGTCGGCTCACCAGTAAACATGACGCTTTGAGTCGTGAGCTGAATCACATTCTTTGTAAACTTCATTGGCTGAATCGTAAGCCAATCATTTCTCACCATGTTGTGTCAGTGGGTCATATAACTCAAATGAAAACGTTAACATGAGAAAACACAGCAAGTTCCCCAGACAAATTGGCAGACTTTTTCGGATTTTTTTTAACCGAAAGTAAAGTAAAAAAGCAACCGCAATTTAAACAAATTTCGGAGCATTCAAATGAACGGCATGCAGCATTAGTTAAACAACTTTTTGCCAAATCATTCTTCGCAGCAAACACAACAGCATTGATCCTGAACTTAAAGGGAGTGTTCGACATTTATATGGGGTTTTGAACTGAAGCAGCCATCTTGCACATCTTTCGGTGCTGTCCACAATCCTGTCCTTAGTACCTAAGCCCCTTTAGTTTCTGAACTACACGTTCGCGAAAATGGAAAGGGGACATCAAGCAGCGTATTTCAGAGTCACCTTGGCATTCCTGACGTCAAAATAATGTCATCCAAATCCTGCCATTTCATGGGCCATACGGCGATCAAGGCCAATAAAAATATAATTGTCGAGGTGTTCATATCTGGTGTTCGTGAGCGCGATTTTCAGTTATAAAGGTCGTCAGTTGGCTCACAATCGATGCTTTGCAAGCTTGTTTTATCATATTTTATACTTGCTTCAATATTTGCAAACGTGAAACGTTCCCGTTGGATTTGCCATGTCACAGCCAGCGACCAGAGGATATTCCATGGTACAGACTTCTTACATCTTCGTGTTCTCTGTTTAAATCAGTGAATGACTGTCAGCCCCGTATACAATTTCCAGGGCTGGTCGTATTTTTAATTGTTTATTGTCACAACATTAAACTAATCCATACCCTATCGCTCGTTCACTACTACTTGAAGAGTTGTAAGCATGCTTTTGCTGAGGCTATAGGAAATAAACAGCAATATAGGAAAGGTTATATTGTCTCACATGCGGATTGCATGTCGCCAATGACCTGCCAGGGATGGCATAAAGAATTTGGTCTCCAAATTTAGAAGTCTTGAAATGCGAGTAAAGTGGCGCGCAACACACTAATTTCTACACAGCGCGGAAAACTGTTTTGACTCCTAACTCATCCTGATGAGATGAGTTTAAGGTATCCTGGCGGAAACGACAGTCGACGTGTGGGTTAGCTTATCTCTGTTCAATTGTTCAGTTTATTTCAGTTCGGTTCATTTTCTGGCTGATTGGAATGCGGGGATCGAGTGGGGGGAATTTTTGCTGGGCTTGCTTGTAAGAAATGCAGCTCATTACTTACTTTATATTCCCATTTTTTATATTTATTTTTATTATTACCATAACACTCTCAATATTTATTACTTAAGTAAGGTAGGTTAATCATATGTTTTTCATTTATGCCAGCTAACCTGTATTGCAATATTTATTGTATTGTATATAGTATCGGCTGGCGGAAGTGTGGTTACCTACGTTTCAATGCACTTTGCTGGCACTTGGCAAGTGCAGACTAAACATTGCCAGGTCAGGTGCAGCATAGTCCACATTGTATGCTCTATGTGATATGTTTAGGTGATAGGTGACAGGTAGAATGTGTTGGCATAGAGTAGAGACTTGACAGCTGGTTGGAAACAGGCCACAGGAAAGGTGTTGCTTGCTAGGCTCAAACTAAAAACTTGCTGCTAGGCTGTTTGTACCTTTTCCATAGCATTACAGAAAGAGAGAGAGAGAGAGAGAGAGGGAGAGAGAGAGAGAGAGAGAGAGAGAGAGAGAGAGAGAGAGAGAGAGAGAGAGAGAGAGAGAGAGAGAGAGAGAGAGAGAGAGAGAGAGAGAGAGAGAGAGAGAGAGTGAGAGGGAGAGAAGGTATCCCCTCTCTCTCTCTCTCTCTCTCTCTCTCTCTCTCTCTCTCTCTCTCTCTCTATCTATGTATCTATGTATCTATCTATATATGTATATATATATATATATATATATATATATATATATATATATATATATGTATATATGTGTGTGTGTGTGTGTGTGTGTGTGTGTGCGTGTGTGTGTGTGCGTGTGTCAATGAGTCATACGGCTCACAAGTGATGACGGCAACGACCTAAAACTGCAATGAATCTTGGACATGGTGCCAGTCCAACGTGATGGAGCCTAGCTGGAAACTGCTCAACTACGGATAACGATAGCATTGCATAGGAAGAGCGTTCCAATCATTAACGACCCAGAAGCTGAATGAGTTCGGGCATGGTGCCAGCACAGCGTGAATCGAGCCTAGTTGTAAGCTGCTCAACTGCGGATGACGATAATACTGTAGAGGAAGAGCATTCCAATCACCTACATCCTAGAAGCTGAACAAGATCTGGGCGACTAAGGTCCTGGCTTAACACGCGCTGCGGTGGGGAGGTGAGGGGGAATCGAACCCCCCGAACGTTTTTCCAGAATGACTTCCGAACGGCGCGGCGCTGGCGCGCCCAAGTTTGCACAGCTGTAGATAATTGAACAGTGAATCGCTTAGTTCCAAAAATTTATATGTACCTTGTAATTTGTAAGCATTAAGTTGACTGAAGTTGAGGGATGAAGGTTAGACCAAGGGCGAAGCCAACCTATCTTATTACTTTGGGGTTTGCTGTATGGGATAGTTTTTGGTGCTCATTTCAAATTGATTGACAGTAGGAACCGCATTCTACATCCTCCATGCACTTCTAAGAGGTCAGAATAGGCCATTGACCTAAAAGGACCCAGGTCAGCATTTTGTTTTCAGAAACATACTGCCTAACGTAATCTTTGTCGATTATTCTAATTTAAAACTCAAAGCATTCTTGTATTATTCTGGTCACCATGACCTTCAAGAGGTCAAACAAGGTTACTGGCGTTAAATGAGGATGTGACCTTTTGCTTAGAAACAGTTATTTAGGTTCTGCGGGCACTTTGGAGACCAACCTGTAATTTGACCTTGTTTGACCTTATTTATACCAAAGTTCATGACATAGGAACCTGAAACTATGACATAATTGAGTTTACGTACAGGTCAATACACCCTGTAAAGTTGGTATCTCTAGCTTTCTTAGTTCCCGACATCTCAGGGGGTCAAGTGGAGCCACCCCCACCCCCCACCCCACCCGAGCGAAGGATATCCAGCCGATCACCCGGGTGCGTGTTAAGGGCTTCTCAGCTTTCAGTGGTGTCCTCTTGTCACTTCGGAGTCATCAGGATCTTGCCCAACGGAGAAGATATGGCTCCGTAAAGCATCTGGAGCACTGCAATCATGCCTCCCCTGCAGCATCAGTACTTCAGGAAAGGCAGTTGGAGAAGTCTGAGCCCCTCAGAATATGGCCGGCACCATGCTCCTCGGACAAGACGCGTGGCTCGTCATTAAACCCGCTCTGATCGTTCCTGATCCAGTTTGCCGAGCGACCTCAGGTGATGATGCAGTACCCTCGAACAGCTGCGCCAAAAGCGGGCACACCGTGGTCCTGACAACAGCTGCAGCGTGAGCACGTCAATATTGGCGAAAAACAGTCTCACGGCTGCCAGCATCTGGTTGGCCTTAGCAATCACCCCCGTTGTCTGCCCGTGGAACAGAACCCTGCATGAGCCCCCACGAAATTTCCAAGAAACCTTTTGTGGGCACGACTGCGATTTCGGTGCCGTTCAAAAAGTAGGCCAGCCGTAGGCCGCAAGTGCTGATGTACATTTCTTTACACTTGATGACGTTGCATGAAAGCGATCGTACACCTCCGGCTATTTGACCAGGATATTGAGGTCATCCTGGTGAGGAAAAGCAGCCGGGACCTCGGAACACGACAGTACATATCAGCACCGACCGCGGACATCTTGACCGCGCTTCGCACTTCTGGTAAATCGTCGATGAAAATAGCGAGTAGTGTTGGTCCCAGCATCAATCCTTGAGCGGTATCGTTGGCGACGTCGTCCCAGACAGAATTCGAGCCATGGGCCCACATTCTCTGCTTGCGGTTGGAAACAGACTTTAACTTCACATCCTTTTCAAAAACTTGCAAGGTGTACGTAATGCTGCAGCCCATTTATCGTCCAGATTCAAGGCTCATGCCTTGAAAGGCCCACCAGCATTTGCAGACTGGCGTAGCTAGCGACTGAGTTGACGTTGCAAGGAAAAACAAGCCTTTTCACACTAGCATTATAAAACGGGGCCCCACTTTGGTACCAGATCTGAAATGCACGGATGGCATGATGCCTGGGGACGAAGGCCAGCGTTTCTCGTCAGGTCCATCAACGCATGTTGACAAACAAAACACACAAAACAAAGCAACACATTGTGAATGGCACTCTGAAGGCGATGCAAAAAGCTGCAGTGGATATTGCAAACAATGAGCGCCCCCTGCATTACATGACTGGATATTATCAATACACAATCTGCAGCCAAAGCCAGGGCATGCGGTGCCATTCACACGGCCGGAGCTGCCCCTGCTGTCAGGTATCTGGTGACCAGGCGCCGGTCGGGGGCCATATCAGCCATGTGCCGCCCATCACACGGCCGGAGCTGTCCCTGCTGTCAGGTATCTGGTGAGCAGGCGCCGGTCGGGGGCCTTATCAGCCATGTGTCGCCGGTCGGGGACTAGCCCTGCGGTGGCATTACGTCCGGCTGAGCTTCGGTGTTTTGCAGCGGCGGCGGAAGTCAGGCAACATCGGTAGTGGTTGTGCGTCCATACCCTCCAGTTGCATATGACTAAATAAACTCTTAGTAGCTCCAATAATCAGACATCTCCGACCCCGAAAACGACATCTGCTCCCAGGCATTTAAACTGCCCGCGATACAGCCTTATGTCTGTATTTTTCCATCTTTCGCTGCTTATTGACAAGCATGCCCCAAAAAGCTCTAAAAGGGTATAATAAAGAATTCCAGTTGATGCTTTGCAGCATTACCTCAAGGCACGTGTAATGAAATATTGTGCCCTTTTTTGCATTGTTTGCTGTCTTGCGTGGTGACGACTCAGGACGAGGAAGTGCAAATTGCAATGCAACCTGACCTTGATAAAAACCGGAGTGCTTTCCAAAGTTCACAGAACATTAGGTACCTTTCGAAGTATTGCATGACCCTTTCATATTAAAAACAGGTCATTAAGGTTCTGACCATTTTCTAAGCATGTTTAGGACGGAAGCCATTTGTCCAAATTGAAGCAACGCAGCGCCGTAAGCTAACTTCTCACTTCAAGCGACCTGCACTTCTGGCGGGTGAGATGAGGGCTTTACGTCTTGAACTGTAAAAACAATTCTTGCCTCATCCAATACAAAACATCCTTAGCCACTGAATTGCTTGGGATGCATCGCGTATTCCAAGCGGTATGGACAAAACAATGCAGGTCTGTGGCATGCTGAGCCCCACACGGACAGCCCGGCTTTGCGAAGCCAGTGCTCAGCCAGCTCCCTGTCAGAATCCGTCAGAGGTCAGCCTGCGCCCTTCTCGGGCCCATCATGTACACCGCTCTGCTGCGCAGTTTCTTGCTGGGCTCATCTCTTGGAATTGTTTCCTGCGCCGTCCCGCTGTCCGTTAAGCCTTCTCTTTAGTCTCACGTTCTGGGTGGTTCGACACCCAGCCGGTTTTCTGGTTATAACGTTGGCACACGACTTATCATGTACTTGTACATCAACCAGGCTGCTGGTGGGTTGCTGACATCCTAATACGTAGCGTGCGGGCCAAAAGGCGAGAAAACATATCCGTCGCAAACGCCAAAAAAACATTCACACAGGTAAACGAACAGCCACTTCCTGACACTGTCCCTGAGGAATGACATTTCATGTCGGCTTGTCCGGGATGAAGCGTACAAGTCCTCACAGTACTGTCGGCGTCTGGCTCCCCAGCAGCGCGGTCGTGTCCTGGGCAGTCCCAGCGAAAGGGTGAGAGCCATAACCTAAAAACTAGTTTTTTAAAGCGCCGCCACCGCCGGAATAGGGCTCGAGTACGTCCGCGGACCCGATGCTGATGAGGATGGTTAAATCGTCAAAAGCCCGCCTTTCCGCGGAGAGTGGGTAGACGTGGTCCGGGTAAAGCGATCAGCAGGCGTCGGCGACGCGGTAGCCGTGCCGGACCGCCGGTTTCTTGGCGACGCCCGGCTCCAGCGTTGGTACGCAACTTATCATGTACTGGCGGCGCAGCGTTGGTGCACAGCTTATCGTATATTTTTACATCAGCCAGCCTGCTGAAGGGATGGGGACATCTCAATACGTTCTTGGCGACGCCCGGCTCCTGCGTCCATGGCCTGGGACGCCGTTTCGTCCAGTGGCGGCGACGCAGCGGCTGCGCCTGCCTGCCGGCTGCGCGGTGACACCAGTGCCCGCACCCTCAGTCGTGTGGTCTCGACGCTGTCCCGTCCCCGCGGGTGGCCGGTCGTTGCCCCTGAGCGTTGGCCCCCGGGTCGCAAAGGTACGGCAGCTCGTTGTACGTGGGGCAACTAGCGGGCGGAGCAGATGGCTCGGCCGTTCGGCGGGTGATGTGTCGGTCCGCTGAGCCAGGATGCAGGTAAAATACTGCCATCCTACGTCAGCTGGGTATCCCACGAAGTTCTTGTTTTCCATACATCCCTGGCTTGGACGTATATGCCCAGCTCGTATACCGCGCTTCCACCACATTGCTCCAGGCAGGGTCCCAGATAGAGCTAAGCGCCTGCACAGACCACGTCGACATCCCAGGTAGGACCCCAACTGGAGCCCAGCGCCTGCCCAGGCCACACCGATATCCTGGTATTTGCCCGATATGTGCCTAGCTGGTGCCCAGCTAGGCCGCTGACAGACTGTGGCTGGCCGCGGTCATCAGAAACATGTTGCAAAGGTTATTGCGGCCGTGCTGGACATCCTGTTACTGCCCAACCAATCTGTCCGTCTGGGATCCTTCCAGCGCCACAACAAAATGCCGGCTGTGGCGCCTGCTGCCAGTTGTTACAGAAGGTGCATACACGTTCAAAATTGTTGTTCTCAATCTGAGTGATACTCATACAGTATGGGATTGCTAAATTAGACGCTCGATGGCGTTATTATCATCATAAGGGCTAGGGTTGTACTTTGTGCTACACCGATAAGATCGCTTATTGCGTTTTATTTATATTCAATGCATGTATTTTCCCCGGCACGTATTTATCGCTCAGGCAATTCTCTGTGCAATTGACAACCGCTGCGCGTTCTGCTGTCTTCTGGCGCACCGACATTATCGTGAGGCGCGATATACAAGAAAGAAGAAGGCTGCTATGTTTGTTTATGATCCGTATCGCACGGCACTTACTCCCGGTTGGTCGCGCGCGGCGGCCGTTCCACCCTTATTCGATTTGGTTCGCTGGAGGTGGTTGCTGCGGTCTGGTGAGCCGGTGATGTGTTGATGCCTGTGCCTTTTGGTGTATGTAGTGAGACTGTCATGCTTATGCTGTTTTGCAGCGTATTTTGCTGCATGCCTCTGTGTCGGCGTGCTAACTGATAAAGTACTTATATTTTCTGGCCAGCTAGTTTTCTGTTTCCCACGGTTGGGCCGAGTGAAGGTTTCTGGCCCGCTAGTTTTCTGTTTCCCACGGTTGGGCCGAGTGAAGGAACAAGTGACGTTCATTGATGAGGTATTCCAGGCATAGAGCTCACAGCTCTTAAGACTATCTGAACTTCATGAATCTTGTGTGTCAAGCATTACAAACTAGAATTGATAGATGTATCAAACCCCAGCAATATCTAGAGCCATGATAATTTTGGCCTCCCTGTCCCAAATGGCTTGAATGGATGCTGCCAGTTTCAGTAAGTGTGAAGCTTATGTCAGCAGTGCCAGAATACCAGAATATGCACAGAGTGTCACCAACTAACAAGTGCAATACATTTTCCACAGATAATGGAAGCGGCATACAGCATAGTTGGAGGCAGCCTTGTTTAGGTTGAAACAAAGCCAGGGGAACTATCAATCATTGTTGCTGAACCTTCAGAGACAAAGAGTTTGATGTCAATCAGTACTTCCATTTGAGGCATCCAACTGCAAAGCAACATCAACAGTCACACAATGGAGTATGAAACTGTGCGCTTCATCAGCTGGACTGGCTTCCGGATTGCTGTGATACTGGCTGTCCACTATTTATTCACCATGTTGGATCTCTTTTTGGGATGTTTGGCCATGATCCTGGTCATCCCATCAGCTGTAGTTTTGTACTATCACATTCCAACTCCTCCCAAAACAACAGTCCAAAAGATATTTAACAGGCTGGATAAATTCATGGTGGGTGCCCACCGTGCTGCTTGCCTGGATGCTCCTGAGAACAGCTTAGCTGCACTGTACAAGGTATGCTGATCACAACATGTATTTTGGGGCTCTTAATGGCCAAGTAGTTTTAAGTAGTGCACAAAACCATCAGAAAGTTTTTGATAATAAAATAATAATGTGCTGAAATATTTCATGTCATACCAGGTGGTCTGGTAACTTTGTATGTGATTTCCTCAGTGGTGGGTAATTCAGGCTTTATTTCAGTTCAGATCTAAGTATACTATTTTTCTAATAGCATTGCTTTATTGTGTAGACAGCTGCACTGATTCTCTTTCTTTCTCTTTTTGTTCTGCTATACACCTGTGCTCATGGTGTGAAGTTGCTTCAAATCTAGTTATTTTGGCATACATGATCTGATCTTTTATTACACTCTGTGTTTCTGTTCTAATGCAGTATTTCTAGAGGAAATAATATGCATTATATATTGAGTATATGAACATATGCATGTGACCCATCTTCCAAATGTTCCAGTGCAATGAGCGGGGCTGCCAGCTGATTGAGTTTGACCTGAGCTTCACATCAGATGACCAAGCAGTGGTGTTCCATGACAACACTGTGGACCGCATCTCTGATGGCAGTGGCAGCATCAGCGCTCTGACATGGAATGAGCTGAAACAGCTAGACATCAATGCAAAGCATCCAAAAAAGTCAGTACTTTGAGCTTATTTGCAGGGGTGAAATTCACTTTTTTATGGGGCCCAAACCTGTGAAACTTGCTCATCCTGTTTCCCAGGTGTGTTTCTTTACACATTTTGACCACTTTGTGTTGTGGTCATAATATGCACCCCTTTTGCTGTGAGTTTATCTCACACAGTTGACATTTTATTTAGTGCATCCAAGAGACATCCTGGTGGAAGTGAATTTTGCTGTGGAGCTTTCTGTTGATATGTTTATGCTGATATACATGCAAACCTATGTTTTGAATGCACCATGAATTCCAGGAGTAGCACAAAATCTGTGCCATGCCCATTTGACAAAATCCTGGTTCTGCTCATTCAGGAAAGGCATGTCAAACACATCATTTCAGACATCATAACTTTTATTTTCAACAGGTATGCAATTCCAAGGTGCACCACAAGGTGCCTCAAACCTTCATTATTATAGGGCACCAAACTCCAGGGGCACAACAACAACATTGTGGCTCCCATGCCAAACAAAATTCTGAATCAGTTCCTTGGGTGAGTTGAGGTTTGGGGGGGGGGCACCAAAACCCTCATTTTGGGCACCATTAAATTATTTTCTAGACCACCAAGTCTAAGGAGGCTGCTCAAAGGGGCCTGTAACCTTCATTTTTTAGGGACACAATAACTTGTTTGTTCTCCATCATGCCCAAATTCTTGACCAAACCCTTTGGAAAAGTGGCACCAAAAAACCTTCCAAAACCCCCAAAAAGAGAAATGGAAAGGCTAAATGAAGCATTATTATGCTTATAACTCCCACAGCTCATTTGATGCAGACTGTCATCATTTGTTTCCTGGTTGATTTAATTTCATGTATTTTAAATACATGCAAAATTATGTCTGCTGGCAGCTTCTGGATCCCCTAGCGGTCCAAAAGCACAGCGTGAAAAGAGGATGTATTTTTAAAAAAACGGTTTGATTGGGTGGCTCATTTTGGGCATCGCCGGCAGGGACCCTTTGTTAAACACAGTGCTCCTTTTACCGTGACTGGTCGCGCCCCTGGCCACAGTCCAGTTCAACGTAGCGAACTGGAAGGAGTGCGTCACCTCTCGCGCCCGCAATTTGTTGTTTTAGACTCTTGACAGGCCGTTAAAAATAGATACGAGCTCTGTATTGGACAATATCTACAGTGAGATCCATCACTATTGGAACGATGCATATATATATATATATATATATATATATATATATATATATATATATATATACACACACACACACATCGTTCCAATAGTGATGGATCTCACTGTAGATATTGTCCAATACAGAGCTCGTATCTATTTTTAACGGCCAAAGTATTTGTATATATATATATATATATATATATATATATATATATATATATATATATCAAGGCAATAACACTAACTAGCAGTTGAATATGCTCGTGGTCGCACAAATTTGAACGACAAGAACAGGGCGGAGGTGTGAGCAAAGTAAACTCCCCGGCGGCGCGCACATGTGCATCCGAGTATGTGCATGCGAAGGCTTGACATGTGATTAGGTTGCGCCACTCTGGCGTTACGAAAACGGTGGTGAACACTAACGGGCAACGGATGGAAATCGGATTTGTAACCCTCGCTTTATCTCATTGTTCGCACACCATTCAAGTCACCGCTCTGGGATGCGTAAGGCATTGAGTATAATAAATGCCTTTCCGGAGAGAAACAGTAAACAAAAAAGTGTCCTCAACATGACAGAACTGCGCGTGCCCCTTGACATATTTGGTTGGGACTACCAGCGTGACTAAGCAAGTATGGATGCAAGGGCTCCAGATATGCGAGATGGCAATCTCTTCTTTCCGGGCGCGAGATGGCCGACTGGTTAGCGCCTTTGGCTGCAACGTGAGGGGGGAGTTGCTTGTTCGAACCCCGCGTGTGCCATTGCCCCGGAGCAGGAACAGGAGTGCGGGAGCCAGCTAATATGCAGGCTGCTGCAGTCGCTGGCCCTCCAAAGAAGGGCGCACGACGGCGTGCGTCGCGTTTCCGGATATTTGTTAGTTCCGTGGCAGATGACAGCAGCCGGATATTGTGATGAATGTTTGCCTTCGAATGCTAGATAATTTTACGTACCGGCGGCGCAGTATGCTTAATTTCTATTGGTCTTGGAAATCGTGGAACTCATATTGATGATATTGTGTCTCATGTGCCACATTCGTAGGTTATAATTTTAGCAATTTTCTTACTCCTTCAAGGTGCTCAAAACATGCCGCACAAGCTTTAATTATTTTCATGTTAACAATGCAACGCATGTGGCACATGACAGGGCATTGCTCTTAAAAGGTTCGACAACAAGAAATAGGTTTTACAACACGAAACAACATGGCGTGAAGGGTCTGCGAATGACATCATGACAGGTCACTGGAATGGTATTGCGATTTATGCGTCGTGTACAAACAACTGCTTTTACGTTTAACCATTCACTGAGGGGTTCGATTCTCCGTGGGGTCCCACCCTTTCCGTCAGGGTGAGAGGCAGGCGTCGCCTCGTCAGTCTTTGGCAAAAGGTGAACATGCGTCTTACATACACATACCTACCTCTATCTCACCTTCCACGATGCAGGGAGGACGATTTTTCCGTGTTCAAAAATGAATATGGGGAAAATGAAGTGACTGAAATCCTGATATTTTGTGTGAGGGGGTGGGCGAAGTTCCAGGGGGACCACAGTGAAGCTTAGCTCTTCGTTTGGCAAAGTCTCGAATCCTGTGTAGCGGCTTTTTTGTCGCTTCCACTGTGGCTGTGGGGTATTCATGGCTCCACAAATGACCCGCGCAGCACGAGGCTGATTGCAAAGGCGGGCTTTAATTTCATGCTAAACCACGATTGTCTGAAATTGCGTTGTTAACGCCTTATTTTACCGCACAGTATGTGAAACCTTTGAATCGAATGGTGCAGCAATTATATGCCAGGAGCACTTGCTGGAAAATATCAACCGACAGTTGAAATATATTTTCATTTTGTGAAATTTTGAACACAACATGGAAACTTAATTAGTTGAAAAAATTTATAGGTGTGTTGGGGACCAGCTCTCACATTGTGGAGGCTCGGCCCCCATTATTTGGGGCCCAGCCCGGTGAGTGTCATGCCCTCCACCCAAATAAATGTATTACTCTACCCCCTCCTTACTCACCTGCTTTTGTTTTTTGATTTTTTCTTACAGTTATGCACTCGGGAGTGTAAGGTTTTGATGTGCTAGCGGTGTCTTAAAGGTGAGGAGGTTTAAGGAAGTTGTGCATGCAGGTTCCGACGTCCGTTACATAGCACGGAGAACGGCTCGGTCCGTTCGCCTCACAGGGCTTGCATATGCACCAGGTGTTTGCAAAGCGCCGGGTCGTGTAATAAGAAGTGTTCTGGTATCCCGAAGTGGTTGTGGTTCAGTAACATGCAGTGTGGCGTCGCACCATCTGACAGCGGCCGGTCATCGACAGGGCCGATTTTCCCGCCATACGGGTGGCGCTACTCAGCGAAATGGTGGAAGAATGCCTTCGACTAGACCTTCTCTTTATCATCGACATTAAGGCCCCAGATGCGAGGGTAAGTAGACACTTCTGATCTGATCAACCATGGAATTCTGGTTAGATGGGTTGGTCCTGACGAATTGCTATATTTTTATAATGCATGCATTGTGCCTGGATCAAGAACGCCGCGTCCTTTTGCCACTCGGGCCCGTTTGAGGTGGAGGAAAGGCCAGGACACCACGATGCTCCCAGTGTTGGTTACTGTTCGCTTGACTTCAAAAGCCGGCACCCGGCGCCTCATCTAGCAACTTCCCGTGCTGCCAGTGACGTCTTGCGACGGCGTCTGCACCAATGTGCTGCAGTGTCCGATGGAGATCGCGCTTAGGTGCTGCTTTTCGCTGCTCTGACTCCATGGCATCTCCACTTTAGTCTCTCTTGACCATGCCGGACATCCTGTGTAAGCTTCTGTCGACCAAAGAGTGTGCCCATCCATGCCGGTGTTGGCCACGATTTGTAGGAACGGCCGACAGTGTAGGCAGATGACTTATGTGGCCCTGTCCTCAGGCTCCCGGTGCTGTCCTAGCACTATACGAGAAGTTCCCCAAGATGTATGAAATGGCAATGGTCTCCTCGTTCTACCCGCAAGTCATCTACGAGGTGGGCTTTGTAGCCGACTCGCAGCAACTGACCAGACTGGCAGCAGCTGACAGGCTCTGGGTGGCCGGTACAGGCTGTTTTGTAACAGAGGTGGTGGCACCTGGCAGGCTCTGGGTGACATTGTTATTCCAACCGATGCTAATGTGACAGTCTAACCCCAATTTGACTCCATCTGGCTAGTCTCAGCTGGCCTGGTGTGACCTCACCGGCTGTGAGTGTGACCTCAGCTGACTTAAGTGTGACCTGACGTGACCGTATTTCCATCTCACCTGACCCGAGCGTGACCTCAGCTGACTTCGCCGGCAGATCCGGCGGCGGGACCAGCAGGTGGTGGCCTGCATGGCCTGGCGACCCCACTTCTGCGCTTACGGCGATTACTCGCCACAGGAAGGCCCCACACAGCGCCGTTACCAGAACCCCCTGAAGCATGTGGCAGGTGCGTGGGCAAGTACCTTCGGTGCATCGAACACTTCTTTGGGAATGGATATGGACGTGCCAAGCTGAAGCAAGCAGTAATAGGATTTCCCTAAGACTTATCCTGGCTTATCTTGGCTATAGGTGTATCCTTAAGGCTTATCCGGGAATTAGAGTGAGGGGCCCCACAGTCTCGAATATAAAGGTATAAAGCGGATGTGGTGATCAATCTTTCACTTAAGCATGGTAAACAGCATCTTAAAAACTTGATGTGAGTCCAGGCTAGACACCTGGCGAATGGTATTACACGTAGACCGCAGCCACCAAGAGCGGGCCGTGTGCCGACGACCGCGGCAATGGACCATGCTCCAAAGACATCCCTTTTTTCCTCGTTTGGAAACTGGATACTGTGTCATGCATGGACAGACTGCGATACATGCAGAATAGTCCATTTTCTGTTTAAGGCAGTATTGTGGCCAAATTTGCATAGCATAGCATTGGGTGTCGGTAGAAAAACAGCTGGTTAAATACGTGTAGCGTTTTGCTATCCCTTACTCCAAAGAACAATTGCGCTTTTTCAACGGTTTTGCCCGCCTTTGCGCTGCTTTTTTTTGCACAGTTGCGACTTGCTTAAGCTCTGCGGTACAACGGGACCACGCAGTAGTTCTCACAGTAGTTCATAGTTCAGGCAGCGGAGTGACAGTCGTGTGATCCGGGAAAGGCGCCGAGCGGCAGTGTTTCTGATCTCCGGCAGCTGGCGAGGCTGGAAGGCTGTTTCAAATCAATCTCTGAGTCCTGCTTAGCAAAGTTGGCTTTGGATACCTTTTTAGCCGGTCAGATTTCTTTCAGCATATGAAACCAACCATTCCTTCAGTCATGGTCAGAAAGCGAAATGTTGCCAGGCGCGGACACATCCTCACGGCCCAAGCATCATCATCGCCATGCTTCTTGGCAGCTATAACAAGGCTGCATGATCTGTTCGCTGGTTCATGCGCAGCAGGCGGAGTCTCCAAGGCCCACCGAATGCTGTGTCTCGAGCCACAGAGAGCCCATCTGACGTGATATCTGCAGCTCTCCGGCCGTCTGCCCTAGAGCCAAATCGACTTGGCGCGAGGTGTCGGAGCGAGACAGTGTTTGTTGGAGCGGCCCCGCGGCACACCGCGGAGTTTGAGCCACCGAACCCTAACAGACGGCCGTCGGTGGCAGCTGATATCAGGCCGCCTTTGTTTCTCTGCCGCACGGACCTTGGCTCTGGTCTCGTGTTAACCAAACAGTGGCGTGTATTCTCTAGACGTCACCGGTCGTTGTCCGTGTCTGTGTGTGCGTGTGCGTGTTTGTCGGGCGTGGAGACGGATGCAGCAGATCTATTTGCCGCTTCGGCCGGCAGTATATACCAATGTGTCGAACACGGGCGCCAGGGTGTCCGGCACGAGCCCTTTGGAACGCCCTGCCAGACGGGCGCCGCCCGCGACCCTTCCGCTTCGCTGGCCGCCGCTGCCCAACGGGGCAGAGGTGGCCGGCAGGACCGTGGACGACTCCGTATTGATCATCGTGCTCTAACTCAGGAGCCGTGCGTCACCATCTTTCAGAGGAAGGGCGTAGGTGATTTGTGAAAAGCATAGCCCGGTCCGCAGCTTACTAGCGTGTCTGGCGCTTTTCTGCCTCCCCCCGTCCCCCCCCCCCTCTCCCGTCAAATGCACGTCTCGGCAGCCGCCAGCGGCGCGCGGACACGTCTTGGTTCGTCTTCTTGGCCGGATGTGGAGACGTGGGCCGGCAGACGCCGCGAAAACATGGGCTTCGTGTCGCGCCGGCGTGGCTCGGCCGCCGCGGCGTTCGGTGGTTTTACGGGCTCAGCCGGCAAACAGGAGCTCAGTTGTCGGTTCCTCGTATTTTTGTGACGCTGGTAGCTGGTTGTTAGCACCTGCGGAACGTCTAGCGCGTTGTTTGATGAAGTGCATGTGCTGGCATCATATCTGTGTATATATATATATATATATATATATATATATATATATATACAGATATGATACAATATACGTGTACATATATATATATATATATATATATATATATATATATATATATATATATGTACACGTATATATGATGATCATATATAAATGATCAGTGTACATATATATATATATATATATATATATATATATATATATATATATATATATATATATATATATATATGTACACTGATCAAGTGTACGTTTTTTTTTATCCACGTAGGTGCATTCCATTTTGGTACGTCCTGACGGGAGTTTTTCTCCGGGCTCCACCCGCTTTGGACCGGCGCCTCGCCTGCCGAACACACCGTCGCCGCCATCTCACCGCCTCCCCCCCCCTCCCCCCTGCAGCCTCGGCGTTGGACATCGTGCTGGCGGGCTGGGCCATGTCGCTCCTGCCGTACCTGTGCGGCCTCTCCGTGCTGCTGCTGCACAAGGACAGCGTCACGTCGGCCTCGGTGCGGCGCGCCCACGAGCTCGACCTGCGCCTCATCGCCTGGACCGTCAACGACCCCGTGCAGAAGGCCTACATGGCGCGGTACCTGAAGGTGGCCTACCTTACTGACACGCTCAGCGACGACCAACAGCTGGCGGCGGACGCGTAAACTGCCTCTGGCCAGCACCTCTGGCGGTGGACGCGTGAACCGTCTCCCACTGGCGCCTCTAGCGGCGGACGCGTAAACCGCCTCCCACTGGCGCCTCTGGCGGTGGACGCGTGAATTGGCTCCCGCTGGAGCCTCTGGCGGCAGACACGTGAACCGCCCCCTACTGGAGCCGCTGGCGATGGACACGTGAACTGCCGGCCATGGCAGCAGGGAGGAGGGGGTACGAAAAGCTGACCTGTCGCCCGGTGGCGACAGGTGAAGTTACGAGGCACGCGGGGAGCACTAGACGACCATCGTACTGGCGCGAGGGTTAAATGCCGCATGTTGTATTGGACGTACCAGAATCTCCGAATAGCGATGGTCTTTGACGTAGAGCGACGCTTAGACAGTGACCTGACATGACCGACGTGAAAAAGTGTGTCAATAGCAAAATCTTAAACGCAGTGTGATTGCAAACAATGAATGGTCATATAACGTATAATCATCAACGAATCATATAACGTGCATTATTCGATCCCCTCAAGTGTCCAATGCGTCTCATTTGTTGCGGTTCTTGAAGCTCGTCTGGTGAGTCATGCCAACTCTCTTAGTTATGTCGGTTCGCTGCTTGCTGAACGGCCCGGCACATCCGATGGTGTGAGACCATTTTCCTTGCTTGAGCCAGCCCATGTCATGCATGAAGTCAGTAAAGCTAAAAATGCGGGAGCACTGGTATACACTTTTAAAAGACGAACCCCAATGTATCCCCAATTTTAATCGGTCTAAGTTAAGAAAGGTGTGGCTTGGGCCAAATGGCGACGCCCAAGCATCGGCAGTTCATCAAAAACGGGACAGAGGCATGCGTCTTCCTAATGTAGGAAGAACGCATGTCCCTGAATCACAGAAGGCATGCGTCCCCCGCCGAGTCGCAGCGATGTTCTCGGCCCGTGTGATGACAAGACACAGGGAAGCGCCGGCTGGGACTTGTGCGCTTTTTTAGTCTGAGGACGGACGTGTTTGACTAGTGTAGGCCAGCACCGAGTGAATGCTCAAGGTGCGAAGCGCGTTTTGGTCCCGTATGGAGGTGGCAAAAGGAACTGAGCTAACCGCGATTCATTTAAAACACGACGTCAGTCTCTGAGCAATAAGTTGCATCTACTTAAGCCTGCCTTGAATCTGCCTTACGTGGGCGCGATATCTGTAGTGGTGTTTACGGATGCGTACCATGCAGATCAAAACAGCGTACGTTGCGGAACGGTCTGACTTCTCCGAGGTATATATGCCGGACAGGACAAACATAATCAACACAGGACATTGGCGGGCTTGTGTTGTAAGTTCGATACCAGTCGACTCACTAGCAGCCGTGACACAGACATGCGGGGATGTTGATATTTTTAACCAAAGAGTTATGTCCATAGCGGCGCCCTGCTTCCTGTAGTTTACCAATGGTAAGCGGTCGATAGTTGTTCGCACGTTGGAACTGTGAGGGCTTACTGAACACGTAGGTTTCGGTTGATGTTGTGTTTAGACCTGTAGCTGATCGCTGGGAGGGGTAGTGCAGGGTGGGTACAGTGCATGTACGGGAATTTTCAAGGCATAGTTACGTCAGCTGCTTATGATAGCGCCTGGACCTTTTTTTGGGTTATCCCTTGTCAAGGGACCGGCGTTCGTGGCTTCACAACTCCAGGCGGGGGGGGGGGGGGGGGGCGTCACTGGCCGCCAGGTCACGTGACCTCCGGCGGAGCGCGTCGTCTGTTCCGTGTCACCGCCCCTGCGTGTTGTGAATACACGGCCGGCTGTACGGCGTGTTCTCTGACCTTCACAGAAGTACGGCGCACGAGCTGTGCCGGGTTTTCCGACGTCGGGAGGTCGGGTCTCGCCGCGGTTTGCGGGGGCTCCGCCTGTGTTAGCGCCGTCGTGACCTGCAGCTGCAGCATGGACGGCTCGGAGTGAAGCTGCAATATATGATTGGTCTGGACATCTCCCCCGGAGAGCTCACGATCTCCCCCCCCCCCAACCTTGGCTTTTACGCAAATCTAGGGGAACACTGCGGGGTGACTGACTTCTAGTGCCCGAAGGGATCGTGCCTCCGCGTCCACGTCCGCCCCTCCGATCTGCTCGGCTTCTGCACGCATCGGCAGACGACGCGGGGTGTGCAGACATCCCCTCAGCTCCCGGTGGACCGCTGAAGGCTGCACGTTTGATGTCCGTTTGGGACGGCGGGCCAGATCCGGGCCAAGGAAACGCTTGTTCGGTGGGCGCTGATGCTCAGTGGCCTTGCGCGTGGCCTCGTTTTGGCTGTAGGCGTGGCCGTTTTTACTCCAAACCATTACAGATCCACTCGTACGGATTCAAAGTTCAACGCATGACAGATGCGAGATCGGACAGACGACGCTCTGATCAGCGCGCCTGTTCTGTCTGCCGTGTTTGCTGGTATCAGTAGTGCAGGCGGGGGGAGGGGGGGGGGGGGGGGGAGGCACGTGCCTTCCCTAAGGTTCCGAGGGGCCCGACAGACCCTTGGCACCTACGATCAAGGGCCCGAAAGGCCGGCCTGAGGTATTCAGGGGCCGGACACTTCAATGCCATCCAGAGAGCCCTATGCGCTGATTAGTGGCCTCATGGGTCGATAAGGGCCGATATGTCAGACACCACCAATAACGCACAGTTGGCTCCGTGTCGGCATGGGCCTAAGGGCCCATTCCCCAAGCAGGGACAAAGCCGGAGCCAACGATTTACATTGGGCGGGGTCCTAGCGGGGGCCCCGACCAATGTAATGTTATTTGTCAGCAGTCCCCACAGCCTATAATAAGAGGCCCTGCGTTAGCGATTGTCTCGAGTCGGCCAGAGACATTGTGCAAGGAGGCCCGAAGAGCCTGGAGGGCCCGCAGGGACCGACGATCAAAGTTCCGATTGGAAGGCTTAAGGGCACGAAGGACTAGTTGAGTCTTATTCAGGGGCTCCAGCCAGCGGGGACGGGCCCTCAAATGACAGCCAGAGGAGCCTTTGCGCTAATGGGGGACCCCTGAATCGATATGGACCCATCTGCCGGTCAGGCATCACCAGCATCGCACAGTCAACCACGTGTCGGTATGGATCTTAGGGCCTACTTCCCTATCAGCTACAAAGCCGGGGCCAGCGGTTCACACTGGTTGGCTCCGCTGAATTTGTCGGGGGCCCGCAGCATCTAACAGAGAACTCCGTGTTCGCAAGGGGGCTCATGTCGACCAAGAGCGGTGTTCCATGCGGAGAAAAGTCCGGGCGGCTAAGCGAAACCGACGATCCGGGGCTCGGTTGGAGGGCATAAGGACCCGAATGACTTGCTGTAGGTCACGTGAAGAATTGCGGCCCATAGGGTCGTGGCCTGAAATATCCGCCAGAGGTTCTCTTGCATCACTTGAAGATTCTTCTGAGACGATGCGGATGTCTCGGTCGGCCAGAGACCACGAACACCGAACAGTTAGCTCCACGTTAGTCTGAACCCTGGGGACCCATGTCCCAAGCACGAGCGGGGCCGGGGCCACAGCTTGCATTGGTCTGGGTCCTTGAAACAATGGCTGGGGCCCCGTACTGGCTAGGGGCCGACAGTGCCTTGCAGGGGGTCCCCGAGTCGGTCACAGGCTTTGAGGAGGTCCGAGGAGGGGCCGAAGAGCCCCTCGGGACCAAAGATCAAGGGCTCGATTGGAAAGCTGAGGGCCCCGAAGGCATGGCCGTAGGTCAGATGAAGAACCCCCGCCCATAGGGCCGTGATCCCAGGTGAATTACATAGTCTTTGTACCGAGTGTTTCTCTGTTTCGGCCATAGACCATCAATACCGACCAGTCGGCTCCGTGTCGGTCTAAGCTCTTGGGGCCATTTCCCAAGCAGGGACAATGCCGGGTCCGCGATTCGTATTGGTCAAGGCCCCTGCAGCAACGCTAAGCTCCTGCACTCGTCAGTGGCCCAGCGCCTAACAGGGCGTGCTGTGCCAATGAGAGGCTTGGACTTGGTCAGGTCCGTGTGTCAGTCAGGGCCAATTGGGTCCGTTAAGCCGAACTGGAAGCTATGCGCCAGTTATTGGACCGCCTGCGGCGATCAGGGATCAGAAGGTTTCCTGCACCAGAAAGGAACCAATGGGATATGATGTATCTGTCTAAGGGCCTGCGGATCGACCAGGGAATCCTTCCCCGTGTCGCCAGAATGGCAGCCTGAAGACAACCCGCATTGGAACGGAATGGCCCTTCAGCTCCTGACCGGGAACAATAATATGCCCCATAGTGTTCTACTCAAGAGGTCCCCTTGCCCGAAGAGCAATAAGTGGTCTCATTATTGCTGAAGAGTTGGTGTGAATGAGTTAAAGAACGAACAAGGCAATTGCATGTTTTCCGAGAACATGCATTCTTTTGCCTAATCGATCAGTGAAACAAATTACATCAAAATATTTGAGCCTACGCGCCCGAAATGTTGTGAGCAGGGACAGAGATGGTCTTGGTTGCAGTTTCGCAAGACCGAACGGCGTCGGCCACTGCAAGTAACACAACGTACTCCGCACGGGAACGACCGTGGTGAAATAATGGTTTCGAATGTCTCAAAACTTATTCGTACCTTTCAAAGATAAGACCGGGCGAGTCTTTTCAACAATTTGAGGTTGTCCTCCACACAGATGAACAGACACAGCAAAACGAGAAGTAGATGTTCTGTCTTTACCCTTCCAGCTGCGCTACCAGGTTCCAGCCAGCACCACTTCGTGGCGCTGTAAATGCCAATACGTTAACATCAATGTAAAAAATCGCACCCGTCAAAAAGACGTTTGAATTACCTTCTAAATGTATGATCTGCTGTCCTAGAGCGTTCGAAGGCACTTCTTTCGGATTTGTCACCGCTGTTGTCCACTCATTGGCCACGGCGTAGTATTAGCCGCAAAGTCAACGCTGCTTGGCCTAGGGAGGCTGCAACGTCCGGCGTCAAGTTTTTTTGTTCCTGAGATTTGCAGCGCGCTTATTCATAAATACATACATGTTTTTTTGTCACGTATCGATTTCGACTGAATGGTGAGCACTCCCAGAAAAAAACATGGCTCGGCGAAGGTAATACAAATAGCTGACCGACCTCGATCTACAATCTACACTCGCGGCGTCCCTAAAATCTCCGTAAAACCCAAACAACAATTCTAGCATACCTCGAGTTCTATCGGTTTAGGAAGTCTGCTAGACTATGTAAAATGAAGAGCACCAGTGATTTATTAAATGCACTCGTTGAAGGCATGCGTTCTCTATTCTATTTGCTATAAAGTTCCGTCAGCATTTTCTTACGGTGGCTTCTGCCGTCTATTCCATTTATGGAATAAACAAATGGAAAATAAAAATTAAAATCACGCCCTCGTTAACAAATGCGCTGTATCTAGAGCTTTTTGGGGGGGGGGGCTTTTTACGACCAGGGAGCCCTTTGTCAACCGTGTGCCCCCCTTGCAGAGACTCTGGTCGTGAGCCTGGCGGCATTCCAACGTAACACGTACATGAAATCGCTGCTCGCTGTCATAAGTCTTTAGTGAATCGTTTGTCATCAATAGATCACACAGTATGTGTCATGAGAACTTCGATCAAGAAACCAAACTTTTAACGCCATCATATTTTACGTCAACGCACGTAGGTCAGCACAAAGTTGCACTGCTGAAGAAGTCCACAAAGTTCGTGAGCTGAGTAAGTCTAGGAACGATACCGCAGAACCACAACACCGCGGAATAAGATTGCTTACCTGGCGAAATCAACGGCTGAAATGTCACCGGACGCTAGCGATCGTGAGTGTCATCGGATGTTGTACCTCAAGTGTTTTCGTCGGCACCATGTAAGTGAGTCAAGTACGAGACAGGGAGGAACAGTGCCGTCGGTATGGTATAGAGTTGATGTGGGGGACAGTGCAAAACAGTGCTACTCTTCTGTGTGAACACCAGTAAGCTTGTTTCCACAGTCCGTCCCTATTCCTCCGGCCCCTTTTCTGCCGGGACACAAGCATAACTTTATTTCCATGGCCAGTCCCTTATTCCTCCCGCCCCTTTTCTGCGGGGACACAAGCATAACTTTATTTCTATGGCCAGTCCCTTATTCCTCCCGCCCCTTTTCTGCGGGGACACAAGCATAAGTTTGTTTCCACGGCCAGTCCCTTATTCCTCCGGTCCCTTTTCTGCGGGCACACAAGTATACTTAAGTTTCCTCATCTGGTTGTTATTCCCTCGGCTACTCTGCGTAAATACACTTATAATGTTGCTTTCTCAGCTCACTCCTTTCCCTTTCTATCTTTTTTTCGCGTGAACACACCTATAGTTAAGTTTCCGCCGCAAGTCCGTATTCCTTCTGCCACTCTTCTGCGCAGGCGCACCTGTTATAGCTGTCTGATTAAAAATATGATGATTTGAGCGCGCACCCACCGGCTAAGCGTTGAGAACCCGGTGATGGCCGCGGGTACGAAGTAACCAAAGAAGTTGGCACGCTCTTAAACACGAATAAACAACCTGCGCCAGATGGCGCTGTGTTGATCGCCTTTTCCAGCCAGCCCTGGCCTGTGTCGACTGGTGTCCCAAGCTGTCGCCGTGTTTCCCAGTCCTTGTTCCTGGCAGTGTTCTGTTGTTTCCTGGTTAGGAATGTGTTTGGAGGCTCACTCCTTCGCTTGCCTGGGTTGTGTGTGCGAAACGATTTCTATCAGCGGGACATTTTATTCGAATCGGTCTTGGAAGCCGACAGAAACATTTCAAGGGAAGGCTCCTTGATCAAAACTGATAAGCTATATGGAACAAAATAATGAGGCATAACAGAGCAAGTCACATCGAGGTTCTTGAAGACATGTTAATGATCCGCAACGGTTGCCTGTCTGCTTACAGAATTCACTGATGGAAACTCAACTTCGCCGCGGGGTGACGGAGTGGAACGGAGTGGCACGGATGGGAACACTCTGGTGGTGTTTACTCCTGGCAGCGTGTTTTCGTCCCAGGCACATAAGCTTTAAGCAATTGTTTGGAGCTCGACGGAGGAAAATAGTAGAAGTGACCGTGAATATGGGTACAAGCCCATGTTGGTGGGTTGTACTCATCTGGATGTCTGTTCATTTCACGCATCATGTCTGGACGCTAGCCTTCAACAACTCTTTGGAGCAATGTTCCCCTTAACCTTGTCGCCAGTGATGGACATGGATGCAATTCCATATTTTACCCTACAACACCGGAATCTATAGATAAACATGAGCTGGACGATCAGAGGAATTTGCATACCAGAAATGCAAAATCCCATCAGTCACTTCACCAGATGGAAGCCGCCGCGCGTGGCTGATGTAAACACCGCGACACCGGCTGGCAGTTCAACCCGGATTCCCGCGAAAGCCATGATTCGTCAACGCTGAAGCAGTCAGCTCACCTCGGTGTTTACAGGCGTGCTGGGCACCACCAGGCAGCAGCGTACAAGCCTAATCAATTGCAGCTAGTAATGTCTAACGCCCGCCGGCGGGCGAAGCCGCATGTGGCCCTGTTCGGCGACAGCGGTACTCTATCGCAGCCGTCTGTGGCCCTGTTCGGCGACGCAGTACTCTGTCGCAGCCGTCTGCGGCCCTGTTCAGCGACGGCGGTACTCTATCGCAGCCGTTTGTGACCCTGTTCAGCGACAGCGGCACTCTATCGCAGCCTTCTGTGGTCCCGTCCAGCTACAGTACTCTATCGCAGCCGTCTGCGACTCTGTTCGGCGACAGCGGTACTCTATCGTAGCCGTTTGTGGCCCTGTTCGGCGACGCGGTACTCTATCGCAGCCTTCTGTGGTCCCGTCCAGCGACAGCGGTACTCTATCGTAGCCGTCTGCGACCCTGTTCGGCGACAGCGGTACTCTATCGTGGCCGTTTGTGGCCCTGTTCAGCGACAGCGGTACTCTGTCGCAGCCGTCTGCGGCCCTGTTCAGCGACAGTTCACACCGTTCACACTCTATCGTAGCCGTCTGCGACCCTGTTCAGCGACAGCGGTACTCTGTCGCAGCCGTCTGTGGTCCCGTCCAGTGACAGCGGTACTCTATAGCAGCCGTCTGCGTGTAGTGCTAAAACATGGTCGCGGTCAGCGCCGGTCGCAGCAGCGCGCGGTTCACCTGCCCCGTGAGGCTCGTATCGCGCGGCTCACCTGCCCCGTGAGACTCGTATCGCGCGGCTCACCTGCCCCGTGAGGCTCGTATCGCGCGGCTCACCTGCCCCGTGAGGCTCGTATCACGCGGCTCACCTGCCCCGTGAGACTCGTATCGTGCGGCTCACCTGCCCCGTGAGGCTCGTATCGCGCGGCTCACCTGCCCCGTGAGACTCGTATCGCGCGGCTCACCTGCCCCGTGAGGCTCGTATCGTGCGGACACCTGCCCCGTGAGGCTCGTATCGTGCGGACGCGACGAGCAATGTTTGCTGTTGTCATCTGCGGCAAAAAGCTGTGAAGTATCAGTCCTTTTTCATTCACAAGCAAATTGTCTCATCGGACCATTTTTTGCAATGTTGCAGCATCACCGTGACGCCACCATGCCATATTTTCATCACCATAATGACGTCACCATGCCATATTTTCATCACCATAATGCCAGCGCCGTGCTGTCTGTCCCAATGGCTCGGCTGATAGAGCGCCTGCCTTCCGATTCACCCACCCGTGGCGTGGTGAGCTCGGGTCGCTTTTAGACGCTTTATGCTTTGCCCTCTACAGGCGTGGCCTGCGCCCGGTGGCGGTGGCGCCAAACAAGTAAGATGACGTCAGAGGGCAGGACGGACCGTGCCGAGCACTGCGGCACATTAAGCTTGCGCCACCAAATTCTGCCGTTGACATGGAATTGCGCGATTGGATGGTAGACGTCAGCCATCACAAAACCAGTACTACCGAGCATGAGCTCTGATCCATCCAGAAATCCATCCATTTAAAATACTCAGTTTCTTTTTTTAAAAAAAGATGAATTTGTACGATACGTGTTTAAATAGCACGATATTGTATAATTATTCATCACAGGCAGATCCGGATCATGGCGACCGGACGTCGCAGCGACTCGAGACCAACTCACACTGACGGGAAAAATACAGACAACTGCACTGTAAAGGCAAGGGTCGATGCGTCCGAGCTGGCAAGCGCTGCCGATGCGCATACCGTGGAATCGGCAGTCGCTGCCGATGCGCATATTATAGAATTTGCAGGTGCTGCCGATGCCCATACCATGGAATCGGCAGGCGCTGCCGATGCGCATATTATAGAATCGGCAGGTGCTGCCGATGCCCATACCATGGAATCGGCAGGCGCTACCGATGTGCATGCCACAGAAGTTCCAGGTGGTTTCGATGCACACACCATGAAATCGGCAAGCGCTACCGATGCGCACGCCATGGAATGTGCAGGCGCTTCCGATGCGCACGCCATGGTATCGGCATGCGCTACCAAAGCGCATACCATGGAATCGCCCGCTTTGGGACGTGTGTTTGAGCCCCGATGTCAGGTCTCAACAAGCAGAACGGGGGGAGACATAAAACCGGCTGTACGGTGTCTGGCGAAAGTACTAGCGACAGTTCACTTACAGAAAGAGAGAGAGAGAGAGAGAGAGAGAGAGAGAGAGAGAGAGAGAGAGAGAGAGAGAGAGAGAGAGAGAGAGAGAGAGAGAGAGAGAGAGAGAGGGGAGAGAGAGAGAGAGAGAGAGAGAGAGAGAGAGAGAGAGAGAGAGAGAGAGAGAGAGAGAGAGAGAGGGAGAGAGAGAGAGATATATATACATATATATATATATATATATATATATACATAAACATGTATGTAGTATGTACACATGTGTATGTATATATAAACATTGGGCGTCTAAAATAGCAGCGGCTTTGTTGCTTGTGATCTCCTGGTGCGTATGTTCAATCTTGCGTATTACGTGCTTGCTTTCTGGACTGTGCTTTTTGAGAAATGAAGCAAAACTCATTGCGAGAACACTCAAAGTGAACCACCTTCATGTGTCTTTCTTATATTTGGTGGACGTTTCGTCAATCTTTTCACATTTCCAAGACATAGGACATTAGCCTAAAACCACAGTTGTCACACGCAATAATATCAGGTAACACCCACCATGGGTTGTAATTAAAAGATGAAACTACGTAATAGCCTCCACATCTTTCAGAAATGTTCACACCGTAGCTTGGAGACAACTTACAAAACGTCAGCGTCTTCCTCATTTTGTAGTTCTTCACGAACACGCAACGCGTGCTAGGCATAATCAGAGACTACTTTAAATGAAGAACGCATAGAAGCTAGTTTTCAACCTCTAAATTGACTCCCACTTAAGTTCTTTTCCTCAGTTGTACTGTCTTGGCGTATGAGGTATTTGCCGTGGGCCCATGGCAAAGCACCAGGGTTCCCCGCGCGTTGACCTGTTTGTTGATAGATGGGTCCATGTCGTTTGTGTATACAGCCTCGAGCACTTAAAGCCGTCTCACGTTATGGCATCTGTCTACGATAGTGGTCGTATGAAAAGAAGTACACTGCGTTTTGTAATTTGCCTCCAAGCTATGGTGCGTAGATTAGAGTTCTCTGTAAGTTCATCAATACGAAAATGTCAAAAGATGGACGAAAGTCGACTAAATGTACGAAAAGCGACAAGAATGCAATTCATTCGGAATGTTCTCGCAATGAGATTTGCTTCAATTCTTAACAAGCGCAGTCCACAAAGAAACCACTTTATACGCAAGGTTGAAGGTACATCTAGGAAGATCACAAGCAACGAAACTGCTGCTATTTTCAACGGCTAATATTGATTAAATTATATATATGCATGGCATGCTGTGGCTTGAGCCGAGACAGTGATCCCGAAGTACAGGCGTCTGATCTTGTTCATTAGCACTCCATCCACTCAAAATTTTGCAGTGTTTGCGATGCGTTGATCGCAACTGGCAAAACCAAAAATCAATGGAAATTCATTGACATTGTGAACAAACATTGTCGAGCCCGACCAAGCCCGCACCCAGTCCAGGTTCAAGCAATGCTATTAGGCAATCGGCTGAGATGCCGCGACAGTGTAACTATGCCTGTCGCATTATCACCATTTTGCCAATATCTTGGTTTAATTCATTTATTTAGCTAACTTTACCCGAACATGACAATATTTTAGTTTAAATTATTGATATCTGCCACCAAAATTGACCCGATCAGCGTAGTTTTGTATGTTGCCATCCATGTGATAGTAGCACTCTCTCAGCAGGAAATGAGGCTCCAAACATCTACACTTTCAGCAGGAGGCGAGGTCCCATACAGTCCCGCTCTCAGCATGTTCGCTGTGATGTTGGTCGCTCCAACAGCACAGCATGCGCCCACCGGCTGAGGTTCCACGGATAGCTATTAGTTGGTGCGGACACGCTCTTGTCATGTGCAACTATATTCTCTGCTCAAGACGTTAGTCAAATAAGGTCCAAAGTTGAGCGCTGATGATGTTGACGTCTGACATGTGCCCAGTGTCTTGAAATGCTACATGTAAAATTTCGGCTAATCGAGACAAATGCGTGAGCTTGTCATTTTGCATTAAAGGGAAACAAGGTAGCAGATTAATGGTTGCAGTCTCCAAACATCCTACAGTTCCTCGCTGGCGTCTAGCACCATCCAATCGCTGGTTTATGATTATGCTTCCAGGGCTGGTAGTGTCCGTTATCCTTCATTCATCACTCGTCCGTCCCTTGCCTTCACAGTTTGTTGAATCGCCCATCGTTGTTTCACGTCCACCAACAGATCGCTGTGATCGACCGGCATCGAACAGCTCCCCCCTACAAAAATCCGAGTCTGCACCTCATTCAGCTCTTTTGGGGCTGAATCTCTTTGGGGCTGCTGAGGGGAGGAGGGGGGCTTGCAGTTTCGCTGCCTCCCTGAGACGGCGCCAGAGCGTGCGGTCCCCGAAGATACCGTCGGACTCCGATTGAGGACTTTGGGACGCAGATACAAACTGGGACTAAATCTCCAACGACTCAGCCACACGATCCGAAAGTTGAGGCGTCAAACTAGTCTGTGGCTCGGTCTTACGTCATATAAGACTGACAACGTGGACTCGATGATCAGACTCACGGTCACAGCGCCAGAACTCAGGCGCAGGTTCTTGGGCTCAGTTATGCCAGTCCTCACACACGAAGCAATGCTCTATCCCACCCCTCCCTGTTGCTCGCCGCCACTTTTTCACATCTGACGAACCCCAGTGCCTCTTCCCGGTAGCCCTTCGACGTCGTCGGCGTCCATGCTTTCTCGTCCTTCACGGCCGTCCGTGACTGGCGCAGCGTCACGCCCGGCCTGCTGTTTATACCTCGCCGCCTATAAAGCCCGCCGGCCGGAGCCAGCGGATCCAGTCGGGCTCCTCGCGCCGTCCGTGCCTCCCTCACCTCACTGCGAGAGCCCGCCACTCCGGACTCCGCGCTCGACTGACCCCGCGCGGCGTTGTTCCGTGCCAGCATGCACGTGCTGGCGGTCTGCCTGCTGGCCGCGGGCGTCGCAGTCCCGGCCGCCAGCGACCGCTTCCGCACCGTCATGATCGGGCCCAGTACCGACTTCCCGGGCGGCGACAGTGGCTGTGACGTCTGCTCGCACGGCGACGGCGGCGGCGGCAGCTACCGCAGCTCGTACCAGACGAGCAGCCACTCGAGATCCACGGACGGCGCCGGCGGTCTGTCGCCCGGCCGGCTCGGCCACCGCCGCACCTATTCCTACTCCAGCGAGGAGTCCGAGTACACGTTCACCAACGGCACGCACAGCACCACCATCACCAGCAAGCGCTCGAGCGAAGGCGTGCCTGAGTACCACCTGGTGGTGACGCGCCTGCGCGACCGCGCCGTGCTCGAACGTTCTGTGCTTTCGCAGGCCGAGTACGACGCGCGCCGCGCCAGCCTAGGGCTCACCGGCTCGGCCGGTGCGTTCGGCGGTCTCGACGCGCGCTTCGACTCGTCGCTCGCGGCCGGCTCGCGGCACGACCTGCTCAGCGAGTTCGACAGGCGCCTGGGCCGGCGGCGCGGCGGCGGCGGAGGCGCGGTGACCTCCTACTCCAGCGAGGAGTCCTACTACTCCTTCAGCAACGGCTCGCACACGACGCGCATTTCCGGCCGGCGCAACAGCGACGGTGTGCAGGAGTACCACCTGGAGCTGACGCGCGACGGCGACGGCGCCGTACTCGACCGGGCGACCATCTCCGAGGCCGAGTACAACCGGCGTCGCCAGAGCATGACCGGCGGCGAGGGATTCAGTGGCGTATTCGAACGGCGCGGCGGCTCCCATTCCAGCTCCGGCTCCCGCTCCGGCTCCGGCTCCCACTCCAGCTCCGGGTCCCGCACCAGGTTCGACTCGCGCTCCCGCTCCCGCTCCGACTCCGGCTCCCACCCCGGTTCTGGCTCCCACTCCGGCTCCGGATCCCGCACCAGCTCTGGCTCCCGCACGCACTCCACCTCCTCGAGCTCGGAGCGTCGCGTCTCGAGCGCCGACTCCTGCGTGTGCGTGGCGCTGGAGCGCTGCGCGCCCTCCGGTCTGGTCGGCTGGTCGCTGACCACCTGCCCCGGCTCGGACGTGTGCTGCCGGCCAGACGGAATCCTGCCGGCTCCGGAGCCCGCGGCGCCGTCCGGCTCCCGTCGCACCTTCATCCGGCAGGAGGAGCGTGAGGAGCAGGCGCGTCGCGAGGAGGTGGTGGCCTGCTACTGCACCGATCGCTCTCAATGCTCCGTCGCCGACCGCGAGTACAGCGCGGCGGCGCGTCGCCAGTGCGCGGCGGACCAGGTGTGCTGCCGCCGGGCGCCCGTGCCGGAGCCGGTGCCGACCTTCCGGCCGACGTTCGCGCCGGAGCCGGTGGTGGGTGCCGCCAGCTGCGCCTGCGTGTCGCGCGAGGCGTGCGGCCTGCGTGACCGCGATTTCTCGGCCGAGGCGCTGCGGCGCTGCCCGCGACCAGCCGTCTGCTGCCGGTCACGTGGCCGGCCCGCGCGGCCCGAGCGACCCGAGCGGCCGCCGCAACGGCCGCATCGGACCGACTTCAACGCCGACATCCCGCCGCGGGATCCGTCCGTTGTTGCCCAGGAGCGGGACATGTTCCGCGATATCGTTCAGCATGTGGAAACGACGGACGCCGATAGGCTGCAGCGGCCCGTTACCGACGCTGACATTCAGCGTCTTCAGGGCTCGCTGTCACGCTTCGACGACGCGCACGAGACGGCCGGCCGCGGGCGCACCGAGTACCGCCTCAGCCGCACGCGCACTGAAACCGAGCGGCGACGCGACTTCGGCGGTGACTCCCATCTGCAGCCGCTGGACGAGGGCGCGGCGCACACGGTGAGCAGCTCGCGTCAGTTCAGAGGCTTCGAGAGCAGCTCGCGCCCCGGGCCCACGGACGGGACGGCGGCCGGCGGCCGCAGGGACGACTTCAACGCTGGCGACTTCAGCCAGCGGCCGCTGGACAGCTCCGCGGGAGAGACGGTCAGCAGCGAGCGCAGGTATTCCTACCAACGGACCACATCCGGCAGTGAGCCGGCGCCACAGTTCGGCGACGCCGGGGCGGCGAGCAGCGGCGCGCACTCGCGTTTCGACTCGCGCCGCACGCAGCAGCAAGCCGTCAGCCCGGACGGGCTCGGCCAGCAGCCGGCGGATGATTCCGGCGCTCACGTGGTCAGCAGCAGCCGGCGCTACTCGCATCAGCGTACCGTGTCCGGCGATCATGTCGGGCCTGACCTCGGCGGCAGTGTCACATCTGGCCGGGGACACTCCCGCTTCGAGACAAGGGGCGTGAACGACCTCGTTTCCGACCCGGACCCGGTGATCGACCTGCCAGGTCCGCAGGTGGTGAGCAGCTCGCGCCGTTACTCCTACCAGAGCTCGTCGTCGTCGGATGGCGCGTCGGCGGACGGAGCGCGTCTCGGCGCGGCCGGCGACGCCGGTCGCTCGCGCTTCGAGTCGAGCCGGACTGAGCAGCGCGCCACCAGTTCCGGCGGGCTTGGGCCGCATCCGCTCGACCTGTCCGGCGGCCAGACGGTCAGCAGCTCGCGGCGCTTCTCGCACGAGCGCACCGTGTCGGGCGGCGGCGCGCACGGCGGCGGCGCGCACGGCGGCGGCGCCGGCGTGTCCTCCTTCCAGGACGGTCGCCTGTCCGGCCACGACGCCAGCCAAGGCTCTGGCGATCTCGGCGCCAGCGGCCACACCAGCGGCTCGCGCTACTCGTCATCATGGTCATCGCGCTCCAAGAGCAGCACGGGCTCGTCGACGGTGCAGCCCGACTCCTACTCACACAGCTACCAGTCGGGCCCCGCCTCGAGCAGGTCACACTACAGCAGCTCGTCCAGCCGCCGCATCGAGCAGGTGCCAACGTCCAGCAGCAGCTACTGGAGCAGCTACTCCTCGCACTCCGGCAGCCGGCGCCGGCGCGGCCTCTTCTCCAGAAGCGAGCCGGCGCAAGCTGACCCGTACAACGTCGCACGGCTCGACAACTGCGTCTGCGTGCCGTTCTTCCAGTGTGAGGACGGCAACATCGTCACTCACGGCGCCGACCTGCTCGATATCAAGTAAGTGGAGCTCAGCGTCGCCGGAAACGGACATCGGGCTTGTTTTTGTGTTCGTCGACAGCCATTGCCAGTGGGCCGGTCTTTGCTAATGCTACGCTGGGAAAGCGATTTTTCTCGGGCCGGGACATCAGAATACTTTTAACGCACCCAACGGGAACAGCTGCGTAATGCAGTGCCTCGTTGTACCCATTTTCTCTTCCTCGTGACCTTTCCTCAGCTCCCCGCCTTTTGCTCTCCAAAGAAAGATGGAACGCTGCCAGAGACGTGGCCAAGACAAGAAGTAGAGGATCTGTCCCCTGTGACCCGCTTTTTCATTTTTCTCCAACAAATAAGTTCTAACAAAAGGTTAAAATCTAGCGAGGTGCGTTCACTTGTCGGATGAGCTAAATTCCTGAAGGAAATGCTTGCTACTACCCTGGAGACTACCCATCTGTTGTTTGCTTTACCTATATTTCTTCTCTCCTCTCCGCCCATTTCATTATTTCACCAGTACTACCCCATTAGAGCCTGTTTAAACCAACCCATATATCATTCCTCACTGCTTGTACTTACGCTTTCCACCCTTCTTTCCTCCATTTCTTCAGATACTAAATTATTCTGGACTAGTTGTAAGACTTGCTCCTTGCACTTTGTTTGGTATGCTCCATTCTGACGTAAGACGTCATGACAGAGATCAGACACAAAACAGATCGTTAGAAGCACAGCTCAGAGCGTCGTGCCTCCTTGCACCTCCTCACCGTCCGTTCCGGCAGGCTGGGTCCGCGCAAGCAGTGCTCTGGCTTCCGCGTGTGCTGTGAGCTGCCGGAGTCAAGCCGGCGCCGGCTACAGGCGAGTCCAACGCTCCAGTCGGGCGTCATGACCGCCGTCTCGACCAGCGGCATCGACCTCTTCGACCGCTCGCACGTGGCCTCCCAGCCGTGCGTCTGCGTGTCGGCCTACCTCTGCAAAGGGGGTGAGATCTACCCGCCGCCGCAGACCCCGGTGGACATGCGCCAGGTGTCACGCACCGGCCGCTGCAACTACGACGGCCAGGTGGGTGTCGCCGGTAGCCGTTACCTGCCCGTGGGTGCAGGTGGATGTCAGCAGGGGCGTCAAGGAGGTGTCAGGAGGGTACCCGAAAGGTGACGGGTGGTACAACATCCGGCTGCTTCCCCACGGGGAGATGGCGAGCACGCTCCTGAGGCTACCCCACGGGGAGATGGAAAACACGTCAAGGAGGCTACCCCACGGGGAGATGGAGAGCACGTCGCGACGGCTAACCCCCGGGGAGATGGAGAGCACGTCCTTCAGCAATCTAGCGAAGGAATGTGACGACGATGGCACTGCATGGAAGGAATGGACATGGAATACCTTCTGCCCCTGTCCATGATGCTCGCGATGTGGCGCACCACGTTTTGAAATAGACTGACCATTGATAGC
Organism: Pollicipes pollicipes; assembly: GCF_011947565.3. NCBI lineage: Eukaryota > Metazoa > Arthropoda > Thecostraca > Pollicipedomorpha > Pollicipedidae > Pollicipes > Pollicipes pollicipes. The sequence goes on along the minus strand of NW_023596448.1, from coordinate 12,918,295 downwards.
TGCTAGATGCGCACGATGAAATGCTTAATACGTCTCAAGTAAATGTCCTATCCCACCAGGACATTCTAAACCAAACATCCAGCTTCAAAGCCATTACCACCACCACCGTCATCACCACCACCATGAACGCCATGACCACCACCGTCATGCTCACCACCACGTTGTCAGGTGTGCTGCGCCATACCGAGGACCCAGATCCTGCCGACGCCACCGCCGCCGCCCTGCCAGTGCGTCTCGGGTGACCGCTGTCGTCAACAGGACGTGCTGTCGCGCTACATCGTCGCCACCGCGCCCACCTGCCCTGGCACCCAGGTACGGTCCAGCACAGGACAGGTGGAGGGGAGGGCGATTCGTCTTGAATAGCAGTTTGACTTTAAAGGGAAAGTCTCACGTTTGAAGATATTGAATCGAGCATGATGTGTGATGAAACAAGCCACTTTATAACTTTTTGTATGTTTGTTTTTTTAATCGGAAAAGACTGCTCTAGACAGCACAATTTTCTGTTTAGTAAATATGCTCCTCCGTGCGCATAGTTTGATTACGTCATCGCACAATGCACAATACTGACTGAGAGCTAATTGACAGCCGCTGCATTTGGAAATCGCGCTCACGAACGCCAGATATGAGCGCCTCGACAATTACATTTTATTGGTGGCCTTCATCACCGCATGGCTTATGGAATGATAGTGTTTGAATGGCTTTATTATGAAGTCATGAATGCCAAGGTGATTTTGAAATACTCTCCCCGAAGAGCGTTTCGCCATTCTTGCGAGCGCGTAGCTCATAAAGGGGTTTAGACCTTAAGAGGGGCAGGATTGTGAACAGCACCGCAAGGTCTTCAAGATGGCTATCTCAGTTCATAACCCCACATAAATGTGGAACACTGCCATGAAACGCCAGATTGATTCGGCTTAGAGCTTTGCTTGTCTGGGCTTGATATGATTTGTCGAGAATGCCCAGAGGATGTGAAAGGGCCAGATGTGACGGGGTGAATATCCAAGTAGGCGCATACTTCACTGGGAATGGGTTGAACTGATCATTACAAATCGCGCCTGGCCGGTGTGTCCCTCGCGCCAGAGTGTACAGACCTGACTATGGAAGGCGCCGCGGCTGGAAGACTCAGGACGTGCATGACCAGGCACGGTTGCTGTTGGGCCATTCCAGACCCGAGTGTGAGGATGTGTGCCCCAAGCAGCAATGCTTTGGCTTGGGAACAGGATAAAAGTGCGACCTTCATGGGGCGTTCACATCGGTGCGGTCACGCATCGCTGATTGTCCGGCAGTCCGCTCCTGGTTACGAGCTGCGTACCAGGCGTTGACGCTATGGAAGACTAGGAAAAATGATGCTGCTTCAGTTAGGAGTATCTGTGACAGTTACTAGGCCGTAAGCTCAAATGCTTCGATAAACAACGAACCAGGCGAATTCGAAAGACTTTGGGGTCTCAACAAGTCAACAACAACAAGTCATTTGTTGTTGTTGAGCCGATGTGGTCCCGCGGATCGCGGACCCTTATATTCCCAAGCTGGTGTATACGTCCCAAAGTCATCGCAGCTCCGTTTACACGTCCCGCACCCATGGCAGCTCCATTTACACGTCCCGCACCCATCTCAGCTCCGTTTGGTCCAGAGCGTGACTGCTCAGCACGTGTGTCAGATAGCGATAGACTGCTGCTATCGGGAGTGCAACATTAGTCCTCGTCATGGGAGGTAGGCTATGCAATTTTGTTTTCCAGCTCAATATCCGCCAGCCTCTCCTCTCCTCCTCTCCACCTCATCTCCCTAACCATCATCCCGTGCACACACCAGGGGACACTACCAGGAGAAGGGTCACTATCATCCCGCGCATTGACACCACCAGGGGACGGGTCACTATCATCCCGCCCATTGACACCACCAGGGGACGGGTCACTATCATCCCGCGCACTGACACCACCAGGGGACGGGTCACTATCATCCCGCGCATTGACACCACCAGGGGACGGGTCACTATCATCCCGCGCACTGACACCACCAGGGGACGGGTCACTATCATCCCGCGCACTGACACCACCAGGGGACGGGTCACTATCATCCCGCGCACTGACACCACCAGGGGACGGGTCACTATCATCCCGCGCATTGACACCACCAGGGGACGGGTCACTATCATCCCGCGCACTGACACCACCAGGAGACGGGTCACTATCATCCCGCGCACTGACACCACCAGGGGACGGGTCACCATCATCCCGCGCACTGACACCACCAGGGGACGGGTCACTATCATTCCGCGCACTGACACCACCAGGGGACGGGTCACTATCATCCCGCGCACTGACACCACCTGGAGACGGGTCATGACGTTGTTAAAACGATAAGTAGGGATAAAAGTAACCAATAAAGGACAAAAGCTGCCAACCACATTGACCAGTGATGCAGATATGTTTTAACATTATAAGCATAGGTATTCTGTCAGTATCCAGTCCTGGGCGCCGTTTTCAACGCGGTGTATGACTCGTCTCCGTCGCCGATTCTGTGGCTGGGTCCGCCCATGACCGGCGCCGTTGGTGGTCGCCAGGTGTGCTGCTCGCGCCCTCTACCGGCACCGGGCGGCTACCCCGGCTCGCCGGTCATACCCGACGTCCGCCAGCCCGACTTCGACGTGTACCAGTTCTGCAAGTCGTACCCGCTGAGCATCGCGTGCGGCAGCACGCATCGGGTGAGCACTAAATGGTCCACGGCTGCAGAGAGGCGGTGTCGGATTGGTCCGTGTGGCTGGCGACAGGACTTAGATTGGAGCAATTGGTGAAAACGAGGATACAGCGGCGGGCTGCTTGGAGCAATTGGTGAAAACGAGGGTACAGCGGCGTGCTGATTGGAGCCATTGGTGAAAACGAGACTGATTTTTTTTAGCTGGGTCCCTCCGTATCGACTTCCTGGCTTCAACCTAGTGAGCGTGTTAAATGGCGTTAAGTTAGTATTCAGCCTGCCTGAGAGAGATAGCATGCCTGCCTTAGAAGTGCGGGGCTGCAAGTTCGGGGCATGCCACCAGCAGCGTTTCGACTTCTCCGAGGGCTGCAGTTAGGGCAACAGGGTGTGACTAATGAGCGTTAAAGCTAAATGCGTCATAGCAGCCCTGAATTGCAATGGCTGCCTGCCCTGCCCCGTGGAGACTCCCGAGCCCCGGCTGTCCGTGGGCGTAAGTATTGTATGTATTGTATTCGACCATATCGGTATTACTGGCATTCGAGCGTCACTGACCCTGTGATAGCTAGCTCGGTGCACTAAATGAGCACGCCCCATCTGTTTCAGTTCAGCACTCTACCGACCATCACACCCTCCGCTTACTTTGATGCCGATGCTGAAGCCCGTAAGCTCAAGTAAGCACCACCACCCTGGCAGGGTCTCAATTGCAGGTCTGTTTTCTGACTACCTGATGGCATGGTCCTTTTTCGTATATGATATACAAAAGGTTTCGGATATTTTGTTGAAAATGTTTTTACAAAGGCATGCGAAGAACACTACCTATGACAGTATGAGCCAGGTGCGTCATGAGAACTCAGGTCAAAACCCTGCTCTGTCTTGCTCTCCGTAATGCTAGCGAGACGAGTCTGGATCAATCTTATGGAACTCAGCGGATTTACTAAATTTCACTTGAGCGGGTTGTAAGTCATTGGTTGATTGGAAACGTCTTTGCACTTGACTGTATCAGACTGGAATGAACTTATCACAATGCAATGAGCTGCACCAAACTGCACGAAAGCGAAATGAGCCCAGATGAACTGAGCTGAGCCGAACAGAACCGAATTGTACCGCTCAGGCTCTTAATTAGCGGGGCTGGCTTTGACCGAATGGAGCAAACCCAGCGCCCCACGAGCCGGGCTGGACCGGGAATCGGACTCGTCTGCGCCCTGGCTCCGCAGTCTGTGTATACCAGCGCGGCGGCGGAGGGCAGGGCGGCGGCTGGACAGTGTCGTTCATCCGGACCGGCGCCGCCGCCGTGTTTATCCGCTGCCGTGTAAATAGAGAGGCGCGACGGCTGAGTGTCCGGACTGCCCGGCCGAGATGGGACACTCCAGGGCACATCTCTCGGGTTCGCGCGGCACTCCTGAAAAGTGGCTTGTAGACGGACTCCGCCACGTCGAGCGTGTGGCGTTTAGCGAGCAGAGACGGGAACCCTGACGGCACGGACGGCGGCAGAATGTCGAATCCTGCCGAGGTGTCGCCGCTCCATCTTGATCCTCTCCCAGCCGCGCGCCGAAGACCTCAGGTCACGGTGTCGCTGTATCGAACACCCCGGGCATCGGTGTCACCGCGCCGAAGACCTCAGGTCACGGCGTCGCCGCGCCGAACACCTTAGGTCACGGTGTCGCTGTATCGAACACCCCGGGTATCGGTGTCACCGCGCCGAAGACCTCAGGTCACGGCGTCGCCGCGCCGAACACCTTAGGTCACGGTGTCGCTGTATCGAACACCCCGGGCATCGGCGTCACCGCGCCGAAGACCTCAGGTCACGGCGTCGCCGCGCCGAACGCCTTAGGTCACGGTGTCGCTGTATCGAACACCCCGGGCATCGGTGTCACCGCGCCGAAGACCTCAGGTCACGGTGTCACCGCGCCGAAGACCTTAGGTCACGGTGTCGCTGTATCGAACACCCCGGGCATCGGTGTCACCGCGCCGAAGACCTCAGGTCACGGTGTCGCTGTACCGAACACCCCGGGTATCGGTGTCACCGCGCCGAAGACCTCAGGTCACGGCGTCGCGACGGAGCGCGCCACCTATCGCCGCAGTGGAAAGCTTCGCCGGCAGCCAGGCTGAACTCAGCCGAAAGGCTGCGAGCGGGAACTGGACTTGACAGACAGCCCTGGCTGTATGGACGGCTGGCCAGTTCTTGCATGGGAGTTTCTTTGTGTTCTAAGCGGCGGTGAACTGTGCGTCCAAAAAGGGATGACAGCCCCATGTGGTTATCGCGGCTGGCAATAGACTCCGGAAAATGTGAGCAGGATTCTCTTACGTGATGTTCGACGCTCAACTATGAGTGTTTTAAACTCGTGGACCAAAAACCGCGGCATTGGACACACCAACGATACATAATGTATCACACATAATTCGTAGCACTCACGCCATGCCATCATTCAAAAGTATAAAATATCAATGAAATCAGGTGCTAAAAAAAGTTGGAGAACTACCTTGACCTTGACTGTACCACCGGAAACACAAATCATACTTACTTTGCTCACTCTTGAGCCAATGCATACGGAGCACGGGCATTGGAACATAAGACGACGGATCAGTAACGAGACTCCCGGCTGTCATCCATGCGCTGGCTGCTTGTTGTCTGTCCTGTGCCATACGCTGGCTGCCTGTTGCCTGTCCTGTGCCATACGCTGGCTGCCTGTTGCCTGTCCTGTGCCATACGCTGGCTGCCTGTTACCTGTCCTGTGCCATACGCTGGCTGCCTGTTGCCTGTCCTGTGCCATACGCTGGCCGCCCGTTGTCTGTCCTGCGCCATACGCTGGCCGCCCGTTGTCTGTCCTGCGCCATACGCTGGCCGCCCGTTGTCTGTCCTGTGCCAGCGCATGACGGTACGATTGTCTGCGTCTCTCCTGGTCCTTCACGTGCCCGCCTGTGGCTGCTTTACGCTGCCCTGCGCTGTGTCCTGCCATTCAGTCTCAGCTCATCACGTGACCCGCGCTCGCAGTTCGGCCATCGGCTACTTCAACGCTGATGATGAAGTGCTGATCGAGGTGCTGGCCAGGAGAACGTTCGCCGAGCGTGCGCTCATCAAGAATGCGTACGCCAGGCTCTACGGCAAGGTGAGCAGCACAGCGCTCCGTGGCGGACGCCGCCTTCTTGGACTGGTTCACGTGATGCTGGTGCAAGGTCATATTCGTGCTCGGTGAAAGGTGTTTCCTGTTGGGGTTTCGCTATAGTCAGCCTTGTGGTGCGCGGTGATGGGACCGTTCAATGTGCCTCTCACGCTCAGGGAGACATCTCCTTGACCTCAGACCAGTCGCAAACGATTGTCATTGTCATCATGGCCACCATGACGCACGCAGCCTCGAAGGATGTCACGATGGCTGTGCACTGTACGAGCGATGAAGGACATGACTTAGCAATTGCGACGCATCGAGTCGCCTCGGTGCCCCTTTCCTCTTTGGCCAGACATTGATCACGTTTCTTATATATAACGCTTCGTTCAGACGCCATTTTCTACGGCGTACGCGAACAGGACACACACCAACATCACCTCCCGATCCGTGTCCAGCTTGACTTTTCTCGCTTATGAAGCGTTTGACCAGGACGTTGAAACACTATCGAAACCTTGGCCTGCGCCCCAGCCATGGCCTCATTACGGCGGGGCCTTGGCCTGCGCCCCAGCCATGGCCTCATTACAGCGGGACCTTGGGCTGAGCCCCAGTCATGGCTTCATTACGGCGGGACCTTGGACTGAGCCCCAGCCATGGCCTCATTACGGCGGGACCTTGGACTGGCGAGAACCCGGCCCGGTCACAGCAGCAGCCCGTGTTTATGGCAGGCGCGTGTCGGGCTTATCAGTGAGCTGCTGCAGAGCAGGTCAGGCCAGAGCCAACGCCGACGCCTCCCGCGCCGTTGCTAACGCATTGGGGGCGTCAACACGAATGCGGGTTCGAATCCTGTCAACCCTTGCTTTGCAGGAGGCATTGTGACGATCGTTATAAGAGAGGGCTGGGGTAGCCCGGATGACCTGGGGTCATGCTTCAAAATTGTCCACGTACTTCTATAGGTCTGTTAGATGAGCACTCCTTTGAAGCGCATTTTCTGAACGCTTGCAAACCAGCGCAGTGTCACTTTATGCTCTTTTGGAAACTCGAGCTTTTAAAGGACATGCTTCGCATTTGATTCACGTCATCGTGCCTCGCCCAGCATTGATTGAGAGCCAATTGTCGGCCGTTATATGTGTAAATCGTAGTCACGAACGTGTGATACAAGCGCCTCGACAATTATATCGTTTTATCCTTGATCACCGCATGGCTCACAGAATGGTAGAATTTAAACAACGTCATTATGACGCGGTGAATGCCAAGGTGACTTAGAAATAGTCTTCCCGGGAAACGCTTCCCCATTTTCGCGAGCGTGCAGCTCATAAACTAGAGAGGCTTAGGTCTTAAAAGGACAGGATCGCGGACAGCACCGAAAGGTCTTCAATATGGCTATTTCAGTTCAAATCCGCATATGAACATAGAACACTCTCTTTAGTAGATGCTGGCTTATGTTGAGGTATGGGAAGGGCTAGGTACAATTTTTTTAGAAGCTCGTGGCCTTTTAAACAGGCAATATCCCTGCGTGAGGAACTGCTACACCTCACTCAATACGAGTGACGTCCCACAGGATCTATACGATGCTGTCACGAGAACGACGCGCGGCAAGTTCGAGAACTTAATGCAGGAGCTGCTGGAGGCGTCCTCATACTACGAGTACCTGGCCAAGAAGCTGCACGAGGGCATGGACCGCATCGGCACCGACGAGGACGTCCTCCTGGAGACGCTCATTAGCAGCACCGGCGACGAAATCGACGCCATCCGACCCTTCTTCCACGCCAGTAGGTGTAACGGGACTTCTGAAAATGGTGTTTTGGGGCGTTCAAAACTGTGGCACATCTTGTGCTGTCCCCCTGACCTTTTGTGAGCTGGGGTGACTGCGGTAGTCGTGTTGAAGCTCAGCGGGCAATGCTTGAACCGGGAATCAAGCCTGGTCCTCTTGCTAACGCTCGATCTTCTCGCTACTCAGCTATCATGTGTTTTTGGATAGGTATGCGTCAATTGTTAATGACTTGCATGAACCAGTCTGCATTTCTTCCTTGCTAGCATTGTTATTTTTGCTGATCTTAATATTCATGGTACGCATTCTCAGACACAGATACGAAGGCAAATATATTTGCCAAAGGTCTAGATGCCACAGCGCCGGCGGGTGTTCATCATAGCGCGATACGCAAGTCATAACATAATCTATTTTTTAAAAAGGAAACGTGAACACGTCGTCGCGCCCCTTTTGTGGAGCGCCAGTGACAGTATTGGCCATATTAACGCTCAGGGGTCGTGGCACCCCCGGGTACGAACCCAGAACCCCCATGTGGGAGCCGACGAGCTGAACACTTGGCCATTACGCCTCCTCATAACACAAATCGTGAGCTTTGCCCTTTTGCCTAAGTTCGGGGCGCATTGCGTGAGCACTACATGACGCATCGCGGCAGCCTTTGGAATCAGCCGGGAACTATTGCCTCCCTGCACCGACCTGACCTAACCTGACCGAGTCCCAGCAACCCCGAGGACTGGTCTGACATGAATCGACCGCAGCCGAGCAGTGTCGAAAGTTCGACTCATCTGCTCTCATGGTGGCTGAGCATCCCAGGACCTGAACGGGTCCGACAGCAGCCATACGGTGCCGAGATCTGAGATCTGCTCTCATGGTGGTGGCTGAGCAGCCCGGGACCTGAACGGGTCCGACAGCAGCCATACGGTGCCGAGATCTGAGATCTGCTCTCATGGTGGTGGCTGAGCAGCCCGGGACCTGAACGGGTCCGACAGCAGCCATACGGTGCCGAGATCTGAGATCTGACCTGGTGGTGGCTGAGCAGCCCGGGACCTGAACGGGTCCGACAACAGCTCCACGGTGCCGGGACCTGACCTGGCCTGGCTGCAGCCGAGCCATGCATGGACCCGTCCCAGTCTAACCCAGCCACGCACCGCTTCGCTCTGAGTTCTGACACCCTGCCCGCAGTCGAGGGGAAAACGCTGGAGGCGGACGTGGAGGACGACCTGACCGGAGACCTGGAGGACATCATCTTGGCGCTGGTGAACAGCAAGCGGGACCGTACCTTCCGCACGAACCGCAAGGAGGCCAATGAGCAGGCCCGGGCGCTCTACCAAGCCGGTGAGCGGCAAGGCGGGCGGGGGAGGGGGAGGGGGAGGAAGAGGGCGGGGCCGTCATCGACAGCGGGCGACCACAGGCAGCTGTGAGCAATGCGTGTTGTATGGACAAGATGAAGCTGAGGCTTTGGCCAAAGCTCCTTGTCTAATGCGTGACCAGCGCTGGGTTGATGAAATAACCAGAACAGAGCACTTGCCTTTGTCGTCACCAGCTGATGGTGAGCTTCGCGATCGAAAGTACCTCAACCGACTCTCTGCAGCCCGGCCCATTGTTTCATGTCATTGTGGCCATAATCTCAATGGCAGGCCAGGCTGGCGCTATCGGTAGTCTTCAAGTGTTAGCTGTCGCATCACACATCCACTGTGGAGACGCTCTTCGTGGTTGAACCATGCCAGATCCACGTACATCGAATCCATAGATTTTAAGCGTGATGCATCCATCAGTCCGCCTTTTCACAAACTCTTCATTCGATTGATTCATCCGGCATAGAAATATTTACCCCCACCATACGTAGCAATGTGTAGCATAATTTAAGACCACACCCATGAGAGCGTTATTTTCCTCTACCATCGACATTTAACTTTGCTTCCATATACATCCATTTATGCTCCATATAAATCAATTTATTCGCCACTTTCATAATCGCTCAACTCTGCCTCAATGTAGATCTATTTACGTAAGTTGTTCAGTGCATTTACGAGGAACGTTATTCACATAGACAAGACAGTCGCATTAGCTTTGTTCTTCGGAGAAAACCAAGAGAATGGAGATATATATGGGTTGATATTTCAGCAACATGCTTTTATCGAAACAATAGCAGAAGCGAATTTCTTTTTTAGTTCAATTTGGAACTCAGGAAAGAATTTACTTCTGCTATTGCTTTGTATCAGGGCACGTTACCGAAATATCAATCCAACCATATCTTTATTCTCCCGGTTTTCTCCGAGGAATAAGGCTGATACGACTGTCTTATCTATATGGATCCACTTAGGTTAATTCGTCAGTCGGCCCCAGTCCAAGCCCATGTCCTGCGAGGCGAACCAAATCCGTAGTGGCCTTGACCTCCGGACGTCACTCACCTGGCGGCGTGGTCTCCGGCTCAGGCGGCAGCCGGCTGGGCACCGAGGAGGCCACATTCAAGTACTACCTGACCCACGAGAACTACGCCCAGCTGGCGCTCATCTTCTCCGAGTACGAGCTGTTCGCCGGCGAGTCCTTCGAGGAGGCGCTCGAAGATGAGTTCAGCCGGGACATGGAAGACGCCGCGCTGGCCATTGGTGAGAACGCCGCGGGGCCTCGAGTTTGCTAGTTATCGATGGGAACGCTGTGGAACCCCCATTTCAGTGTTATCGGTGAAGGCGCTTTGACCCCCAAACTACTGGTCGTCGGTGAGAACGTTCCGAATTTAACTAAAGAAATAAAGGTATGCGTATATGCCTGCTCTGGTGCGCCTTGTCATTACTTCATTATGACCTTGCCACGGCCTTCTTAAGAGCATCCCCAAGACATGAGCTGCCATTCCTGTACGTATGAGTGGTCGCCAATCCAGCCGTGTGTTCTCGGCGCTTGAGAAAGTCTCTGGTTGTCTCTTTCGGAACGGACGACATATCAACTTTCAACCGTGCATGTCCCTCTCCCCTTACATATTCCACAAGAGGCGTCTGGTCCGACCAGTCCATGCATCGCCTCGTGCTCGACGGCAGTCTGACCTGACCTGATCTCTAACCCCGCAGTCGAGGTGACCAGAAACCTGCCGCGCTATTTCGCCGGCCGGCTTCACCACGCGCTCTGGGGCCACGGCCCGCTCAGCAAGGACGACACGTCGCTGCGACGCATCCTCATCTCGCGCGCTGAAAGAGACCTGGGGACCATCGCGCAGGAGTATCAGCTCAAATATGGCCGCACGCTGATCGACGATATCGAGAAAAAGAGCACCGGCGACTATGAGGACGGGTTGGTGGCGCTAGTGGGCGGCAAGTCCAAATAGTACCGCCATCTTTGAACCGTTTTAGAACTAGTGTTTCTGATGCGCGACAAGGCGCCGGCTGGCCGTCATTCGTGGCGTTGGCGGGACCGCCAATGTGCAAAAAGGGATGTGGACTGTCGATTTGTGCAACATTCTGATGGCGACTGTCAATAAACGAAACGAAGTCATGCCGCTATCTGCACGTCTTGGCACGCAAGAGAAAGATTCTTAAGAATTGATCATTAGCAAGTATGGGTGTAATAGCACGAGCTGCCTCAGGCCAGGGGGGTCCCACCGCGTGATCAGGACGACCTTCGTGGAAAAAGGTCATCGACGATCGCATTAAACGCAACAGTGCATCGCGTTGTTTAGTGCGACCGTCGATGGCAGCGGATATCGCGATGGTTAACACGCGCCTGGATGGCCGATTGGACACCCTTTGCTAGGGTGGGGTGGGGTGAGGGTCAATTTGACCCCGTCCTGAGATCTCAGAAACTAAGAAAGATAGGGGGATCAAGTTTGCAGGGTGCATTGGTCGGTATGTTAACCCATTTGCGTCAATATTTGTGGTTCTTAGTTCATGAACTTTGGGTCAAATAAGGTCAAACAATGTAAAACTCAAGATTGGTGCCTTAAGTGTCCCCAGAACCTAGATGCCTGCTAGGAACAAAAGATCACAGGCGCTCATTCAAGGTCAGTGGCCTTGTTTAACCTTATGCAGGGCATGGTGACCGAGGCCATACAATACTGCTTTGAGTTTTGCACTTCAATAAGCGTCAAAGATTGCGCTAGGTAGTATGTTCCTAACAACAAAATTTCGACCTAGGTGATTTTAGGTCAGCAACCCATGCTGAGCTTTAAGGAATTTTTTGGAATATGTATAATACGGTTCCTGTTATCAACAAATTCAAGATGAGCAACAGGATCAACCCCATACAGAATTGTAAGAAATGTTGATTTCGACCTTAGTCTAACCTTGATACCTGACCCTAGGGCAATGGAAACGTTTCATTCAATTTTTGTGTTGCCTAAAAAATCATCTTAGAGGTGTATGACTTCGTCTGACTCCGTTGCTGCATCAGATCAAACAGTTTCCTATGAGTTGTCTTCGCTGAACGCACAGCCTGATTTTGACCTGCCGTAGGTCAACAACCTTACAAGGTACATCTAAGTCTTCGTATCACAGGATCCGCTGTTCAATTGGTTACCGAAAGGCAAATTTGGCGCGGTTACTTGGCGGCGTTCGGAAACCATTCGGGAAAAACTTCGATGGGGGTCAAATTGACCCCTCACCCGAACTCGTGTCAATGCGACCGTCGCTTATGCACCGCAGATAACGACGGCCACGGCGTCACCACTGGCCTGGATGGTTCCGCCATGCCCACGCCCAGCTTCGGCGGACCGTCGTTCTAACTGGCGTTCGTGGGACAAGTGCCGTAGGGTTCACCCGCCGTTGAGCCGGCTTCCGTGGTTGGCGTCCAGGGGCGCGACATCTGATCCTGACGTGGGGTGGACGTCGGCACCGCTGGTACCGCGGCGATGCTGCCCGTGTTCATGGGTCGGCAGCCCGCGAATGTGACGCTGACGTACCAGTCACTGTCGAATCTAGATCTTGCGGGGTGTGATGTCGCCTTCCGTCGCCTTCGCCGGTTCTAAGGGCTTCAAGAGAAGCGTAGAGCACAAGTTCTTGCCACGCTCAGACATATTCGGCACACGACCAGGCGATCGGCCAAGGCAGGGACTGGCTCGCAAATTTCTATAAATGGAATGAATACTTATGAGCACTCAAAACCAGGTAGTTACTTACACAACCATACTTACCACAGCAATAACAGGAATGATATATCCGACCGGACCGAATCGAACCGGACCGAATCGAACCGGACCGAATCGAACCGGACCGGACCGTAGCCGACCCACCGACCGGACCGCCATGACGCGCCTCAAGCGTCCTCCAAGAATGATATCAAGGATTCGCGCGCGCACCTTTTCTCCGGGATGGCAGTAACACTACACTAAATTGCCAACAATTATAAACCTAGCTGGGGCATATCATTGGTCAAACGTCGCACACAAATTTACGCACTTCAACATCGCATATCGAAACGATCACTTCTTCTTACGAAATCCCAGACTTTGAACAACAGAAGCCTAAACAAAGAGCAGGTAATAGGCCGAACGACCCCGACGGTCGTGGAGATGTGAGAGTTGTAGGAAACGGTATCTGCCGGCTACACCACCCAGCAAATGAAGACGGCGGCGCCTACAGTTGTAGGAAACGGTGTCTGCCGGCTACACCACCCAGCAAACGAAGACGGCGGCGCCTACAGTCTGCCTAACCTCCTCTAAACAGCACTGTTGTGGTGCATCCGTCCCTCTTATCCTCTATCTCGCCTCATCCTGCATCCTCGCGACACCCCGCTTGTCCGGGACAGGATGCGTGCGTCAGCCACGAGTGGGCCGAGAGCCCCGTGAGAGGGGGACCCCGTCCGGGTACCCACGCATGCGCGGGTTAAAGCTCGGCGGTTGGCCCCCTAGGCGCATGCACGTCCGTCCCATCGTTAACCATTTTCCTTCATCCCATAGTCCTGAAATGATCATGTCTGGTCGAAAGGGCTCTAATTCAAAAAGCCAAAAAACCAAACTGTTATGGTGATTTTTTGCGATTGGTGTGCCTTTGCAGGTGCGGGTTGTGCAGCTTCGCCTGGTAATGAAGACACACATGTCGGTAGGTGGCCAACAGAATCCAAACCAGCTCGGTTGGGTGGTTTTTCAAACCGAACTGAGTTTCCAGGAGGTGGGGGCCGGGATCTCACACGACATTCGTACCGATGCAGCAAACCACCACACTGTCCAACACCCCCCAGGGCATTGCAAGGAGAGCCGCGTCCAGCTGACCAATGTAGTGGCGGTGCTCCTCAGTGCTCATGACAGCCTTCTGACTGTTTCTGCTGAGGAATTGATCAGCCCACCGCAGTTTTTCAGTTGCAAACGGTGACTTAAGGATGCGGGATTGTCGAACTGTTGGCGGCTTACCGGGCCTTCTTGGCAGTCCTTCTTCGCCACTATTTGTTGTTGACATCATTGCTTGTGGCTGAAAGCAGGACAAAATACTACACGCAACACCAAGACAGTAGCTTCACTGCATGTCACTTAAAACTTCTGCCCATGTCCAGTCTACCAATGTCTAGGGAAATAATTTGCAGCGTGGTTGACCAAACTGTCCCCAAATGATTTGGACATAATTCCAGGACTCATAAAACCATGTTCAAAGTAATGAAAAGAAACATTTAAACCTACGAGCAATTAAGGTAGTAGTAATAGGCTTATTCTTCGGAGAAAAATGAGAGAATGAAGATATAGATGCGCTGATGTCTCATACGCGTATTTTAATGTGCATAATGTGCATAATGGTGACGATGGTAAACGGTGGCGTAATGTGCATAATCCTAGTCTATCTGGGTGTCGGAAGGTAGCAGCGTCGGTAAATAGTTCAAACTAAATATAGTCTTCATGGCGTCTGGACCAGTTTCTGATTCCTGGGAATAATCAGTGCTTGGAGGATCAGATTTCACTTTGCAATGACAGTTCTCTTCTGTCAGTCACGCTAATAAGCACAAAAACAACAAATATCAACTTAAGAAAACTCAGTCATTCCGATGTAGTAATGCATTATTCAAAGAATCAAAGGCACACCATGACAGAACTTTTGCACAAATGGGCACCTATCATAAGCTTTTGGGAGTGCACTGGCCAATATGTATTAGCAACATACACAACCACCAGTACTCCTACCGCGATTTTTGCACAGCAATAAACGCACCGTGCCTACATCAGTATCAGACAATGAAACAATGCCAGCATTGTGACACAGCATTGAATGCACCGCTTGTTACAAACACAAAGCAGTAGATAATCAAAATTATATGTGACTGGCCACGTAAAGAGATGCACCATCCAGGAACCTGGCAGGAAGCTATTTTAGCAGAAATCAGTAATTGCAATATCCCAAACGTGTAAGGTTAAACACAAGAAGTGGTGCAGGTCAGTTAAGAAGTTGAAAGAGGTCATCGATGAATGAAAAATCTGGGAGCACTGACCTTAACTAGAGGATAAATGTTTCCTTCAAAGGGGACCATGTGCCCTGATCGGCGCTTCCGTCACCGCCAATAACAACAGCACGAAAAGCCCAAATCCATAGCCATTTGCGGTATATCGTGGCACGCAGAGACCATGTTACCACGCAACATATTCAACAAAAGCCACAAAACGACGAAGTAGTTACCACCAGCACAAAATACCAAACGCCTCCAACGTAACACGTAACCTGCACATACGGTTCAGTGTCTTTACCAAGATGTCGATGGCTTTCACGTCCTGAAGGACAACTGTTGTCCTATCTAGCCCTTTATATCTTGGCTTCACTCGTGTCTACGAACGTACACAACCTCTGAGTAAATGTAAAACAATGGTAAGCGTATTTTCCTTGCCGGGCAACAAACTTGATTCTATTCTAATTAATTTTCAGATAGGTTTCTGAGCCATTGCAACCTACTTAGGGTGCATTCTGATAAAAGTATGTTGGCTTTATTTCTTTAACGCAACGATGAGGCAGATTTTTTTATCGGCCCATTTTCTACAATTATTGCGCATTACCATTGCGCTTCTCGCGGCACGTTTTGTTTATAAAAATCGCTCCCGACGACGGGGGATTTTCGTGGAGGAGAATTGTTTCGCTCCGAGATTTGTAAAACTCGGAGGAGGAAAATCTGAACCAAATTTCATCCTTTGGCGGAATTTTGTTATAAAACTGGCCTCTGATAATATTTTTTCATGACTATGAATGTCTATCGACCTGTTCTTAAGATGACAAGAAAAACGCCAGTTGATTAAGTCCATCCAGCGAAGCCTGTGTTTTTGGGTCGGTTCGGTGCTATCCATTTTATATCACCTTAGGCAGAACGGACATTGACAAAACGAATGTCAGAATAAGTCAAGTTGGGTGAGATACCGCTGTTATTTTATGTGTCATGGCACGAGCTCTCTGGCTCGTTTCGAAGCTCCTGTTGTGAAAGCTTGCTGTCGCCTGTCTTTGAAGCTGTTGAGGGCTTATTGGGTTGGAACGGGGCTTCCATGGCAGTGACCGGCAAGACAAGACTTATTGGTAGACATAATTCGAGGTAAACAAACTATAATTTCAGTAGATCTGATGCTGCTGTGGTGCAGCGGCATTTTTCCACTGCTGCGGACATTCCTCTAACCAGCCTTGGGTGAAAATTTTATTTTAAGTGCTAGAAGTGGATGTTTGAGTCATAGGCGTAGAACCATTTAAAAAAAGTGTGGGGGCAGACTTAGGGCTTACTTCAGGAACTTTTCTGTTTTTTAGAAAGCAAGCCTGATGACCTGGGGAGGGGGTGTAGAGGTGGAGGTTGTTACAGCTCTTTATTCAGATGTCATGGCCGCTATGTGCTAGATATGCATCTAGAGCTGTTTCTCACTAGTGCACAATCTTGCCTATTCGACTCATCCATGTTATTCGGCAAATAAGGCTATCCAGCTTTCAAGGATGACTGGTCCATCTCAACATTGTCTTTCCTGGGGAGGCAAAATTCCATGAATTTTGGTCTGGGTTATTCAGACATTAAGTACATCACGAAGGTAGATTGCAGATGCATATGTCTGAACGAAATTTGAGGATGAAAATTTGATGGTTGATCGAGTGGTCAACAATGTGTATTAACACGGCCAAGCCATGTTTGTCTGGAAATATTAACATTCGGTCAGAATCGGTTAGTGATACAATTTATGTAACGTGGTTGTTAAACATGCGCGCTCGCAAATCTTTGCAACAAAAACGTCCACACGAGGCGTTGCAGTCTCCACGGTCCTCGGCAGTCCCAGTGGCTAATTTTTCGCCGTGGTCCACCGGTGGACGAAAATGATGATTCTTTTGAAATAATTACCTTTCAGAATTTAAATCGGTTAATAATAAGAACTATTTGACGTAATTTTGAGTATGCGCGCTCGTAAATCTTGGAAACAAAAACCTCGACGCCAGGCGTTGCAGTGGCCGTAGGCCGCGCGGCGTTGGCCCAGCAGTTAATATTAAGCCTTGGCCAACAGGTGTGCAAAAATGATAGCGCTTCGAAAAGAAATACCTTTGAACGCTTCAGGACATCAAATCGTACATTCAGAAGGCAGTCTGGGCGCATATGTCACGTGTGCTATTCTAAGACTGATGATAAGAACGGATTAGCCCTTAAAGCACCGCGAAGTGGTGCTGGAATCTGGTGGTGGAACTGGGAGAGTAAAATAAAAATCTCAACTGTTCATGTTTCTGTAACAACCAATCTGTCAAGAATACAGCAACAAGGCGCCCGCCGTGCTACTCTGCCTTCCCTAACACTGCAAGTTTGGTGGCACTGGCAGTGGGGGACGCCGTTTGGTTTTACGGAAGCTGCAACCCAGGCCATCGTTGTCCTTGCTCTCGAGGTTGCGGGCGGGCAACTTTTGATACAACTTTCAGAAATCCGTTCCAGAAAATGAGCGTTCTTAGGCCAACATGGGGTGACCTTGTTCGTCGTTTTAATTCATTTTGACCCACTTTACTCAACAATAATGAGACCCCTCATTTCCTTCCGGGCAAAGGGCCCATTAAGCAAAACAGCAGTGGCACATTACCGGTTCCGGTCCAAGGCTGAAGAGCCATTCCGTCCGATCACGAAGTGTCTTCTGGCTGTTATTCTGGTGACACGAGGCGAGTTCTCCTGGTCGATCTGGAGGCCATTAGAATGATATATCATATCACATTGTTCCCCATCCACACACGGGAAGCCCTCTGACCCGTGCAGTTTGCTCCAGATCAGCACAGAAACCCGCATTGATGCAACATCGTCGCTAATCGCCACAAGTGGTCCAATACTTGTCACATAGACTCCAGTTGCACGTTTTCTGGGTTCTTCAGAGGCATTGAAAACTCCCTCAACGTAGATTGTAGATGAAATAGAGTCCCGAATTTCTACTAACATGACCAATCCATAGTCGTCTTAAAATGTTCAAGATTCAGTCAGAACTGATTACCGGTAAAAAAAACTATGTGACATGGTTTTGAACATGCGTGCTCGCAAGTCATAGCAACAACAGCCACGACGCCCGGCGTTGCAGTCTCCACTGGCCGCGCGGCGTCCGCCTGTGGTTATTATATTGAACGAGTGCCAATAAGCAAACGAAAAAGATGACGCATCTTGAGGAAGATGGCTGGCAAACTATGTAAATCGGCATGCATGTCTGATGCGTTGCAAAAGCAGCAGCTTTCATCTGAAAAGTGTGTGTGTGGGGTGTGGGGGGGGGGGATAGTTAGCCCAGTTGGTCCCCACCTTGAGAGGTGGGCGGGGGGGGGGGCATGACCACCCTGCCCCCCCCCCCCCCCCCCCCAGTTCCTACGTCCATGGTTTGAGCCATGTAGACAAGACCACGTGCATACAGAAAAAACAACAAAATGGTTAAACTCACCTCCCTGAACTTTCTCACTGTTTCATTCTGCAAGGTGTGTCATGTATTTGTAAGATCTCTTTGTGGTATGGTTATATCAAACAGCTAAACTTTGGAAAGTTTTCTGAAATGAGTAATGCGGATTGTTTTCAGTCACCGATATCAGTTTTACGAAGCGCCAGAATTGAAATTTCGTATGATTTTTTTCCCTGTTTAGTCCCTCAAACTATTTTGGAAGATGGTGCCCCGGAGAAATATCTTGCTGAGCCTTGAACATCAAGGCTGACAGGAGTCTCAGACAAGATTCTGGTTCTTGCTGCTTACATTGGTACCACTCCAGAATAGAGGTTGACTTTTGCTGAACCTCAAGTAAATCCTGAGCTGTAACCTGGCTCCCGCTGGATCTCTGCATGTTCCAGGCTGGCTTTTGGTTCTTGCTGGATCTTTCGACTTCACTTGAGGTTGGATCCTGGTTCTTACCGAATATTTTGACCTAATATGAAGCTGCGTACTGATTCCTGCCGGATTCATCGACCTAATACCAGATTGGTCCAAGGCTCTTCCTAGTTGCGGAACCAGGAACCATGAACCGGTTCCCCGGAAGAAATCTTGGGGGACAGACACAGGTCTGACCCTGCGTATCATCATATACAAAGTTGCCTCACGGGATCGGAATCGGAGTCAACTCGGGATACTTGATGCTGTTCAGAGTCAGTGTCCGAATTCGCCTCATGCACCTTCAATCGAAGTCGGAATCAATCCAATGAAGCAGAATCGAGGTGCAGGTCTGGATCTCCCGTGTATTGTTGGTCGACGCAAGAGACCAACAATGCGCGGGAGACTTAAAAATAATTAAGCATTTTCTAGTGCTGTGAACACTTTTAATCGTGGTTTTGTTTGGAGTCGTTCGATAGAAGCTCGACGTCCCTCAGTGTTCACCGTTCCGTGTATGGCGATTAATAACATGAAACATAAGTGCCGCATTGCGACTTGAGAACAGCTCTCTACTGAAAACAACGTGCCTCTGATGTGGTTGCCTGTGACGCCACAGGCAACAAGTCACTTGTCCAGTGAAGAACGTTGTCACTCTGAAGTCTGTCTGAAGTGAACTACGCTGTCCAGTGAATTACGCTCTCAGCCTGTCTGAAGTACGCTGTGCTAGCATGGGTAGCATTAACATCAGCTGTCATTTGCCATGTCAAGGGTGCACGCAGAACATTGGGGAGGGGAGAGCACAACCAATATGCTTTCAGTGAAAAAATATTTCCACCGTGGACAGGTCGTTAAATAGCATCGGATGTTTTCAGCCTACTTATTTTACCGCATCGATCTGGATTCTTAACCATCAGCAACTATTCACATGCACATTGTTGCGCGTACAATTTTGACAGGGGAAGCGGGCACGCTCCCGTGTGCTCCTATTAAGTTCATCCCTTTCCAATGTGCACGGTCGTCGATACTCCTTGGACGTTGCCAGACGTGTCGACGCAGGCGTATAACCATAACTTATTGCACCTATTCGTCTCCTGGCTGAGCACAGAACGTGTCTCGGCGGTGACGTCACAGGTAAGTTCGACAGGTTCATGACTCGTGGAATGTGCCTGCCAGAGCTACTAAGTGACCTCATAATCGCCCACGGTGAACGGGAGCCGAGAGAGTTCCGTTCGGAGAGAGAGAACGGGAGTTCCTTCGTTTGCTTGGACTTGCACAGAGGGCGTAGACGTGCGTGGGATTTCGCCAAAGGGCTGTCGGCAAACTTCACACAGCTGTTGCCAATTTATTTTACAAGCGCAACCGCACGCTGGGCATAGGATTCGCCTGTTTTACACGTGCGTCGATACTTTGAAGGAAAGAAAACTCCGATGCCTCGATGTTTGCTGTCGGCAAGTTGTGCAATTGAGTGACTGCTGAGAGGATGTGGCAGGCGCCTCGAACGATGTTTTGGTAACGTGAGAGCCGGGATGCCGTGGTAGAAGTCCGAACACGGGGATCCATCACCGACAATTTGATCAAGTTAACCCTCACCGCCCCAGATGCGGGCATTTCCGCTGGCACGGGCCGGACCGGCACTGCACGCTGGCCGCAATGGCGTGCAAACCAGGCGCAAATAGAACGGGTGGAACCCGAGTGAGCTGAACGAGCAGCTCATTTACACACGACGTGCATATCAATATTGAACTTGGTTTAAAGTGAATACCTCAACTTCGGCAAGTTACCTCTCACGCTAGAGCTGTCCACTAGTTGCTTGCCTACTCAGCAAACACACAGCACGGGGTTCGATTCCCCGCGGTGCCCGCCCTTCCTGCCAGGGTGAGAGGCAGGCGACGCCATATAGCCTCAGCAGCTGAGTGCGTCGTAAAGCCCCAATGACACACACACACACACACACACACACACACACACACACACACACATATATATATATATATATATATATATATATATATATATATATATATATATATATATATATATATATATATATATACACATACAGCAAACACACAGCCATAAGTTCCCTCAAGTTCTTTACGCCATGACCGCCAGAGCCACCTCAAGCTTCGAGGCAAGTGTGGCACTAGACGCAGACGGCTTGTCGACAGGGTGGAATTGCTTGGCGGCTCGGTGAGATGGGGGTTAGTTAGGGACAAAGGCGCCATGTACTACCAATCATAGCTATTCTATATGCATGCATGCTTTCAGGCAAATGTCGGCTACGTTGCGAGCTTTGGAATAAGAAATTGGGGTTGTGCTCCTGATCTAAGGAACTGTGGTTTATTTGACGAAATTCTGCTTACTATTGGCGTAGGAGCAGGCGTAGGCTGTGCGTGTCATGGCGTCCCAACCTTCCGTGGCTGTGAACATTAAGGGGAATGCTCCGCATTTGAAGATGTTTAAGCAAACATCAGATATGATGAAATAAGCTCACTCACAAATATTGGTGCACTTTTAACGGGAAAAGTCTTCTCTACGCAGCAAAATTTATGTTTTTAGTAAATGTGCTCCTCGATACGTTGTTGTTTGATTGCGTCATGGAACGTTTGTAAGACAGCACTTACTTGTAGCTCTTGAGACTCTCGAGAGGTGGCTCGCGGCGATACTGAAGGTGTACTGAACAAATATTGTTTGGTGCTCGTATTTTGTTCCTTTCTCGCAGTGTTTTGCATAGCTATGCGTGATTTAAAGTGCTTGCTTATATTTACATACGCTGTTAAAGCGTCATTCTTAACTTATTCGATTACAAATATTTTTTTCTCGTAAAAACTAGGAACAATGTACAACTGTTGTAATATGTAGCACAAAACGTAAGTTGTGTCACAATCTGGTGTGTTTTGCATGGCGTTGGTTGAGAGCCGATTGAAGCCGGCATATCGGCAATCGAGCTCGCAAATTCCAGATAAGAACAACTCGTCACTTATAATTGTTTCGGACTTAAACGCCGCATGGTCAGTGGAATGACTTCATTAAAGTGACGTTATGGACGCCTGGGTAAAATTTGGGCCTAGAAACTGGAGGGTTTTAAGTCTCAAGAATGGCAGGCTATGAACTGCACCTAATAATCTTCCAGATGGCTATTTCAGTTCAAAATCCTAAACAAACATGGAAAACCCTTTAACTCTCCAACGAAGCATCGAAAAAATTACCCTCAACGTTGGTTTTGGATCCCCACATTCTGAGTCGTTGGTTTACCTATGCTCTTCACTATCCCACATCCAAGGAGCGTCTTTTTCTATAGTTAACATTGTTCAGGCGCCTTTCCTAGGAATCAGCAGAAATTCTTCACGTCTTTCACTCACCAGCCTCACTAGGCTAGGAACATCTCTTCCGGTTGCCGGTTGCGAAATCGCACCAGTCACCACTCACTTCACTGGCAGCTATTCAACTCTGCAAAAAGACAGGCGTTGCAAAATGTCGTTGCCCTCTCACTGCTTTCAAGCGTAGGCTGAAGACAGAGATACGAAATGGACGCAAGAACGTCGGAAATAAAAGGTAAAAACATATCTAGCAGAGGCACGAATATATAGATTTTCCCTCACAGTCTTGATCTCGAACGCAGATCAATATAAAACGGCGAATCTAGCACGAAAGGGTTAACATCCCATGCATGGCAGGCATAATTGTCTTCCAAACTGTTCAAACTTTCGAATCCCGTGAGGTGCATGACCGCTGGCTTAGTGCAGTGCAGTGTGTCCAAAAAAATGTTTTCACATCTTAAGTCTACACCTGGCAAATATCACGCTAAATTGAGCTTCTTGGATGCGTCGATCGATTCAGAAATAAACTTCCTTCGAATTTTCTAAATGACCGGTGACTGCAACTGAAATAGGACTACCAAGTTAAACTGCAACCAACTACGCCCGACTATCATTTAAAAAACTACATTCATCGTCATTAGTGTCCGTGATCTACATCCTCATATGAAATGCAGCGACCGCTATCCTTCTTTGAGGCGGCAGATGCCACGGATGCCGCCGCTACCAACCAGCATTTCCACAAGATTCCTCGATCGGCCTTCTTGGCGGGACGAGTGAGGCGCACTCTCCGTCCAAAGCAGCAAACCAAGGAAGCAGCAGAGCTTGACACGCAACGGAACAGCCGCGCATCTGGAGTGTGGTGCTGGTGACCTGAGGTCGTGTCACCAGGCAGGCTGGACGCCCTAAACGCCGACTCTCTCGCCGCCGCCTCGGCCTGCCCGGCTGCCGGCCTTACCTGGAGGCGGCAGCCTTGGAGCGGCGCTGCGCGCACGTGGCGCCCCGCCCACCGGCGCCGGCCGGCACGGCTAGAGGTGGGCAAGAGGGGCGTCCACTGTAGGTACTCGCTTCGCCGGCAGGGTGCGGCACTGGTTTGGAAACGGCTGGCTCATCGCTCAGCGTGGGCGGTGGATGTGCGGATCATGGCTGCGGCAGGGGCGGGGGTCTGTTCTGATGCGTCCCTAGTGCTGCATTTTGTGTTGTACAGCAATGGCCGCGAAGTGTCCATAAAGTAGACAATGTGTATGCTTGCTGGCTCCGTCTTTTTATTACACCGACAAAAATATTTCTTCTGTCTCAGGAAAAACGTATATTCAGTGAAAAAATGAAACGCGCAAAAACTCAACTCCGGATAACGGCGTGGCTCACGTCCCTACTCGAAACGAACGAAAAAGACTGCCGAGGTATTTCGTCGGAAGTTCAGGCATGAATTACGTCCTTATGCTTTGATGTCTTGTAATTGGATATTATGACAAAGCCCCCTACAAAAAGCAGGCCAGTCGGGTGGAGCCCGCAGTAGAGAAAGTCTTTGATGGAAGCGAGAGAACACAGGCCTGTCGCGCATTGTCTGAGCGGGGCATTGTCATGACGAACAGCACCGCACCACTTGCAGGCGAGGCGACGAGCCAAGCCGGCTGAGACGCCGCCGCTTCTTGCGGCTCGAATTCCTGACAGAGTGACGTCAGCGGTGAGGTCACCCGACAAGTCACGTGGTCTGGCCGACTCTGCCAAGGTGTCGCCCACGATCCAGCCCCCCCCCCCCCCGCCCCAGCGGTATAGGTGACGTCAGCGTCCCGGTCCGCTGGTCGGAGGAAGTGCCTGCACTGGTGCCTGCAGGAGCAAAGAATGCTCGCTTGTCGTGTACCCATGCTCTTTGTGATTGGCATGGGCTATTGCGGAGACGTGAATGGCGACTATTTTATGCCTTCTTTCAAATAGCAAGAAGTTATGAGCTGCATACCGATACCGTTTCATAATCTTTCATGAGTATCTGTTCCCCGCTACAGCCTGACAAGCGACGTTGCATGTTTCAATAGAATTAAATGGCACCCCTCATTTTATGTTAGAACTCCTTTCTACATGCAGGCATGTGGGATAGGACCAAAAATGTGGTCGACATTGACTGCAGAACCAGCTGCTTTCAAATTTGTATTCCAGAGCTTCGTTGACCTGTAAACGATACATCTGTTCGGTGCATTTTGTTGGGTCACCTTGAACTGCATAATTTCCGCACAAAAACATCATTAATTGACGTTACAATCCAGAGAAATCTCGGACAGATTTTTCAGGCGAGCGGTTTCCTGAACAGTGGAGAGCATATTTATCACACAGGTGTGACTCTAGTGACATTCGGCCGCCAAATCAATGCAAATACGAGCAGCGACAATGGTGGTCATCAAAGATTCCACATCCACCAAATCGTTACTATAAAGGATGTTCCATACGGGCCCCTAACAGTTCTGGGCACCGTACAGCTCAACCTGCTACAGGTGGTCGATTGTCAGTCCGATGTTGTCGACGGTGATGCGTTCATCTCAAATCCGAGACGGACTCCAGCTTTTAAACGTTCGTTGACTTGAACACTTAGATGCAGTTCTGGAGGTTACCCCATGCCATGATGGTTTGGCGCTTAAAGGGAGTGTTCCACATCTATATCGGATTTTGATGTGAACCAGCAATCACGAAGGCCTTTCGGTGCTATTCACAATCCTGCCTTTCTTAAGACTTCAGCCCCTCTAGTTTCTGAGCTATACGCCCGCGAAAATGGGAAAGGTATATCGGGGAGAGAACTTCAAAGTCACCTTGGCATTGATGACGTCATAAGAACGTCAATCAAATCCTGCCGTTTCATAAGCCATGCGGCTATCAAGGCCAAGAGAAATTTATTACTGAGGCGTTCATATCTGGCGTTTGTGGGCGCGATTTTCAAATATAACGACAGTCAACTGGCCTCTAATCAATGTCGTGCAAGGTATGATGACGTAATCAAACCAGGGCACGTTTGGGGGGAATAGTTATTAAGCGGAGAAGTGTGCAGTCTTTCCCACTTATAAAGCATACAGTAGATACAACTGAGCTTGTTTCATAATATCTGAAGCTTGTTTCAATATATTCAGTTGTGAAACATTCATCGAAAGGGGCGCACCGGCTTCGAAACCATTTTGCACCCTCTCGAAGACGGTTATCTATAACTGTCGACATTGATGCTGAGTCCAATGATAAAAGTGCACACAGTGAGCCGGTAAAAATGATTACAGTCAATGTCATCAAGCGCATCGTCTCTCCATCCAGCCGGACGCCGACGCACAGACAGCTGTGCGATCATCCGAGCCTTTGGACGTGGCAAGTATGCACGTGAGCTGCCAAACCGCCAGCGGTCGTGGCAGACGTGGGACGACGGGCGTAATGCACCTTACTCGCACCATGTGCTTTGAATTCGGGATGATTTTACATTTGTGTCGACAGTCACCGCGCACAAGAGACGTTAAACACTTTGACTTAACTTCGGTGAAGTCGACGTTGTTTCGTCAGTTGGTAAGTCCGAGTACGGATACATACCTGAGGTATTTTATGCGGGGTGAGATGGTCTGTTTAGTTATTCAGAATACTCACTGGATGAGCGCCGTCCTGTGCTTGAGAACTGAGTGCCACTGAGGTTGTCGAGTGGCATGTTGAGGCATGGTGCAGCTAACCTGGAGTTCAAAAATGTTAGATAATGTGCTCATAATTTTAGGTTATTGAAACCAGAAGCGATTTTGGCATCTGTGAAGTGAGGATAGGAGCCCCCAGTCTATCAACTTCCGACACATGCCAAGGCATTTGTCAGGGCAATTGTAAGCACGTCGACTCTGGGGACCCGTCCGGTCACAATCCCTTACCTAGCCTACAAGGTCATTTTGGGGACTCGTCCAGTCACCATCCTTTACCTAACCTGCACGGCCACTCTTGGAACCCGCCTGGTTACCATCCATTACCTAAACTGTCTTTCAAGCTTTGGCCATGTCGGTGGAGAAAGTCGTGCAAGCTCAGTTCCGCGTTCACATATAAGTTCATAGTGATCGAGTAAACGCGTGCTTCTGCGCCTTGGTTCACCTTTGATCAATAAAGAATGTGACGTATTTGCGTTGGTCATACCATTCAGTTTGCAGTTTTTCTGTGGTTACACCCCATTATAAGCGTGTCACAAAAATGCAGCTTCACGTTGGTTTGAAATGAACCAAACGGAAATATATATGGGATGAGGTTCTCCAGCAGCAAACACTTTTGGAATCGACCAAATATAAAGAAGGTCTCACTTTTATTTTGACATTGGAGATGCAAATCAAACATGCCGGAATAATCGGCCTAGTCCTTCCCAACTCCCCTTACCCCTCAACACCGATCTTTGAAAGTAACACCCCTGGTTGGCGTGCTGTTGACATCTTTGAAAATGTTTTGCGCAATAAATTCGGCTAGAGCATTTACCAATTTACGATGTGGGTCCCACAGGTGCATTGCTCGGCATTATCTGCGTATAGTGCCAATATAACTCGTTCCTCGCAAACAGCGTGGACAATTCGAAATGACTTTCAAAAGCGGCACCCTTCCCGCAAGCAAGAACCTTAGACGTACACACAGCGCGTTCCATTGTTCTCTCACAACACACCGCTCGAGTGGGACCACAAAACATTCCATGGCTCCCCGCCGTCTGGCGTTACTGTGGATGTGACACGTTCGCCCTGCGACACACACCCCCAGGTGCGGGCACCACACAACTATCGATCACACGGTCGCGAGGTCTTTGCACGTGCAAACAGAGACGTCATTACTCATAACTCGTCGTCTTAAGTGTTTACAGTAAATCATCAGGTCAGGCTCTCTTTTGATCATGCAATGCCTCATAACGTGGGCATAGGGCGCTTACGATTGCTCACAAGAGCGCAAAGTAGTCTCAGTGGCCGGCGCGCCCAGAAAGCCTCCACACATCATCATCGATTGCCCACAATCAATGCGTAGCAATGGCAAGGGCGTTGCCGCGATGGCACGGCTGTAGCTAGTTCTAGCAACTCGCTGTTCACAAGCCGACTTCTCAGCATTATAAATGGATGAATTAACTGGAAGAAGCGATTCTTCGTGCTTTAAGAAGCCCAACCATGTGTGCACTTATGCTGTTTTAATGCGTCTTAGTTTGTCCGTAGTCACCATGTGATATATTCTTTCATTTGTCATCCGTAGAAATGACCCAACAATGCGGGACAGGTAAGTAAAGTTACATTACAAGTCACATTACATTACATACAAGTTACAATAAGTAAAGAATACACGGCTTGATCTTAAGTAACAATATGTGACGTTTCAATCGGGGATGCAGGAGTCGCTGAGTGATTTGAGGTTACCTTTTCCGTGAGCTTTTCACATTCGCTGCATTGCGATTTCTACACCTTTAAGCCTTTCAACCTGATAGCTGGCTAACATTCTCAGCATTTGAAAGTCAATTGTCTACGCCTGCGTACAACCAACGGTTGTTCATGCCCCCCTCCCCGCCCCGCCCGCTCGGATCAGTCGCCTGATGTTCGTTGTCAACGCTTCAGGGCGTGACCAGTCCACCATCGGCCGGGCGGGGTCTTGCTGCACCCTCCCCCCCCCCCTCCCTACACTGCACGCCCTTCCGCGGATGTCGTGCGGTCGACTCATAACACACAGCCGCCAGGGGTCGATGAATGCCAATAGAGCGCGGGAGACGCGGCCGGTGAGCGAGTCACCGTGTGTTGTTATATCGAGAAAACACGCCACGCACGCCATGGGTGAGCTGGCTGGTGGTGCGGGTTGTCAGGTCCGGTCCACAAGATCACCGACGCTCCGAACGTCACATGAAACTTCACTCATTTCGAAGTGTCGATTTGTCGGTGTAAACTTCACGCTGTTCGTCAATGGGGACTAGCGTGTTGCTCTCCTTTTCTGTCTTGTACATATGTTTACTGCGATGTAATTTCAGAGTCAAAGTCGACCCCTGCACACCACACATACCGCGCCCATCGATCACCAAAACCGTGCCAGGCTGCCGCACCCTTCGACAAGTTCTCTCAACCCAGAGCTGCAACCGTCAGCAGGACCAAGGCTGAAATTCAGCAGCAGGCTTAAATGCGAGCCCCGACCCGCGTTCATGCCCATGTTTCACTATGAGAAAAAATTACGTTCAGTATGGCTCTCTTTTGCCAGTACAATTGGCATAACAGCGCAACGGACCCTCCAAAGCATGTCCTGAGCTCGCCCCTGCCTGCCTCGCACGCCGACAGTCCCCGCCGCCCGACGGCCGGCCGGCCGCCTGTCGGCAGTCGCCCAACGAGTACCAGACGGCGGAGCAACGCTCAGCTCTCGCTCTTGTCCACCTCTAGAGTACTTGACTGGAATCGGGCAGGCCTACCGGGCGGTTCTCGCACCCTCTCCGTCCAGCGCGCGCTACGCAAGCAGCTACGATGGTGGTGAGTACTGGGAGACGGTCGGCTTCTGCTGACCGTTCAACACGCGCTTGTATTCGGCCGCGCATGTCGAACGAAAATATCACCGCGCCGACGTTTCGTCCAGTGAGGCGGCCGGTGTCGTGTTTCTGAGCGCAAACGCCGTCCTTCGCGCACTGGAATTTGATCGCTTTCACCGGTCCTTGATCTGCCTTCGAGCGTGAACCTGAGTTATGAGCTAGCAATCACTATTTATACCGCGACCAGCTCCCTGCGGAGCCTCATACGCTGGTCAGGGAGTGGCCCAGAGCCTGGAGCTGTGCCAGAATCGATCCCGCGACCTGGCGCCGCCCTGCCCCGTCCCCCTCCCCCCACTCCTTCACGGGCACCCAGAGTGTCGGGACGGCGGCGTCGAGCCGGGCTGTGGTTGTGTCGTCGGCAGATGTCCCCCTGTCGAGGCTGCAGGGAGGGCGGCCGGCCTGCCGCCGCCTGCGCCGCTGTTGCTAGGTGGAGACGCCCGGCCGGCTGCCGCCGCGATCCGTGGAAACGGCGGCTGCGGGGCGCTGGCGCTGTCCCCGCGACTGAGTGCCAGGCGGATCCGGGCTAGGGGGACGGAGCGTATCACTTTGCGCGGGACGAGCCTCCATGTCGATGTCCAAAATGAATTGCATCTGTCATGACCTGGCAATAAAGTCTGCAGATTTGATTCCCGTTTATTCCGTCAGAGGTGAGAGCAAGCGACTCCCTTCATGGTTTCCAAAGGCTTTGTCGATGCCGACGCCGTTAGCGGCAGTCGGTGCTGGATATCGACTAGGGACGGGGGACAGATGTTGTCCAGATGTGCCGATACCGAATCGTGCGAGACCGTTAGCACAGCCAACTGCGCGGTGATAAACCTTCAGCTGTTAACCATCGTGCTTTTTCCGTCACTCCCATTGTCGTCATGCTTTGCATCGCTTCTGTCGACCGCCCCGCCCGCTGTGCCTGATTCCGCCCCTGCCGTCCCGCCCGCTGTGCCTGACTCCGCCCCTGCTCGCCGCGCCGGGACAGGTGGGCGTTCCAGCGCGCCGCGCCCATGGAACGTCGCGACCCGCCTGGTGGCCGGGGCAGTGCTGCAGCCAGCAGTCTTAGCATGCCTTGTACCCTGGGGCACAAACCCACTCGCTTTGTAAACTTCGTTCTTCGTAAACTTGTTCTTCGTCGGGCGTAACAAATGGACACACCAAACACTCCTTATACCTACAAATTAGATACGCATGGATGGATCGCAGATTCCGCGAGGGCTCTTGGTAGTGGGGCTAGGGGACAAACGTTAATATCCGACACCGTTCAAGTCGAGAGGTATTCAGTCACTACTTTATACACATGTGTCCTGTAATCAGCCATTTTATTGCCCCATGAGCACAATAAACTGCATATATCAGCCATTAAGCGCCCTGAGCCAAAGGTCGATTCTTTAATACGCATAGGCCAGTTTGAATAATTCTTCTACAGAAAATGTATTGCAATATCATGGAAAACTGTGCGCGTTGAATCAATGGTTTATAATGTGTGATCCAACTGAACGCATGAATGTGGGTATTATAGGATATACAGAATGTGTTTGCGGCTACGCATAAGGAAAACCGATTTTCTAGAAGTTTTCCCCTGTGTTTTGTCCGTTTGCACTTATTTTACATTAATTAAGCCTCCGTTTAGGGAGCTGGTTTTGCCAGACAGGGACTTGTCCATACTTACAGACACGCCCACGGCTTCCAGCCGGTGAGTCAGTGTCGGGCGGCCGGCTCAGCCGACCAGGCGTGTCCAACTGTAATGACGTCACAGTCCGGTCGTGCCCGCCTGTGATGACGTCACATACCAGTTGTGTCCTATGTGATGACAACAGACCAGTCGTGTCCGCATGTGATGACGTCACAGACCAATATTGTCCGTATGTGATGACATCACAGACCAGTTGTATCTGTATGTGTTGACATCACAGACCAGTGGTGTCCGTATGTAATGACGTCACATTCCAGTCGTGTCCGTATGTGATGACGTCAGCTCACCGGGCCGCCGTCCGTCGGTGCTGACGTCAGAGGGGCCAGTCCCGTTTCGGGTCGGGCTCCTGTTCGCTGTGCTGCTAGCAGCGTGTGCGAGATGAACCAGACGAGCTGTGGCTCAGTAATATGCACCAATTACACTGGGCTTGGGCATTATCAGGCGTATGTCCGTGGGTGCTCATCGGCTCCGGAGATGTCGTACGATGTTCACGAGCAAACATTGGTGTCATTTCGCGCGCCACCAGTGCCAGTATATGAGAGGGTAAATCACACCCCCGTTATCTACACAGACACGGCCAGAACAGGCGCTGTTTTCAAAACAAGTCCCTCTCTCCCCTCTCATCTCTCTCTCGCTCTCTCTCTCTCTCTCTCGTCTCTCTCTGTCATCTCACTCTCTCCCCTCTCTCCTCTCCTCATCTCATCTCTCGTCCTTCCTCTCCTTCTCTCGCTCTCTCTCTCGCTCTCCTCCGCTCGCCCGTGTTGAAGAGAAACTCTGTCCATTGTTTCGATCTCATCTAGCGCCCTCTCCCCTGCTTCTTCTGTTGCACCGCCGGGACCCCCGCCGAGCCGGAGCGGCACGTCCTGAGGAGGAGCGCTCGGCGGGGACCGCTCCCGCATGTGACTTCCGGCGCGGTTACGGTGCCGCCTGCCGCCGCGGGCTCGTCCCTGCGTCGGGCGGGACACGTTGGCACGGCACGTGTCCACGTGGGCACGCGTCAGTGCGGTTTGAGCCGCCGTCGCCGTACCGCCGCGCGGGTTAGACAATCAAACAGTGTCGGTTTACCGTCTAGCGCCTTGTGTTTGTGTGCAAAGCCAGGGTCTGCTGCATGTTTTCTTGTAGGCATTTGCCGAACGAGCGTTGTTTGTTTTTTAGACGGTTTCTGAAAGATTAGACTACGCAGCAAAACCAAGTTGATCGTTCATTAACGCCTACCGTGTTTCGATACGCTTTTAATGAAAACTTGCACCAACACATCGATGAGTAAGTTTTACTGAGCTGAATGATGACTTACCAAATGAATCTACAAGCGTCTTTGCTTCTTTTAAATATTCCAGCTTTGCGGCGAATTTCTGCGTAGGAATGGCTCCGTTTGACGTTTTCCCTAACCGTATCACCAAATAAGGTCACTGCTGTGAAACAATATCCGGCCATCCGAATGTGATATCACCATTGAGGCGGCCTCGGCTTACCTCAGCGGTGACTCAGCGCCTGGTTCTGAGCAATGCGCCGTGTGGGGCGTGATCCGCTTACCGCCCGGTCCTCAGCGGACCGCGGACCGCCGCCCGGAGGACTCGGCTGCTGCCCGGGGGGCAGAGATGCGAGTGGCGGTGAGTGAACCCGAAGTCACCGGCCTCCAGGGGTGCGCGATTCGCCGCCGCGTGGTAGTTCCAGGGGTGTCCAGCCCGACGGGGCGACTCTGGTCACGAATTCGTGTCAGGAAAGCCGCCGCTGTCTCGCGTACAGGTATGGTGGCGGTCGTTAAGCCGTTCCAGGGCCGCCCGGCCACAGTTTTGGTCACGGGCTCATTCCAGGGGTGCTCGGCCAGACGTGGCAGTTTTGGCCACGTGGCTGGCATTCCAGGGGTGTTCGGCCCAGCGCCGCGGTAGTCTGGGAGCCTGTCAGGGGTGCGCGGCCTGCTGCACGCTCGGCGCCAGCCGCGAATCGATGCTCCGGTCGGCTGTGGCTGTCGGCTCTCGCGCCATGCTATCTGTCAATGCATCGACCCCGTGCTGACCTTCAGGGAGGTCCGGACCGTGCCGCCACGGCTGTCAGTCCCATCACATCACTGCTCTGTCAGACCGAGCAGACCGCCCGAAAGACATTGCGCACAAGACCTGGTCGGTGGCTCAGAGCAGAACGGACGCCCTGCCGAGCGACACAGGCGCGAGCGCGGTCCAAGGAGCGTGGTCCAAGCGTGGTCCAAGGAGCGTGGTCCAAGGAGCGCGAAATGAGGACTGAAGAGCGGAATGGCTGTTTGCACTCATTCAAGGATGTCAGAACGTAGCGTGTATTGCGGGTAGGTGCGGTCTTAAAACCACAGGAAGGTGCTGATTAGAGCTGATACTGCTGATGCTGCTGATGCTGGCGCTGATGCTGATGCTGCTGATGCTGCTGATGCTGATGCTGATGTGGAGCCGGCTCTGCTCAGGTTCAGTCTGGTGGGAGGATCCTGCATTATCTCAGCTCTACCAGCTCACAAATTAGATAGGTTTAGGTCTCTAGAAGGACAAAATAACGAGTGGCGGGGAATTATCTTCAAAATGGATATTTTAGTTCTAAATTTCACACAAATGTGGAATGCTCCCCTTAAGTACATGCCAGTGGTCGTGTACAATCTTTTAACCAGTACCTCCGAGCATGTTGAGGTTCTGTTCTTCTTCGCATGAAAGCTCATGATGAAGATGTCGCCGCAGCCAAAAGCGCCCGAGTGCCTGTTTTGGTTGCGATGGATACACTGTTCAGCACTGCTGCTCTCTCATAGCCTGCAGCGGAAGACAGCCATCGCGTCGTAAGGCTTCCCCAGCCGCCTGTGAACGTGACCTTTAAACCCTAGACCACAACCAACCACCATGCCTTCGCTGCGCTGACCGGCCGCCAGCGTTCGACCCGGGTCTAAAAGCTGGAGGTGCGCGGATCGTTAAACCCGATCAGTGCGAACCCAATCTCTGATGGATGGGATCTCTTTGCACTTGGTAAAACAATAACTGACAAAAGTCAGTTGAAATATCGCGATTACAGGACTACAATTGCACAATGTTACCCATGTTTGATAGAGTAGAAGCCTAGACTCACAGAAACATAGAGCCAGGAACTCTGGCTTTAAGACTCCTGCAATTATAATTATGCACGCGAATTCCCGCACTCGAGCTTCCCCACTGGCAGCGGACACAGCACGACTTGGCGAGGAGCCGGTCCCACGGACGCGCCCTGACCGGTTTTGGGTGTTGGTCCCACAGACACGCCCTGGCTGGGTGCGGGGTGCCGGTCCCACGGACGCGCCCTGACCGGATGTGGGGTGTCGGTCCCACAGACACGCCATGGCTGGGTGCGGGGTGCCGGTCCCACGGACACGCCATGGCTAGGTGCGGGGTGCCGGTCCCACGTCCCGGTCACGCGACCGGCGCCGGCTGTATTGATTCACAGACCGTCTGCGCTAGCGGGGGGGTCACCCCCGCGCATCGAGCAGGCGCCGCTGCTGTAACGCTTTACGACCCGAGTTTTGCACGCCGCGGCTGGGGCGGTGCACCGCCGCGCCGAGGGGACTGGGGGCGAATTTATGGCGGCCAGGATTGCAGGCCCATGGGCGCCGCCAAGGCAACGGAAGGAGTGGTGCGCCGCCCCAGAACCGTTATGCGTGCGTGCTTGGCTGTGCGCGCGAGGTAGCATAAAGGCACGCGTGACACCGCTGGTGACACCGCCGCGTGTCAACTGCGCTGTTTTTAAGCCATGCCTCGGTATGACGAAATGGAGCCCACGCCCACGTAACGAGGCATTCTTTTCCCCGTCAGCCATGGCACCACCAGGTGTAAAGTTTCGTATAACAGGTTGAGCGAGCAAGGTAGAGATGGCTACACTCACCCGCAAATTAGCCCTAAACGGGTTTTCCTTATTATGCACGCGATAATTTACGGATATTAACCTTTTTCCCTCTAAATATTGTCTGAGAACCCCCACCAGAACAGAAACTGCACCGCAACACACCAGCGTTTCTGCAGAGAGAAAAAAGTACAAAAAAAAACACTTGTCCATCCATATGTAGTTTTCGTATCGCAAACTCACCTCAGCACCCACCCTTCGCGCTGACTGAGCCGGCGCCGCCTGGGGTCCAAGGTCAACCGTCGGCAGGGCGTGCTGCCATCTCGATATGGCAGCCCACCAGCGACATCTGGCAGCTCCACGGTCAAGGGCACAGCTCGCTGTCGGACGGCGCGGCGTCTCCCGTCGCTCTGTCCTCGGGCGGCGTTGCTGGGCATTGTGGGGGAGGGTGCGAGGGACGTAACGGGAGCGGGAGACCGGAGACGTGACGGTTAGTGACAGATGACGGGGCGAGAGCCGTGTTCCCCGCCCTCTCCGTGAATGCTTGACAACGCTAAATATAGCCCAAGGTGACTGACACGTGCAAACAATGCACTTAAACAAGCTGGAATCCACGAACTTGTCATACTTTCTTTCGCTCCTGGTGCAGCTCTCCCCTTCATGCCATTCTTAAGACTACTCTTGTTATCTTGTCTTTTTATCTTGTGACTGTTGCTTGCAACCACATTCCAATGCGCATCTGTCACCTTTTAGACCACACGGCGACTCTGTCGCTCTGAACGCGCTTCCACAACCCTCACTTGGCGTAGTCGTTTGCCAGCGTTAAGTCCGTTTGATCAATCAGCCCAGAAGGTTGTCTGCACTCACCCAAGGCGCATGCAGCTTCATGGCGTCCTTATCCCGGCGCCGAATTCGACAGAGGACCTCCAGTTGACCGCCGCCGCCGTCCTCATCGACACAAACGGCAACTCGTTGCATCCAACGCCCCAGCTGGAGGCACTGTGGATCGACTTGGTGCATGGGTGAAGGGCACGGCGGGTGAGGAGCACGACGAGAGAGCTTTGAATCACACAAAGACACGTACAACGGCAGTGTTGAGACTGACCTAGGATCGTAGTAGGTGGCAGTTTTAACATTGGCCTTGATTTGCATTTGCTGTCCTGCCAGAAGCGTATGTCAGAGTGTGGCCTTAACCGAATTCACCTTTATTCCACAACCTTAACAGCCGCTGCAGGCGCTGCCGGCTGCCATGAGAACTTTTCAGCTGGTCACACCCTCGTGTCCCTAAGTCGACAAAGGCCGCTCCCGCAAACGGCAACGCTTTCGTTGCGTGACTGTGCCGTGCCCTATGTGTCGCATGGCACCGGCAAGGGATGCCACGCATCCCGTCC
This sequence comes from Pollicipes pollicipes, assembly GCF_011947565.3. Lineage (NCBI taxonomy): Eukaryota > Metazoa > Arthropoda > Thecostraca > Pollicipedomorpha > Pollicipedidae > Pollicipes > Pollicipes pollicipes. Next base: position 12,882,789 of record NW_023596448.1, on the reverse strand, counting down.
TTAACCCTTTCCCCTCCCCCACGTGGTGTGTCTGTATGCACGTCTGTTCGGTTGTCCACGATCAGCGAGGTTTTTACTCAGCGTGTGGTGTCGCCCTGGTGTGGACGGGAGGAGGGGCATCGGGGGGGGGGGGGGGGGGGGCGGGGGGAGAGGGCGGCGGGCCTGCCTGTGTTGCCACCCCGCTTCGCCAACTTCGTCGCAGACAGATGGGCATCACTTTGGGAGAGCCGGGGGTTACCGTCATCGATGTTCGGTTTTCGCAACAAAAATTCGCGTTCCAAGCTCATCCGCAATGTTCTCACGACAGCGGCTGGCCGCCACACGTGAGAACACAGCAGCTGCCGGGTATGTCCGCTTCAATAATCGGGTGCTTGTCTCAGCACCGACTGCAGCTGATCGTGGAAAGAGAGTGGTTTACTTCGCCCAAGGGCGCTTGATTTTCTCTCCCGTGGCTGGTCATTATGCCAGGTCAAACAAGTAAAGCTACGTTTTCAGGCCTGCTTTGTTCTGGCTCGAGCGGGCAACAGGGACGGGACGACTGCAGCAGTGCACTCGCCCGGTTGCGGGAGCCTGTGCTATTTATGGCCTAACGCCAACTGTCAGCTGACTTAGGCTGTGACGTCACAGGGTCGTCGGCAACATGGAGACGACACGGGTTGGTGAACATTTTTGACAGTGTATCCGATATGCTGTAAAATGCAGACGGCTTAATGTCAAAGTGCCGGGATTTCCGAACGTCAACGACAGGAACATTTCAATAGTGTATAGCCTTAGAGACGACTATTTTCCCTTCATGCCTCACATCATCACGTCCGCGTGCCATTGCGATGATTCCTGACGTCTGCTTTGGTGGGTGTAGAAGGGGCCCGTCAGATACTTCGTAGTTTGGCCTTTGCAATGCAAATGCTTGACGCTTTTTGGTGGCGATGGACGCAGGGACGATCCAGAAAACAGAGTAGGCAGAGGCGTTTTTGATGACATTATTTCACTACTTCGTCCAATATCAAGGGAAGCGCACGGCTCGATTTATTTCGTTTCCTTTCCACCCGATTCACCCTTCTCTCCACGCTTCAACATATATGAGTGTTGCACTGTTCTTTTGTATAATAGTATTCTGGGTGAAATACATCGGTCACTATACGGGTGCGGCGCTGTACTTTTGCATAAGGATACCCTGGGTGAAATACACTGGCCGCGCTGTCTCCAACATGCAGTTTCCCGCAGTGACACAGTCTTTCGGCGCTTTATCCTAGCTCTTTTGGAAGTTTCCCCTGCGCAGGCAGCTTAAAATGCTCCATGCCGTTGTGTCCCTACTGCACAGAGCACAATCGGGCAACGGAGATGACCTTCATCTGTGCACTTACGCGTTTCACTCGTTTGCAGCACTTTCCAGTTGGCATCACGTGGAACACGGCGGTGTTGGGTCTGAATATCCGGCGCTCACGGCGCACTCGACAGTGTATAATCTATGCTATTTTTATTAAGAGGTGGTCTGATGATAATCGGTGCTCTCTATCAGCCTTTCTTCGTGCTTTTGTACGCGCCCCGATCTCGGGTTGTGTATGTGTCTGTCTCATGGAATATGCCTGGTCAATGATGATGTTCCGGGCCGTCGGAGCGGTCATCCATTACCTGCGGAGTCTTTTCAGCACCAGTGGGGAAAGGCCTTCATGTGCTGGCTTTGGGTTGCTGCTTGATGACCTATGGATACATCCCATTGCGTGACTTATGGTCGTACTCCAGACTGACAATATCTCACGATGCTTGAGCACTCCCCGTATCATAGGACAGTGCTAAACTGGTTATAATCCCCGAGACTGATACCGTTTATGTCTATGTTTCAGTACTATCCGACCGTGGTCCCGCACGAGGGCTTCAACCCGGAGGAGGATGCCCACGCCCTCAAGTGAGAACCGTGTTTCGCGCCTGGAGGAAATCTTCCGGAGGCCCTGTCAATGCTAAGAAGAGCCCTTTGGCTCATCTGATTCCTTCACCGCTGGCACCGTGTTCATCCGGATGCTTGTCAGCACGCCTCGGCATTTGACGCATGGAATTTCACGTGACACGGCCAATACTATGTCTGTGGATCTCCCTTGGTGGCTGAGTCAGTTTCGGCTGTTAAGAGTCAGTCTAATTGCCATCTGCAAAGTGGGCGGGGCCTAATGTCCACTACAGAACATCCGTCCATGTCGCGACCGTTTAAAAACGATAGTAGTGTACCTCTGGTCCTCTTTATCGGGTGAAATGCTGCATCCCGAACCACAAGTTTAATGCACAAGTATACTCAACCTCTGCATGCTGTTGTAAACTTAGGCAGGCGGTAGACAAAAAACTTTAATGCGTAATGCTCATGCTCTGCAGCTACTGCTCGCATGTGCCGACTGTCGCAAATATGAGATGAGAATGATGACGATGATGATGATGATGATGCTGATGATGATGGTGGTGATGGTGGTGATGTAATGCCATGTGATGTCATATGTCATGTGATGGCATGTGATGTATCGTAATCTGGTCTCCAGTGCTGTGATGTGCTGTACCGCAAGGCGCTAAATGTCTGTTAATTAGCAATATGGAATGCTCTGGTTTAGAACGCGCTCTCATTTGTCAAGATGGCTCGCTATTTCGCATACACCACTCCTTCTTACAATATGGCTCGTTTATACGATATGACAATCTGCCTGGAACCGTTTCAATGCAACCTTTCCCAACATATTTAAATGGGGATCAGTGTCGCCGTCATTGAGTGAACTTCTTGCGCTTTTTGACTCATTGTCATTTGGCTTATTGTCCTTTGACTTTTTTAGTTTTGACTTTTTGTCCTGTAGCCAGTTAGCTGACGCCGTATTTCCATGCTACCAACAGGAAAGCCATGAAGGGCATGGGCGCTGATGAGGGCCCCATCGTCGCCATCCTATCCAGGCGATGCATCAAACAGCGCGTCCAGATCGCCGAGTTCTACAAGCGCGAGTTTGGCCGGGTAGGTGCTGAAGCTTGAAAGGCTTCGTGGGGTAGAGTATGAGACCTGAAACAATCGGCAGTCAGTTGGTGAAACCTGATCGGGGGTGGGTGAGGTGACCCGAAACGTTTGATAGCGTAAGATATGTTTTTAGCGTGAAATAGCGTAAGAAATAGCATAAGAGAGCGTAAGAGATGTTTTAAAGTTTTTGTTTTTACAATTCCGTCATGGGAGGTGATGTCATGTTTTGGATGAAAGTTTTTTGTTAGGTAGCGTGAAGCCTGAAGCGAAAAACATTCCGCCGGCGTTAAGTAATTGAACAATTGGCAGAACGTTATGCCATTAACGGTACCATTTATAGCCTTGGTGGAGGATGGCGACATGTTCAATCAAGTACACAGAGTTAGAGTGAGCACGGATCTGGGGCGTCTGGGGCGTCTGTGAAATGCGCTCGGCCTTGAGGGCGATGTCTGAGCTGCACAAATGACACCTAACTCTGCAGCGGATTTTGTGAACAACGTCTTCCGGCCGAATCGTACTGTGTTGTCACCGTCTGCAACTGAAGACAGTCCCCGACCACAGGCTGACCTTAAGTCCCGGTTTCTGCAGCGCCATGTCCGGCGGGCGACGCATTCCGGCCGGTGTCGCCCCAAGGCAAACACTTGAGGCTCGTGTCACTTTGCCTTCGGGGTGGCTGGACACCTGCCAGTCCTGCACCTGCTGGCCTTGCCGGGCACGTGACGTGACCTGATCCGCCCCCAGGACCTCGCCGAGGACCTGAAAAAGGACCTGGGTGGTGACCTGGAGACCGTGATGATGGCGCTCACCTACTCGTATTTCGAGTACCTGGCGCGCGAGCTCCAGGGCGCCTTCAAGGGCATGAGCACCAAGGAGAAGGTGGTGCTGGACATCATCCTCACCCGTAACAACGCTGAGCTCCACCTGCTGCAGGACACCTACTCCAGGAGTACGTGACCAAGTTCTGGACAGGTTATGTTATTTGCAGGTCACTGAAAATGATATGTCTCGTCACAGCACGCTGACAGTCCGAGAGGAGCGATGATAGCGATTTCCCATCTGACTGCTTCTCCAGTTTGCTTCATTGCATCTTCCTCGCCTGTGGATGCAGAAGTCTGTTCAAATGATCGTAGAACATCTGGCCTCCCGCGCGTCCACAGACCGTGCGAGCATGTACGAGCAGAGGACACGTCTGTGCGAGATGTATGACATCTGATGCCTTGTCCATTCGCAGAGTGCCACAGCGCGCTGGAGGAGAGTGTGCGGAAGGGAATGAAGGGCGACGTGGAGAGGCTGCTCGTCTCCATCCTGAGTGGAAGCCGGGACGAGACGGATAAGGTGGACGTCAAGAAAGCCGCCGCGCAGGCGCAGGACCTCTACAAGGCCGGTACGTCCGGGCTCCGGACCCGCAGAGAGCTTTGCCACCTGGCGTTGTGCGAGCTAAAGCGGGGGCGTACGGGAGCTTTGGACGATATGGGTTGTAGCAACGAACGGGGAGTGGTCTGGAGTTCAACGTGGAGGTCGAAAAAACCGCCACTTTTGTTGACACCGATGAGCCCTTGACAGTTTTGTCTAGTGACAGCTTCCCATGCATCTGTTAGTCATCCGAGCTCACAACTATTACGTGGGAAATGAGTTGCCACGTGCACGCCAAAGGCGTATTTAATTGGGCGTTTTGTTTTCGCTAATTCGAACCTGCTTATTGAACCTCGCACGCCCAACGTTCCCCGTCAGAATGCGCCCGTCCTGACGTAATGATTGCTGATGTTATCAGGCGAGAAAAAGCTGGGCACGAACGAGGCTGTGTTCAGGGACATCTTCGCCAGCGAGAGCCTGCCGCAGCTGCTTGCCATCGAGAGAGAATATGAGACCATCTCGAAAAGGTGAGTTGCTCGCTCTTTCCAAACGCAAGCAATGCGATTGTGCCTCTAAGCTGTGACTATTATCGTGGATACCGTGATCCCTTGGTGAAGGAAATGCCAGCGCGGACATGTTCACCCTATCTTTTTCGTTGTTTTTTAAGTTTGATCCGAAGCCTTAGTATGGATGGATTTCTGGGATCAGCGCTCACGCTAAGCAGCGCTTGTTGTGTGAGCCCTGACCTCCACCATCCGATCGCGCAATGCCCGGCAACGGCAGAATTACGTGGCGAAAGCTTAACGCACCGCAATGCTCGGCACGGTCCGCCATGCCCTCTGACGTCAACTGAAACTGACCTTTAGCGCGCCCACTGACACCGGCCGCAGGCCATACCTGTCGAGGGCAAATAGCGAGCGCCCTAAGGCGACTCGAACCCACCCTGCCACGCGTGGGTGGATCGGAAGGCAGGCGCTCTAACCAACTGAGCCGCCGGAACGGATAAATCGGTTCGGTTTGGCTGGATAAAACCTCTTTCTGCCAGCAATGACAATTTCAGGACTTTGGGACGAAGGTGGGCAGGGTGTCGTGGATAAACAACTACATTCATGTGATTGTCCTCCACTAGGAACTTGTCAGCACAGGGTCTCTTCTTCGGGGTTTGTGCAGATGTTGGCACGGGCCGTCCTCCAAAAGATTCACTTGAAGGAAGTGTCTCACCGTTGGATATGTTTAGAAAAAGCATGCTCTGGTGAAACCTCATATCCATTTGCGTCGAATAATAACGCTGGGTTGTGGCACTGCAGCACCATCATGACATAATAAGGAGACTCATTTGAATTGCTTTGGCGTCTAAGTCACGCCGTCAATGGTTTATAACATCACCATGCGTCTTCCTTTCTTGGTAACCCAGGAGTGTATGCATAGTCCGCGACAACTGCAGTTGACGCGACCGCCGTCGTCACGACAACCGTCGTCCCGACAACTGCAGTCGTCATGGTGATGGCAGAATCTGCCGAGGGACGTTGTCAGCTGTTATGGTTAGAGGCATCACTTGTGGGCTGCTTTAATTCGCACGTTATTTCTCCTAACGACAATAGAAGCGCTTACTGAGCTTCCTTTCCTTCGCAGGACCCTGCAGGAGGCTATCAAGAGCGAGCTGAGTGGCGGTTTCCAGAAGGCTCTTCTCATTATCCGTGAGTACTGGAGCATCGTCCGGAGAATGGTTACTGAGTTGGACAAACAGCGCCTCGTCGGCTGGTCACGAAATGTTCCTGAGGCCTCCGGGCCATTGCTAAGTCAATATTGTTGTATTGTTGTCGACTGTCTCGAGAACCAAAAGCTGGTTTGGGGACACGATGACCAGTTGGTCAACAATCACGTTTTAACTAGTTGTGGACTACGTATTGGCGTTTTCGCATTCCATTCATCTCTGGTCTTTTGATTACGCGATGGCCCAGCGCTATGAGCTGCTGGTGTTGGGCTCTAGATGGATGTAGTTGTTCTTGCCTGACACTGCTGGACCACGGTTATGTGCGCGCGCGAATTACTGGCATTTTCGATGAATATTTTAACGGCCAGAATTGATGTTATGGCGACCACAAACATCGGCCATGTCGTGATTGATGTCGGTGGTGGCCATGCCTTGCCGCCGTTCACTGCCCGTTTCTCCACAGTGGCTGTGGCCAAGGACAAGATCGAGTACTACGCGGACAGTTTGTACGACAGCATGCAGGGGGTTGGCACCGACGACAAGACCCTCATCCGCATCGTAGTCTCGCGCAGCGAACTCGACCTGGGAGCCATCAAGGCGAAATATCTCGACAAGTACGGCAAGAAGCTGGATCACTCAATCGAGGTAAACACAGGGAATAGGCTCATGTGATTTGTGTGTGGCGAGAAAGACCTCACTGCCGTCCACGATTTTGGATGCCAGTCCCATCCATCCGACGCGTATGATCGGTCGCAGGTGCTTCTGACTCCAGAGACTTACCCTTGGTCCTTCCAATTACGCTGACGATTGACATCGCAAATGCCTAGGACCAATCAGCATGGATACGGCATTTGCCTAGGACCAATCAGCATGGATACGGCATTTGCCTGGGACCAATCAGCATGGATACGGCATTCGCCTAGAACCAATCAACATGGACACGGCATTCGCATGGCTGCATTGTTGTCGTCATCGTTCAGTCATAAAGGTCTGCACTTTTATGAAATCCGATAATCCTTTGCTGGATTCCTGTACCGATCAGTGCCTAAGAACATCTATTCAGAACATGGAACAAAAAAACAAAAAAAAACAGAGCAAGCCAACGCTTCCCCCTGAAATCCAGTGCTCACCCGAGGCCAGACACTTGGTACCGGCCGAAAAACCACACAGTTTGACTGATGATGGAGGTGGAGCTGACAGGTCCCCGATGCATCCAATGCAGGCAAAGCTTTTTTTCTCGCATCGGCAGTCATCTCGTTACCATCCATTCACCGTCCTACCACCGGTGGTGCTGGTTCAGAGTTCGCACTGCAGTAACCGAAATCTTGTAATTCTTATCGGGAGAAAGAGGACGTGGTGGGGAAATTTAGCGTGCGGTGGTTTGCTAATGTCTCAACCGACATTGTGGTGCACACAGCTGTTGGGCGATGCTTGAAAACAAGGAGGCGTGACGATCGGGACAATGCTAGGCAGCAAGGAGCTATTTGCCTTTGGCATAGAGATTGCCTCTTCTTCGGCCGCTTTGCAGGAAGGCACACGTCATTGGCCACTAGTGTTATGCGTGGACGCGATTGGTGTGATATGTTCTCGCTTACTCTTTAGGGCTCATAACATGGCTGGCCATTTGGCAGCACTATGTATCCGCATTGCCGCCATGCCAACCAGACACTTTGGACCTTTTTGCTGCTCTTTGTTAACCACAGATGTGATAATAGGTTGGCAAAAATTGGAGATAGGGAGTAGTTAATATGAAGACTGACAACGCTTTCACGATGATTACTACGCCCTGGCATTTACACATTTACCTTCTTGCCGTCAGAGAGAAACTTCGGGTCCGTACAAGAATGCCCTGCTGGCCCTGGTCCGCGGGTGAGCACCAGTGACGTCACACGTCCGCCGAGTCTCCTGCCTGTTCCGGTCCGGCTGCTATCGCGTGCTATTCCGGTGCCCTGGTGTGCCTGTTTGTCTGCGGACGGTGTAGGATCAATCTGGCCCGGCCCATCTGTCCCTCTGGCTGGCTGTGGATAACTGCTTGTCGCGAACGCGTGCTTGCTTTGTTCGGAACTCGAAATGCGAGGACCATGTATGAGGTTGACAAATGATCTGACGGCGATGTTTCAAATTCTATCACAGCAGCACGGCAGCGGACGGCGTTGCGGTCTTGAATTTTGCGACTCGTCTGCACGTTGGGTACAATACTACTGCCAGGCCAGAGTACCACGAATTATCTGCGTTTCGTAGTTTGATGCTTGAACACCGTGAAAAATGCACTGCAAGCTACCTGGTACATCAGTGGGAATTGTTTGCTTAATACATGTGTGGAGACGACTTTGTTATGTGTTTTGCTCGAAGCACAATATTTGAAGAGCATAGAATGCTGAAGGTTCTCGAAGATGCTACTAGAGGACATCTGATTGCACACCGGCTTAGATATGCCGACCGGTACCCATACTCGTGGAGATTTTCTTGGTTTTTAGGTACTTTCGGCGCGTTTGCTCTATGAACATTTTTGTTTTATATAGCGCGGTATTGGGATTTGTTATCCATTTCGCTTCCCATTCAACCATGCATACCTGGATGTGGCAGTCAACTTAGTAAAGCGCAGATGCCTAGGAATTAATACACTGGGCTTATCCGGGTGGCTTGTGTGGTTTGATCTGTGAGCTGTAATTATGACTAGTGGCGCACCCTGTGGACTTAGTTAAGCCCCCCCCCCGCGTCAGGTTCGAGCGCGGTTACAGCACGACAGTACTGAAGAGAGTTCCGGAATCTGGCAATCAGGAAGTCGTTTTTTATTTCAATCGTGTGGGCGATATTTTGGGTAGGAACACGTAGGGCCCAACGGTCGTAACATAGAAAACTTCAGATGGGCCGAATGAATGTGTGTGGTAAACAGCTAATTCAATTGTTTAAGGCATCAACCCAAAACCAGCATTCATAGCACATTGTTACACTAGGTACTCTACCTATCAGCGTGTGTGGGGTCTGTTGGCAGGGATAAAAAGGTGCCTTTTCCATCGCCGACGAAATTTTCGACCGTCTGAATCGTCACCCTCAACCAGATGTCAGACGCCGTTGCAATATAGTTGTAAATGCGATAAACCACAAAAGCAAAGTCAAATGAAATGAAGTACGGCATGGCCATGAAATATTTAGTTACAGGAGTTCATTTGCACTAAAGTATCATTCGCTGGCCATCAAACATGGTGCCCAGCGTCATGATGGTGATCATGGTGATGCTTGAGACGAAGCTGTTTTAATTATCAGGCAAAGACATGCTTGGCATAACCAGCCTAGAGGCGTCTTGTTTCCTATGCAGTTCGGGCTGGCATAGGAAACAACATGCTGGCAACATGATCCCAATTAAATGGTGTGAAACCCATGCAATATTGGTATCTGCATATGCCAACGGCAACGTCACGTTGAACACTGGTGGAGAAAATCTGCTCCAAAAAAAGGTACTAAAATGAGAAAAGCTCTGTCCGTGGGCTGCTAGGTCCGCGAAATGCCAAACGTAAACATCACATACGGGTGCGCGGTGGATGGCTGCCAGGGCCTTATAATAACAGCGCAACAACGTAGTGACAGCGTAGTCGGCAAAAGCTCTTGAAATCAACTTGAAGATCAGAAGGCAATGGTGCTGAGCGAGACGAGTAAATTGCACAATCTCAAACTTCAAGCATCACGTACTCGACTCTGGTCACTTTACCAACACGTTATTCTCTCAAACTAAGCGATTGGAGCTTGACATAAAGGCGTTCTTGCCTATCACGGTCAATTATGGTGAGAAACGATGGGAAGAATAGAAAGAAAATGGCACGTAGTGACTCCTTAATGACTCACCAAAAACAAACCTGCACACGCTACATGGGTATGGTTTGACAAAATTGGGCGGTGGAGGTAAGCTGAAAGAGATAAGAAATAACCCCGATCACCGCCACACTAGGACAACATGTAGGTTTCTCCACGGATTAAGCCCGCTCCCTTCTCGAAATTCGGTGATGGTGGTGGGGAGTTAAATCTTATGCGCAAGACATTTGCGTTTGTTTCGGAGTACGTCTAGCACGCGACATAAGACGTCACAACATTCGTGATGCCCTCGATGCAGGGAGGGCGACAAGGGCGTGCCAGTTAATGGGGAACTGAGCGATTAAAAATTACGAGACACCTCAAAAGTACGACACCAAACGGGCTCTCTGCGGATTTCCCACTTTCTGCGCAAAATGGGGGGGGGGGGGGGGGCTGGAGTCTAAATTTTGGGGAGAGGCCCTACTACTGAATAAACAAAACTACACCCCTGCAGCCTGATCTCAGGTTGCAGTGGTGTAGATTGTTATTCCATGCGTACTCATTCAAGTGAAGATGGCCGATGACTTGAACGGGAGAACGCAAGTGATTAATAATCCGCGCCCTGAATCGCTCTTTTCCGCAAAGCGGACTGATAATGCGGAGCGATGCGACAGCCCCGTTCCATCTGCCGTTTCAAAACCATGAAAAATGAAGTTTAACGGACAACACCAGTAGATTGGTCTTAAGTAGATTGGATTTCATGATTGGTACAACCATTTTCTGACGTTAAGGCAATATTTGATTCCATTATGCCAAAAGTTCAATGTTCTCCGAGCATCGAACTTGTTCAGCTTTACATGTTCCCATTTACTTGACCGTTCCTGTCGCGACATGAAACGAACAAGCATGTTCCCTGTGCAGGTGTGCATGATGTGTAGTTTTGTGTATGTTTTAGCACATATTTATGACGCATGGCTCCGTTAATGCACCAAGTGTAGGCCCGCCGTGCGCTGCCCGCGGAATCGTCGATTACCAGCCGCCGTCCGCGCTGGCTGCAGACAGCCGCGGAGTGTGCCACATTCAAGGGGAAAACGGGGGTGTTGTCTGTGGAGCGATGACGACACTAGCCAGTGCTGGGTGGAAAGAGGAGGCGGGGGGGAGGGGGGGGGGGGGAAGAGCCAGCAGATATCTCTTCTCGATTTATTTTGACGAATTTCCTTTTGTCCATCCTCATTATATGCCGTGCTTTATTGTGCCACCCCCTTGTTTTCTCTCCTGTCCGTCATGACATTTCCATTCTCGTCGTGACCCACCTTGTGTGCTGCTCCACCCCAGGGTACCGACAGCGTGGAAGCTAACATGTCTGCGCTAACCACTGCACGCCTAGGAGCTCAGAACTACCGGGTTCGATTCCCACGGTGCCCGCCTCCCCGCCAGGGTGAGAGGCAGGCGACATCATACAGTCCCAGCATCTGAGTGCGTCGCTTGGTCCGAAAGACGACTGCTGCTCCACGCTGTCATCTTCTACCCCGTGTTATAATTTTCTCCTCTATCCTGTTCTTTCTTGTTCTCTCACCCTGCCCTGGGCGCCAAGCTGTCTTGTCCTGTACTGCTACCGCCTATCCTACATCTCCTCTAGATCTCAGGCTCACACCTCTACCTGGATTGCTCCCGCGATTTCACAGTCGTGATCACGCTCATGCCCCAAAAAAGCAAAAGACATTCCGTAGCACGTTATCTTTTTTGGCTTTCTGAATCGTTATTTCCTGTTCCGCTTCGCTAACATGCTGACAGCACCTATTTCTTTACACATGCCACTCATGTATTGAATGCGCATTTATTATGCTTGCAAGTTTGTGTTTAGACCAGTAGCTGCTTGGTAGCTAGGTAAGCAAATCTATCTAATTTGGTTGCTTTGCAGCATATTTTGCCATCAGTGTCACTTTTATGTGTACCGGAATACATATACAATTTTGTGTTTACATCAGTGGCTTCTTGGGAGCAGAATAAGGACGTTTCTGTAAGTTGGTAGCTTTGCAGCACATTTTAACAGGAGTGGTATTTTGACATCAACCCGAACAAATACGAAGCCAGTACGGCGGCCAATCCCGTTAGTTAGTGTAGCGACAGGCCAAACTAAGCCGACACAGCGGGCAGTCCTAGCGGCATCTGAACCATTGTGAACCTTAAAACAGCTATCCGTAGGTAGCCGTGGAACGGATCCCGCGCGCAAAATGCGCCCACATTTTTAGGAAGTCTGAAACAACGCCCAAAGCCGTGACAATGGTGGTGTGTAACTTCAGGTTGCTCAGACCGCTCCTTTTAGTCATCAGCCATGTGAAAGGGGTGCGGTACCGCCTGCACAGTACCTGGGCCGTATGTCACGCATGCCCCGGCCCGGTGACCCCGCCCCTTTTTTTGCCTCGCCTCTTCCTCGTGAGAAGGGACTGCTGTGGAAATAAACGTCATTCAGATTCTCTCAAGACCAAAAAATTCCTTGCGCTATCCATAACCAACACTCATTTGTCAATCCTGATGGTCTCCTCTAATTTGCCCTTCCTCCAAGCGTCCCTGTCGCCGTCCATCTGCGTTTCCGCGACGAGCGCGTCTCCTTATACCGTCCTAAAAAATTGTCTCGGATTCATTGAATCAGTCATTAGATGTCACTCATGTCAGTCAGCTGTCAAAATCATCAATCGTGCCCGATTCATTTGCTTTCCCGGTCCCGCTTCCGCTTTGTTTAATAAAATGCCTTCAACGACCCTTTCTGTGCAATTTCCACCGACAGCCCGCTCGTGGTTGCTCATTTTGTTACATCTTGGGCTTGCCACGACGAGTGTGTCTGTTGATTTCACAGCGGAATTCCCAGCTGGGAACCTATCCCGTTCTTTTAGATGCGCCTACCGTTAGTCTTACTCCGCGTAATGAATCCTCAGCCCAGAGCACAACTGTTTTGCATTCGACTGACCGCCCCAATGCTTTTGTTTCATCTACCCAGTCGATTATGCGTTCTTCCATCATTTATTCATTTATTTTTTGGCATACTTGGTGCTATTTTCACATTTTCTATTTTGATTACACTGATCAAGAGCTGATTTCAAAATCATCCGCCATTAAAAACCTTCGATGACAAAAACAGGTTATACTTCCAACCGATACACATGCTTCGCTATCTGTATTGACTCAGATATTTTGTTCTAAACATCCTGATCGTAGTTGCTTCATGATTGCCACCAACAGCATGTCTTCATGTGTGTTATCTGATCATAGCAAAAACTGGTTATCTTTCGGCGTTCAGAGCGTATTTCGTAGATGTAAACGGTACCGCAACATGTATCAAAAAAGGAGACAATAAAGCATGAAATATAAAAACACTGTACAACACTGTAAGTCCGCGTTAAGCATCTATGTGTCTATGTGTGAGGGCGTGCTAGTGATTACATGACCCAAACAAGCAATGGGTATACCGTGATGAAAACCCAAGATGATCGATGCGTTCTATCTGTGGTACGCACGTGCTTATTTCTCTTTTGAAGAAGCTCCGTTTGGTTTATCATGATTTGTATAACCTCAGATGTCTTCCATGTGCTGGCCCTGGAGTTATCACTCAATACCAAGAACTTCTATTAACCAGATCGGCGAACAATCCACATTAATGGTCGCTGGACTACCAGACTATAAGCTCCGCGTGCTCGGCACTGGCCAGGCCATGCAGCGGAGGTGTCTGGTGGTCCAGGCTGACACGGTCCGTGTTACACGAGAGTCGACGTTGGTACTGGCAGCAGCTGCAGTACCTGGCTAACTCCGGCACTGCCGAGGACGCTGGGTCGCCTCTTCCGCATCCGGCACCTCTGCTCTGTCGCCAGCGAATCCGACGTCCTAGGGCTCTCGCCCGCGCACAGTCGGTACTGGCAGCAGCTGCGGTGCCTGGCTAACCCCGGCACTGCCGAGGACGCTGAGTCGCCTGTTCCGCATGCGGCATCTCTGCTCTGTCGCCAGCGAATCCGACGTCCTAGGGCTCTCGCCCACGCACAGCCGCCACTGCAACATCAGCCAGCAAACAGCCACCGTTCGCCACCTCCGGCTGATGGCAACCGGTCTCCAACGAACACCGACAGCCGGCAGAGACAGTCGAACACATCGACCTGTTCCTGTTTCCGTCCGATGTGGTTGGACAGCACCACCTATCTTGCCTCCCTCACCGCGCGGAACCGCGACAAATCAGCTGCAAGTGCACGACAGACCACCTCCTCGTGACCTGTCCATCTTCCACTGCTACGCCGCGCCACCAACCGATCCACAGACGGTTTTTCATCATGCCTTCTCCATCTGACTTCAACGGTCCGAGGATCGCGAGATCATCACTACGGCGCAGCCTGACGTTGTCACGACTGCCGCGCACGGATGTCCCGCTCTGGGGCGGGACGGGACGTGGGTGTCATCAATCGTGTCCGCTGCTCGCCTCGGGGGACCGGTGGGCTGTTGCGTCTGGTGGACCTACGCGACTCCATCGCTGTGTGTGCGTCATGTCAAGCTAACCGCTCCACGCGATGCGTCCGCTAGGGCCGCGTGCCGATGTTAATATCCGTCACGTTCGCCGAGTGTCGTGATTATTTGAACCTTGATTTTCAGTGGACTCCCCCCCCCCCCCCTGCTCTGTGGGGGTAGTTGTGGTGTATAGCTCCAGGTCGCTCAGACCACTCCGTTTGGGGTATCAGCCGGGTGAGCAGGGTGCGGTTCCGCCCGAATGGTACCTCGGCCGCACCTCGTACCTCGTACCTCGGCACCCCGGTACACTGGCCCATTTTTCTTGCCTCATCTCTTCCTCATGAGACGGGGACCGCTGTGGAACTTAACGTCATCCCGACTCCCTCAACCGGCCTTTCTAACCTCACATCCGGTTCCGATCCTCCGCGACGACGCAATCCGCGACATATCTATTTATAGCGCAGGCCCGCGGGAAAGCGGACTGTCAAGGTCGCTGCGTCGGCCCGAGCTGGCTTGCGGTCGATGTGCGACGGACTGCGGGATGCTGTGGAACGCGTGAACGCGTCTGTGCGACCGGGCAGACGACGTGCGGGTGAGGACTGCCGAACTGCGGTCTGAGAGGATTGCAGAATGGCGCAGTGGGAGGAGAGAATGGCACAACTCAAAATCCATACCAAAAACCTTGTTCTATCGTGTCACAGGAGCGCGACATTTCTTGTAAGACGCATAGCAACAGTGCATATTTTCGATCAGTTTAATTTCAATGTGTTTTAATGTGTTTAAATATGTTTGCGTTGCTAGTGTGACTGGTGTTGCGGTGCTAGTGTAGCTAGTGCTACGTTGCTGGTGCAGCTAGTGTTGCGTTGCTAGTGAGGCTGGTGTTGCGCCTGGATCGATCACTTGGCACGCCCTCAGGCGGGCGCCCAATCTGACCGCCGAATACTTTTTCGAGCGGCTTTTGGGCGTCTTATCGTAGCCGTGCCATATTTTGTATAGCTGTAGGCAACTGGATGGCCGGTCTCGTTATAAAACTATGTGATACGTGTACCATGTAATGTGACCGACCTATAGCAGGTCAAAGTCAGGTCCTGGCTATCATCAAAGGCAATTCCTGAGAATCCCAGTAATTTACATTGATTGGATGACCATTCACCCTGATTTGGCACCTGAGTGCTAAACGATACCATACATCTTTCAAATGGTTTAATGTACAATTAGACGATTGAATTTACAATTCTGACCAATTCCATTGATTTTGGGTCGAGTGTAAAGGTGATAACAAGTTCAAAGCCAAGCCGCTTTGTTGTTGTTGAAGAACTAAGTAAGCGGGCTAGTTTTTGATGCTCAGCACCATTTTAAGTTTCTTGATCACACGGACAGCAACAGACATCTAGGTAGACTCCATGAAGGTCAAAGGAGGTCACCGACCTAAAATGACTGAGGCCAAATATTTTTAGAAATATACCGCTGAGCGTTATCATTGGCACCACTTTTGATAAAGAAAACGAAAATTATGTTGCAGGCTATTTTTAAGGAAGATCAAATAAGATCACTGACCTGAAATAACTAAAAGTGACCCTGTTTGCTTAGAAGAGGTTTCCAGGCTCCAGGTGGTTGCACGAAGAGATCTAATGTTAATTCGGACACCGATCTAGAATTTGACCATTTTTGACCGAAAGGCTATGACCCAGGGATCTCAAAATTCGGCTAAGTGAAACCGCATACAAGCACTACCCTGTGAATTTGGGTATCAAACCGTCTTATCCTTTGGGATCACAGGGGGTCAGGGTTAAAGTGCCCGCCACCCACCCGAGCGTGTCGTATTCAATTCGTCATTGGCTCCCCGGCACGTGCCTTCTGTTGAGTCCTCTCATACACATAAATGCATGCAGACATTTGATAAGAGTGTGGGGCGCAGGCTGGCGTGCAAATCCGGTCACCCCCCCCCCCCCCCCTCCCGCCCTCCTCCCGTTGAATGCGCCCCTGTTTGCGGTGTCGGACGACGTGCGGCTGGACACCTCCACTTACTGAAGAAAGCGACGTTCAAGACAGGCCAGTCCTGCCAAACGGCTGGACACCTCCATTTACTGACAAGAGCGATGTTCAAGACGGGCCAGTCCTGTCGAGCGGCTGGACAGCTTCACTACTGACAAGAGCGGTGTTCAAGACGGGCCAGTCCTGTCGAGCGGCTGGACATCTCCACTACTGACAAGGGTGGTGTTCAAGACGGGCCAGTCCTGTCGAGCGGCTGGACATCTCCACTACTGACAAGAGCGGTGTTCAAGACGGGCCAGTCCTGTCGAGCGGCTGGACATCTCCACTACTGACAAGGGCGGTGTTCAAGACGGGCCAGTCCTGTCGAGCGGCTGGACAGCTCCACTACTGACAAGGGCGGTGTTCAAGACGGGCCAGTCCTGTCGAGCGGCTGGACAGCTCCACTACTGACAAGAGCGGTGTTCAAGACGGGCCAGTCCTGTCGAGCGACTGGACATCTCCACTACTGACAAGGGTGGTGTTCAAGACGGGCCAGTCCTGTCGAGCGACTGGACATCTCCACTACTGACAAGGGTGGTGTTCAAGACGGGCCAGTCCTGTCGAGCGGCTGGACATCTTCACTACTGACAAGAGCGATGTTCAAGACGGGCCAGTCCTGTCGAGCGGCTGGACATCTCCACTACTGACGAGGGCGGTGTTCAAGACGGGCCAGTCCTGTCGAGCGGCTGGACAGCTCCACTACTGACAAGGGTGGTGTTCAAGACGGGCCAGTCCTGTCGAGCGGCTGGACATCTTCACTACTGACAAGAGCGATGTTCAAGACGGGCCAGTCCTGTCGAGCGGCTGGACATCTCCACTACTGACGAGGGCGGTGTTCAAGACGGGCCAGTCCTGTCGAGCGGCTGGACAGCTCCACTACTGACAAGAGCGGTGTTCAAGACGGGCCAGTCCTGTCGAGCGACTGGACATCTCCACTACTGACAAGGGCGGTGTTCAAGACGGGCCAGTCCTGTCGAGCGGACACGTGTTTCCGGAGTGTGCGTAACTGTGCGCGCGATATAGCGCGTGCCAGGCGTTCAGTCTGACATGACGTCCCAAAACTGAACAAAAAAGTGCATGGAAAAAATATACATACCTCGTGATGCCCTATCTATGTAATGAAATAATGGAAGTGTGGACTCATTGATGCAATGGTTTTCTTAAGTTAGTGGTGTTCGGCTTAGTTGGTTGACAAACCTTGCGCGTGACACTTAATGCGCTTTTGATAGTAATTCGTGACATTTTCTGGAATTTGCGCTGATAAGGTCAGTTCGCCCGTTAAGCACCTATTAGCCGCCTACAGCTGCATAATCCATCAGTCATAACGATGGTGAGGCTGTCTCGCCCCATGCATATGGGGAGGTCTTCTCACGTACGTTAGCATGTACACTGGCCGAGTAGTTGCTGGTGTGCCTTCACTGTACTCCTCTTAAGCGGCTTATCGTGAAACGGCGAATTGACGTTTGGTATTTAGAGGTTTTCTTAGATCACGCTACCTTCTTGTACTTTTTACCTTTTGTAGATCGGATGAGTACTATTTTATCAGTCTTACCAGTTTTCTTGAAGTCCTTCTGAATAGCTCAGAATTTCTATTTTAAGTAGCTTACCCTGCGGGAGAAATCTCATTTGACTCATTATTACTATGGAAGTGAGACATTTCTTTTGCCTTACTTTTCCAGCGCGTGTGCTCTGTAGTGTTTGCGACACAATACTTTGTCGAATGTTTGTGTGCAAACTTTTACAAAAGATTGAAACACTCTGTTTAGACAAAAATACATGCAAACATGAAGCTATTATCTCGCGAATTCAAGGAAACGTTATGCTATGGCTTTTATTTCTCCTGTTTGGTGTTCACCACAGGAGCTCATTTTGAGGCACACTTTGGGGAAAGGGAGTATAACATGATTCATGTGACGTACCGGCTCAAACTTTGACCAATGCGCCGCTCGGTAACAGGCCCTTGCCCGCTGGACCAATCACAAACCTTCTTTTATTACAACCACTAGAAGCACCGCGGCGGATGTCGTGACGACGGCATTCGCAGGTGCAAGAGAGAGGTGAAGTACTTTTACAAAACGTTGACACGTAGTTTGGTTTCCAAAATAAATAAATTTGTATCCTTTTTATGCTTTGACGGTGTTGCAGTGGCAGTGGAGCTCTTGACCATGTGCCTGTCCGTGTCCTTGTCCTCGGACTCTGCTGCGGGCTGTCAACAGTTGCCTGACAGCAGACGCAGTCTGCTGACCCAGACCCAGGTATGAGATGTGCGACAAGCATGTCCCATTGATGTCTCACAAGCCCAGAACATAACGTCTCGCCACGTCGATGGTTCCGAATGATCTCATGACCCGCGGCGACCGCTGACTGACCTTTCTCCATGTCAGGTGCGTCATGTCGATGGCCGAGGTGAGGTCGCTCTGGCTTCGACACGCCAACAAGGCCGTGACTTCTCCCGTGGTAGCTCAGTTGGCAGGTGGGTGTTCCAGCCAGCCCACTGGTAGATGACTGTCGGCAAAGGCTCATAGAAGTGGGCGTATTGCGCTGGATCTACATATTGGTCGTACAGACACTTGAGCTCAGAACGCAGGGCCAGTCTTAACACCCTCGGTGGGAATAGCAATGTAGATGATAAACCATCTGTATGCACTTGGGTACCGATACAGGTAAACATCGATATGACAATAACGGCCAGGTATAAATAACATCAGATAGTGCCAGCCAGCTGATGCCGGAAAGAGAACCATATTAGGCGTGTCATCACCGCGGCCTTGCGGTATATCTTGGCGACGCCGTTTCTGTTGCTGCGGTGCGGAGTGATGTTCTACTGATCCCGCGCGCTGTGCAACTGCTTCTTTTTCAAAGGCCCCTTGATGGCCACCTGCATGAATGCTCTGAAAACATCCGTGTACCTTCACACAGGTCTCGACGTGTCCACTACCAACGAATTACCATTCTAAACCACGCGTGATCTTCTTAGCTGTCCCAGCCTGCACGCGCTCCCTAGTTGACCTTGCGTGTCCGCCTGACCCTGAGACCTCTCGTTGACCGGGCGCCTCCTCCTGACCCCTGAGTCGTCCGGTTGACCCGGCATGACCTCAGGTCAGCTGCCTGCCTGGCTGCACGGCAGCCTGTATCGGAATGGTTCGGGCATCAAGGAGGTCGGCCCCGACCGCTACAACCACCTCTTCGACGGTCTGGCCTGCGTGCACAAGTTCCACATCGACGGACCTGCGGGCAGGGTCACATACCAGGTCAGCAGCCACCGACAGTACAGGAGCCTTGCTCTACCGCCGGGCCGGACTTGATGAACTACTCACCGTAGCAAAATACCTTATTTTCGTCGTGCATGTTTGCGTTACAGCGGAAGCATCGGACTGGCATCTGTCGAGATACCAAACGATAAGTTGCGGTCCAGGTTTCCATTGCCGATCAACTCGCCTTCTCAATTTATATGCATATTAGCGTGCCCTACTCTCACGTTCAAGCAAAGAAATGAGGCAATTCGCCTTCTCTCAATCAATGACAGACTGCTAGCCGTCAGCACTTGCGACGCCACCTCTTCGAAGTCGATGTGTCTTTCCTATCGATGCTGGTTATTTTGCCTGCACAGGAATGCGACATCAAACATGTAAACAACTGGCAAACTTTCATCAACCAGGGACGTTTTTTGTGAGCATTGGTTGCGATAATCATTTACGGAGTGCAATTCACAGTGAAGAACAGTTTTATCTTGCTTTCATATTTAGTGCTTATTAGGCTTGACTCCTCTCGTACTGTGCTGAAAATAACAGCAACCTCTTATGCTTTTGCAGTTTAGGTCCCGGGGACTTCATGGTGTTAGAGCTATTACCACGATGTTTTAAGAAATTTACGTGCCCTGCTGTTCACCCAACTGTCTGTATAAACTGATGGGTCGAAGGAGTGATGCCAGCTGTTGTCCTGATGTAAATTCCTACTAACAGACGGAATTCTAACACGACTCTAAGACGAGTTAAGAGTAGAGTTGCCCATTAGAAATGAAAACAAAGCATTTTCGTTCATGTCTACGTTTTGGCGGAGTCGCCAATTGCCACACGTGATAAGTGACTGACTCTCGAGGTCTTAGCGTGGGCGACCTTAAATTATCGATACTCAGGCTGGTGCCATCAGGTAAGTGGTAAGTCAATGTTGGAAGACTGGTACACAAATATATACCAAAATTTCACATCCAATCGTGTATGCTTGAAAGCACATATCGTTTTGCCAGAAAAATGCCGGAAATAATGCACAGCAGTTAGCTGTCTCAACAAGAGCAGATAAACCGGCGTATAGTAACCCAGTCTAAGCTGTAAAAAGGAACAGACATGAAAGGGCACGGCCGACATGCAGACCAAGACGTATTTAGTGTCGTCCCACGTATTTGACGTCCTCTGACGTCCTTTGGCGTCCAGGACGTCGTCCGTCCTTTGACGTCCTCCCACGTGCAAGACGCATTAAGTGTCGTCCCACGTCCCACATTTTATAGGTTACGGGTGGTGCAATTCCTGAACACGTTCATCATCAGCTCCCACCTTTCCACATGTGCGGTTCCGGACATAACTCTGCACCCACTGGCCACCGCAGAATCGGTTCCTCGACAGTAACCACTACCGGGCCAACATGGCGGCCAACAGGATCGAGGCCTCGGAGTTCGGCACCTTGGGACGTCAGGACCTCTGCCGAAGTCTGTTCGGCCGGTGAGCAGCGAACCAAAAACAGGTGGTCACTTTGGCCAAAGACCCGTTTCAGGCCTGCGGAATTTTACGTGAAGGGAGACCCAAGTTAAAGGTGGGCACTTTCGCGCGGTATCGTGTCCGTCATTGCTTAGCTCCCCGCAAGCCATTGCTCCTGTTTCGTCAAATGTGCAGGAATCGCTGACATGAGCTTAGAGAACCTGGCTGATTAGCAGCGTAGTCGTCAGGTTAACGTTGCTAGCTATCAGCTCAAGCATTTACACCGACATCGAGAACCCGATGTAATTATGCCTCCGCTTGAGTAATGAAAATATGTCAACTCCTCCGGATTGCGCGTAAATGCGTATTACCCCGAGTGCAGAAGCATTTTCGACTATTTCATATCGCTCAGTACCGTTTTTAAGGAGACAGGTGCTGTCAGCACCACCGCTCGCCCTTCCCTCCAGCGAATGCAGGGCTGCTCATCATGCCTTTTATATTACCACCGACATTATTGTCACACGCGCATGTTCGGTATGCCACCTAGAGTCACTGACTTCCGTTTTCATCCCTCCCTTGGCCCTCGCCTCTCCGCTTCCCGCACGGCGTCGATCCCCAGGCTGATGTCCATCTACCAGGACATGCGAGGCCCTGATCGTAGCATGTCAGACAACTGCGCCGTAAACGTCGGCTATTTCGGCTCCCACCTGTACGCCATGACCGAGACCAACCGCATCTGGAAGCTCAACGATGACGACCTGGCCGCCGAAAAGCAGGTGACGGTCGTTGTGGGGAGTGCTCCGACGTCCGCGGAGGGCTGGGGCTTAAGGCTTAGACGAGATCGCAGAGGGCTGGGGCTTAGACGAGATCGCTAGCGGAGGGCTGGGGCTTAGACGAGATCGCTACCGACTCCCGCATGTGCCTGCAAGCAGGTAATATTCTACCGCTCCTATCAGGCTGTCGTACGCAGCAGACGTTATTGACATGTGTGACCCAGGCACCAACTGGACGCCAGCCTCTGACAAAACATATTGAAAAGTACTTGGCGGTTATTCTCAAGGATGTCGGTCCGTCTGAAATTTGCTCTCGATCAAAACTGCATGTCGTGCAGCATGCTTTCATAGCTTATATGTTAACCTTTTGTGGCTTAACGATTTCTTGTTCTGCTGCAACAATACAGCAAAATGTCTTTTGACGTGTTAGGTGAGAGGCATCACTGCGTCGTCCTTTTACTTTCGTGGTAGTTATGCTCGATAGTGTTTCAGTCAGTAGCACTACGGTCAACGGTAATGTACAAGGGCTAGAACATTTCAGGTGTGATGTTTGTTGTTCTGATAAAATAGTCCTTAGAATGACGGCTCTCGTTTCGTTCTAGAAAGAGTAAAGGCTGCCTTAATACATACAATGCCTTTATCGTAATGCACTGTTATAACCAGGATAGATCATGATACTTCCTTTAATTTCTACCGCGGGGCCGGAGAGAAGCCTGCATGTGCCACTTTAAGCCACGCCGTCGTCTCCAAAGCAAGTGCTTGCGCCCTCAACAGGTCGACCTCAGCAAGGTTGTCTCCGTGGATATGGCCACGGCACACCCGCACGTCACGGCGGACGGCACCATCTACAACATCGGCAGCTCCTTCAGCGGTGGAAAGAGGCCCTCCGTCAACTTCATCGAATTTCCAGCGGACGCTTCCCCAGGCAAGACCACGTACAGGACAAGGCTGCTCTTGGTCTTTAGCCCCACGTCACACTGCCAACGGGCTCTTTTTATGGTGCGATTCCACGTGATATTTAGCTTACACAATACATTAGCGCATGCAGTAAAAATGCACAGAAAGAACAAACCTTAATCACATAATATTGCCAAAACATTATGCTGGCCTGTCTACTATTTTGCCGCAGTCTCCGGTGAAAGATGATTAGTTTGCAAAATCCAAAACACGCGAAAGAATTGCATCCGTTTATTTCAATATCAAGCCCCATATGCGATGTCTGGTTATTTCTAGGGATGAAATGCTCGCCAACCGTTCCGAACCTCGCTTATTATAATCACATCACCTGTTACCTGATCGTGGCGATACCGCGGCCACGACCATGTACATGCGGTTGGGTCAACTACGCTGAGCCGTCTTCGTCCTCGCCAATGTTTCCTCTCTTCCCCGAGAGCGTCACTCTAACCTCTGCACGCCGTCCCCGAATTTGCCGCTCTAGCAGCTCTTTTCTTCGCTGAACTTTCGTAGGTCTCGTTTGGATAGACATCAGTACTATGATGAATTAAAATAGCTGCTCCAAAGAGCAGAGCTGTTTGATGTCTATGTCGATGTCTATACTAAATAGCCTTAGGCACGCAAGTTGCAGTACACTTCGATAGGAAAAAAGTTGCTCGAAATGAAAGTCCGTCCTGATGGCTCAGTTGGTTAAAGCACCTACCTTCCGTTCCACCCGCCCGTAGCGGGGTGAGTTCGAGTCGGTTTGGGCGCTCGCTATTTGTCCTTGGCAGTTATGGCCTGCGACCGATGGCAGCGGGCGCGAAAGGTCAATTGACGTCAGAGGGCAAGATGGACCGTGCCGAGCGCTGCAGCACGTTAAACTTTCGCCGTCAAATTCCACCGTTGACCTGGGCTTGTGCGATCGGATAGTGGGGGTCAGGACTCACATAACAAGCCACTAGTTAGCGTGAGCTCTGAGCCGTGAAACCTATGGATTCTAGAAGGTTCGGATCCAATCATTCGTAGGGACTTAAAGATTATAGCAAACATGAACAGGTATACAAACAAGCAAACAGGCAAAGCAAGCATCTTTTTTTCAGCTGAACCCTTGCTGAACTTTTCTCCTCCCCAAGGAAGCAACGCTTATATGTTCTGTGCTAGCTTAAGGCTATTTACAGACCTCTCCTCCACCGGAGGCTCCAGCAGAGTTGATTTCTTTCATCCCCAGTTATCCCTATTTTTCGCTCCGTTCCCCATAGGCTCCATTCTCCAACGTCTCCGTTATTTCCCTACACTGTTGCGTCTCCCTCGCTTCTTCGAGGGCTTCGTTATAATACCTTAGCTCTTGAAAGCTTCGTTCTAACGTTTCGCTTATGTCATGGAAGTCCTCATTCCATCAACATATGTCTGTCTCCGAAGACCGGGCAGTAATGTCACTCATCCCGAAGATCTCTCTCTATCATTTTCTCTCTCCCCCCCCCCGTCTCTCTTCCCCCCCCCCCTCTCTCTCTCTCTCTCTCTCCTTCTCCCTCTCGCTCTTGCTGCTCGAAGACTGCCCAGTGGCCGAGTCGGGCCGGATCGTCGGCTGTAACATCCTCTCTCCTCTCTCTGTCCAAAGGCTGCCCGGTGGCCGAGTCGGGCCAGATCGTCGGCTGTAACATCCTCTCCCCCCCCTCTGTACGAGGGCTGCTCGGTGGCCGAGTCGGGCGGATCGTCGGCTGTAACATCCTCTCCCTCTCTCTGTCCGAAGGCTGCTCGGTGGCCGAGTCGGGCCGGATCGTTGCCTGTAACATCCTCTCCCTCTCTCTGTCCGAAGGCTGCTCGGTGGCCGAGTCGGGCCGGATCGTCGGCTGTAACATCCTCTCCCTCTCTCTGTCCGAAGGCTGCTCGGTGGACGAGTCGGGCTGGATCGTCGGCTGTAACATCCTCTCCCTCTCTCTGTCCGAAGGCTGCTCGGTGGCCGAGTCGGGCCGGATCGTCGGCAGCCTGCCGCACCGATGGCCTCTGGAGCCGTCCTACTTCCACAGCTTCGGCATTACCGAAAATTACTTTGTCTTTGTACAGCAGCCGCTAGTCATCCAGGTGAAGAAGATACCACTGCTGAAGCTGAAGAAGAAGCCTTTTATTGATGCGATTGCAGCCAAGCCGGAGCAAGAGGTAAGGCGATGCTTGCGATGAAAGGGTTGCTGAGATCTCATGGCGAGGGGCTTACGAATGCGTTGAGGAATGTGATAGAATTACGAATTTAGATAGAACTGCTTCTATTTGTATAATTTTCCCTTCGTCAATAATTTTTTTACCAACACCTTGGCCGTTAAAAGCTGATTTGTTTTCATTGTTGTTTTGCGTCGAATATTTTTCGACGGAATACTATTAAAACGCAGGGCAAATTAACTAACACCAAGCCGTTGACGAGCATCGACTTGGCAAGACCAGTTCTTAAATACACACGACTTCGTCAGGACCAAAAAATGTGTTGAGAGCGAGATCCCGGTCCTGACAAGTCTGACTGATAGCGGTAATGTGTTCCTTGATCGCCTGTCGTCTCGGCGGTGTTCCAGCCCCAAGCAGCCCCCTCAGACCCCCTCCCCTCTACCGGAGCTGGCAGAAGCTGTGAGACCCGTGAACTCGTCTGGAGTGGCCGGCTCGCGCGGGTTGCCCCTAAGAGCAGCGAAACGCTGCCCACCAGTGATAAGTTCCACCTGCCGCGCATTGTCAACGCGTCTGTGACGGGGGGTATTTTTCCCCGAGTTGAGAAGAACTGCCCAGGTGGTCCCATTTACCACGCGAAAGGCGACGTGCACGCGCTCTCTACCTATCGATCGATCTCCCTTCTGTCTCACTTGTCTGAAATTGCTGAACGTCGTTTGTGATCAATTCCCTTGGTATCCGTGTGACCACAACGCCTCCTCCCTGTCTTTTCTTTCCTCATATACAAGATATGTGAAAAGCTGTGAAATTCGTAGTCTGGTGCCTAACTTTCTCGCCCGTGTAGACGTGGATCCGCCTCGTGAACAAACGGACCGGGGAGGTGCACCCCACCACCTTCACTGCAGACACATTCTACGCCTTCCACCACGTCAACAGCTTCGAGCAGGATGGCAACGTGGTGATGGACATTTGCGGCGTGCTTCCCGGCAAGCAAAACGTCAGTGGAATCAAGTAGCATCAGAGTTAAGACTCGTCACTCAACTGTTGACCATAAATTTATTGGAACCAGGCGATCGGGACGAAAATCTCCAGTTAGTTGTTGAGTATTGTTGACTTTGATTTGGATCGTATTTTAGGATGAATCTCGCAACTCTGTATGCAGAAATTGCTTCAAAATTGCTACGTTTATCCGACCAAAGTCCATACGGGCTTTGGCATCGGTAATCAATCGGGAGCCACCACTACCTGTCGGCACTGAGTGCTCGTGCTAAGAGGCTGGGTAACTTGTGCAGTCTGCACAGGTTGCATGGAGTGATTTGGGACTCCAAGACCGTCTTTGTCTGGCTTGAACGGCGCCAAGTAAATGCCGCATGTCTTGCAGGTGATGGAGAAGGTCTCAGTTAGATGTTTGGTAACGGATCAGGAGGAGCCCGAGGACCCCATGCTACGTTTTGTCCTTCCCTTACAGGTAAAGGTAAGTTCCTGGAGCATTCTCCCAAGTTCAGGACCGCGTCGCTTATTTTAGTGAAGAAATGTGTCTGTGGCATATCCGGCAATTGTTTATTTGTCCTAAGCTGTTCATCCGAGCGAACATTTGCACGTGCTGACTTAAGGTCACCCTGCCTCCACAAAAAAGGAACACTTTGGATCTCTAGGGTGAGTGAGGGCGTAAGCGCTGTGTGTGGCGTTTGCGCGCCAAATAGCATCAGCGCAGAAACGAACGCAAATATAGGTTTACATAACCAGGGTACTACATTGAGTAGCATGACGCGGCTTTTTGGGTTGGTTTGAGCCCTTTCGGCCAGTTATAGTCATTTCAGAACCATGGAATGAAGGGGAGAGGGCAATCACGGGAGAGGGCAATCACGGGAGAGGGCAATCACGGGAGAGGGCAATCACAGCACCCATGACGGTGTGTCGCCAGGGGCTTTTCAAGGCCGTAGAACAGAGGGGCTTTTAAGCACACATGGCTGGTGGTGGGGAGATGCTGTGCATGGGCTTCCCAATAAGTCGGGTTTTCACCCGCTCTGTACAGAGCGGTGACGTCACTGGTACCGATGCTTCAGTGCGGCTTGGCCGATAGCCGTGGGGTGAACACTGCGGGGCATCTGGAACACCGGAAATATTCGTACAGATAGTGAGCAAGCTGTTAGCGGGAAATGCACATAACAAGCGAGCGGCTTACGTGAAACCGTACATGACTGGTGTGATTATGTGCTTTGCAAGCCTGGGCTACTTGCAATTGAGATACACTGGCATGACAGGTAACAACGCACACACGATAATTGTATGAGATAGGCGAGCTGAACACCAGACTCTCTCTGCATCGATCATGAACGGCGTGCTAGAGCAGGCGCCTGTGGCGAGCGAGCCAATCGCGTGTAATCGCGTCGAATATTGTGATGTGCTTGGCTAGAATATGCGGCCAACCATTACAATGAAGTCGGCGCGGAAACTGAAACGCTTACGCGAAAACCGCTGCAGAGTTGGGCGACTGGGACGTTGATCACCTTTGTACCGATAACGAATATATTGCTGGAGGTAGGTGCATAAACCGAGGGAGCTCAATACGTTTAAGATAATGGGGAGCATAATGATGTGATAATGGCAAGTTGATACGACTAGCGGTCAAAATTCAATCAGCGCGAAAACCGGGAGCGTCCACGCACGAACTCCTGAAGAAAGTCAGCCTGAGCGTAGGGCTACTCTCTTACCAGCAACAAGTAGCTTATTACGGGAAGGTGCACTTTACTGCGAAAAGATGAGGGAGAATTAACCCGCGCCAGACGGAGGTGGGAGTTGACTTTCTCCTACGGGCTTTCGAGCACAGCTCATAAAACAAAACCTGCAGCAACACGTGATTTACAGAACCTATTGCTATCTCAATTTGGAATCCCTTGTGCAGATTCGAAGTTTTAATCTGCCAAAGTCATTGACCTAGCTGAAGTCAAAGAGGTCAACTTCTAAAAACACTTGACCACGCGTAGCTTGGGCATGCGTTATTGGCCATTATTTAAACATGCTCTAGAAATGATAATACCTACGATTTTTGGTGTCATATTTTCTCAAAACGGGCTAAAAAAGAAGATAAAAGAACAGGCAGACATCATCAACATTTAACTTATTTAGAATACGCCAAGGAGTAAACTCGAGAGCGGTGCGCAGACCATTAAAGCCTACCTTCTGTAATTGTAAGCCTTACGTCGGGAGGCGCAGGTGGTCGTCCCACATCGTCGGGAGGCGCGGGGGGTCGTCTCACATCGTCGGGAGGCGCAGGGGGTCGTCCCACATCGTCGGGAGGCGCAGGGGGTCGCCCCACATCGTCGGGAGGCGCAGGGGGTCGCCCCACATCGTATAGGAAACTGCATCGCCACCATACGGTGGCCTGAGCTGAATATACCGTGGACAATCTTAGAGGCAGCTGCTCCGCCATGAGAGATGGCGAGGTCCAGGACATTCTCCTCGCGCGTTGGTGGCGTTACACAGAGTGCACCGCTTCGCTTCCAGCGACAGAGGTCAGGAATTTGACAGCTCTGATGGTGCGCCCCAGTAGACTAGCTTCGTTGCCGTTGCCCAGCCACCAATTCTCAGAGGAGCTTAAGTCACCCACGATGAGAAACGGCAGATTGGCGGATCGGATAGTCCGAAAGAAGACAGCGGTCGAATCCACGTCACGACAAGCATCTGGCGGACGGAGACAGCCGGGGTGACAGGGTAGATGGTCCCCAACTGGATCGCCAGCACCTCGCAGTCGGGCTCCAGTTCTGGTCGGTGAACAGGTGACAAGCTTGCCTTCACTGCACAAACAACGCCTCCTCCTCTGCCGTTCCATACATGGTCCGAGAGGCTCAGCTGTATCTCAGAGTCCAGCACATATCCAGCTCAGAAAGCCATCTCTCGTTCAGGCCGACAGCGACGAAGCCAGCCAGCTCCCCACCATGAGAACGCAGAGCGTATAGCTTGTTCTTCGAACTGCAGATGTTCTGGCAACACACTTACAGCGGTCTTAGCCTGTGTGCTGGCCCTGGTTCACTTTTGCACCTTCGCAGAGAAGCAAACTGGCCAGAAGCCAGCAGCAACAGGTAGGTTTGATGGGTTTGCCTCAATGCTGCAGAACAGATGGGAACAGAGCCCCAGGTCCGAGCTCTGGTACAGAGACAACGGTGCCGACAGTTTCTGATTCTTGACTCCTGACATCGCAAAGGCCATCAGATGCCAGAAATACGCCAGCAAATAGCGGGCGAAGAGCCGAGCTTCCGGCGCGACTTGAACATGCGACAGCCCAATAGCCCCACACCAGCGGGGCTGTGCGCGCATGGACAGACGCCCTAACCCCTTGTCTATGTTTTTCTCGTGCGACGCCTGGAGGTTGGAGATCCCAGGGAGAGTAAACTTCCCAGGCCGGGCGTGGTTGTATCAGACCACTGGCCGGGCACAGTCTAAATGGGAAGCATGATCATGTGCCTCGCGAGCTTATATTCAGCAAAGCCGTTACAATCCAGTCGGCATGGGAAGTGAATACACCTACGCATGGGCGCGGGTACTGTGGAGGGGGACTGAACCGTCCAACTTTCTTCAAATTTGGCATTGGCCCACCAGCTTGACTGGAGATAAGTGATAAAAAAAGCTAACGCCCTTCCCCCAACCTAGGAGAACTTGTCTTGCGCTAATGCGAGAGTCGGTTCGCACGTAAAACTGGGTGCTGATCGCGTATTTTGCAAGGTTGAGCACAGCTTTGCGGAGAGCTGTTTTAGACAAAGAAAGGTCATTTTTTGTTACGTGGCCCAAATGTTGCCTTGGAAAACTGAGCAGGTTACGGGCGAGGCCAAAGCACATCTAGCTATTGGTCCATAATTAATTTCTGTTTAATCATCACGACGTGAGCACACTGGCACAGGGTTGCAAAGACCATATAAAAGGGATCATACCAACATTAAGGGTGCAACAAGGCCAGAAAATCTGAGAAAATCTCAGCACTAAAAAAAACACAGGCATGCTGCAAACAGAAGAAGCAGAAAGTGATGTGCAGCAGCAAGATGGCGCATTGCCACTTATGTATCAATTAACACAATATGGCTGAGAAGGTTGGAAGGTACCCTACCAAACCAAGATATAATCTACGTTACTGAGCCACATACGGGGCAAAACTTGTCCTGGATAGACCGGCGCTTATATACTAAAAAACTAACGAATCAATTCAGATTGCCGAAAAGTATGCGGCCTCCACCACGTCCCTCACTCGCCGGTAATGCGTCTGTCGCGCCTAGGGGTGAAACCAGTGGCAGCCGAGCGCAGACGCGCCCGCTCGCCACCCACTCGCACCACCGGCGGTGCCACTACCACGGGGTGCGAGGCCGCATGCCGTTGCGAAGGTCCCGCCAAATCACGTAGAATGGACACCAAGCTTTTGACCTTAGGCCGAATGTGAGATCACCAGAAGGCACGAAAGGTCAAGAATGGTCGTTCCAATAGATGCAGTTACGACCTTTGTTAACAAGTCAAGACGGACATTTAGGGAAATAGGCGTTGAGACTGTGGGGAGTCAAATTCGGTCATATCTGTTCATCCACATGGGTCAGGCCAGATCAGATCACTGTTCAAATGTGATCTACCATTAGCCTACAATAATGGTACTCTTCTTCACAATGTGCTTCTGACTACGTTTATTTCATGGGGCGCAGCTGTGTGAAAAAGTATTCCAGGCACAAACACACCATTTTAGGGTGACCTAGACGAGTTCAACTTGGCCAAATTAATAAACCGACCAAATAAAATGGAATGGCTAACCGGGCGTATGTGACCAGTACAATGGTAACGCTGTTGTGTATATTATGCATCGTCGCTTCGACGCTCGGCAAAGTGTTTATAACAAACTGAGAACGGGTACGTTGGTACATGAAATAATGCATCATCAGCTTCACAAACACGATGAGATTACACGCATCGCATTCGTTCATATAGCTTCTCCGCCACTGACAACATAGGTCATTGACCTTGGATGTTATATAGTTTTGCATGTTTACGTGACTTTTTATGATTTTATTATGCATTAGAATGCTTTTAAAGCACGTTTGCAATAGACAATTCGAATCACGTTTCCAAAACTACCGATAAACTCTGCCTATGTTGAGCTCAGCATGTGTTTTGCAAAGTAGGCACGCATAAAGGTAGGTCAGGACCTGGGCCAAGGTCATGTGTTTTGTGGTCGTGTGATGGTTGTGCGTGTCAGTTAGTATTCTTTCCCTTATATACATACACCAAAACTTAATAAAGATGTGTATGAAATGCATTATTTACAAAAACAGCAAAAATTGGCCGGGGTTCAGGTCAGTGCATTGGCATTTTCGAAAGTCTGAACTGGACAAATTGCAGGTAGCATTATGTTTTATTACTACAGCAAGCTTGATTAATGGCCGAGGTCACAACAAATTATATGTGGTCGTTTTTTAGGAACTGACCTCATTGACCTGACCTAGATCACTGATCTTGGTAGATAAAAAGTTCAATTTACACAAAGAATTTCGCACTGAAAGTTGAATCGGCACTGCAAATTTCATGTGGCTGTAAGCGTTTGTATGTAAGCTGTGCTCCAAAAACCGTAGGGGAGAAAGTCAAAGCCCCCCGGCCGGGCGCATGCAAACATTTTGCTCGTTATGGGTGCGAAAGCAACCCGATGTATCTGCCGCCCCATGGAGAATAAGTATCGTGTGTTCGTCCTCATTTTTCATGTCATTGCATATCAGTGGTCTGTCACGCGGGGTTGCAAAACGCACGATCATATTCGTCATAATATTTTACGTAATCGACGTTCTGGTCATATTCGCCCACCTTCCTCTAACGGCTGTTTCATTTTCTGTACGAGCATTTCGATATTCCTATTGCCCCTCAGCACTACGTACGGCGTCGAGTGGTTGCCACGCATTAAAGTCGTGATACCAGTGACACCACGCTAACGTTAAGCGAAAATGAAGCGAGAATCATCTGCTGGTGAGAATCACCTGCTTGGCTGGTAGTTTTTTTTTTTGCCTCGGGTAAATGAAGCGTCACGAGCATGCAAGGAGACGAGAGTATAAAGAAATGAGGACGGGTATAACCTGGCGGGACCTTGAACCTTGTTTTTTTATGCTTTTTGCCTCTGAACCACTTTGATTTTGAAATTAGGTGTACGACAGCTCGGGTTGAATGGCCTTGCTCGCCTCTTGGTAGATAGTCCGGGGGTTTCGAGGCCCCCATCGATTACACATTGACTTGACCAATTCAGACATTGTGCAGAACTACGAAAACTTGTTTTGTTAAGTCACCTACATCTTAAACATTTTTGAAACAGTGTTCTTACTTCGATCAATCATTCTCCTTGCCAGGGTCCCACAACTTCGCGTGCGACGTTTCCTTCCGCGAGAGCCCCCCGAGTGACCGTTATCTGCCCCGTTGCCCGCAGCCTGGCGACCCTAACCGGAACCAGGTTATCCTAGAAGGGTCGCCGGCCACAGCGCATGTCCGCGGGGACGGCACAGTGCACTGCGTGCCCCAGACGCTGACGCCGAGCGAGTATCGCTCGGTGGACCTGCCGCGCATCAACTACGCCTTCAACGGCAAGCCGTACCGCTTCGCCTACGCCTGCCGCTTCGTCGGAGCCGGCCTCAACTCGGAACGCGTGAGGCAACATCGTCACGTTCAGGGGTTGGGAAGGGTTCGCGGTTGCCGTAAGTTGTCTCTGACCATGTTAGACCTGAGGCGTGATTTATTTTGTAAGTAAAGCGAGCGTTCTAAGGTTGACGGTGGCCCGTTACTTTCACCGGGAGTGCGGGCTGCTGGAAGGACTTCGTATCACTGAAAAAATCATTGAAGTGGTAGCCTTCTTTGTGTGTGTAACATTGCTTAGAGACTGATGTGTTCCCTTGCCAGCTCTCTCCGTGTCTGCGGCTAACCAGCGCCCTCTGCTCGGCAGCTTCTCAAGCTGGACGTAGCCTCTGGTCAGGTCGCCACCTGGAGCGACCCCTGCTGGTCACCGTCGGAGCCCGTTTTCGTGGCGGCGCCCGGCGCTGACGCGGAGGACGCCGGTCTGCTGCTGGCCTCGCTGCTGCACGTGGAGGACCAGCGTCGCGCCTCGCTGCTGGTGCTGGACGCGACCAACATGGGCGAGCTGGCGCGCGCCGAAGTACGCACCGACGCGACGCTGGCCAAGGACTTCCATGGCCTGTTTGCGGCAAGCGGTGCGGCCGTTCACGCGTACTAACGAAGAGGCGTGTGGCCCCGGCTGCGTGGCAATGACAGCCGGACTGGGGCAGAAGCAGTGGTGACGGAAGTGGTGACGGAAGTGGTGACGGAGCCGGGGTGTAATTTTTTGTTCGGTGGGTGGGGAGCGTCAGCGCTTGAACATTGAGAACGCTTTGCGGCAGTCATTAAACAAATTATGTTGAGCGTTTGGGGGACGTGGCGACGGAGTCGGGGTGTAAATATTTATTCAGTGGGTTGGGGGAGCGCCAACTTGAGCTTTGATAGCATTGCCCGCCAAGTTCGTGAAAAGGCATATTGGGCGTTCGGAGATGTTTATACAGCTTTCCGCCTCGTTCCCAACGTAATTTGCGAACCTACACACATGTACAGGATGATGTACAAACATGGCCGCTGGGCGTCCATCCATACAAGGGATTGCGAACTTGTATTGTTATGCGTTCAAAAACAGTGCCGGAGATGGCGACGAGTCCTACTGGTTCTGGGCTGATGCATATGTATCTGGGCTGATGCTGTTATGGTGCGGCGCCGCGGTTTTAGAGAATCTTGCGCGCTCCTTGTCACTGGGCTGGGAAGCCAGGCTAGGCCGCGAGGCCAGGCTGGGCCGCGGCTGGGCTGAGTGATCGATTGATTGATCGAGTGTCTGTGGTCGGGGCGTGACTGGCTTGTCGCTCAGCTTAGCTCTTTTCTCGTGCGAGCGGACAAGCCAGGACTGCCGTGAATTACAGAGGTGGCACTAGGGGAAGTCTGCAACTGAATGGCGCCGGTGCCGAGCTGAAAAGCAGGCTGGAGGATTTATATGGAGGTTCTGATTTGCAGGCGCTCGCGACAGCCTTGTGTCCTGTGGGGTCGGAAGACACTCTTCTCTTGCCTCGGCTAATGTGAACCACATTCCGTTTATTATATGCATGGTCACCGCTGCTCCAAGTGCAGCACAGGCATCACGTGTAGACATGAGTGTCGATGTCTCAAAATTGCTGTCCAGATTCTGCCCTCCGCTGCCAGAGTCTTGAAAGTCGTCAGGAGAGCAGTTGCAACAAACTTGCCGGATTTTGTCCAATTATATTCTGGTTTTCTGGTCATCTATTATATATAAGATACAAATGTTCAAAGGTACAATGAAAGAAGGGTGCATTTAACAAACATCGTAGGGCATCACCTGTATCGCTCATGTCCATGGTCATGATTAACACCACATATATATGCAATACCACTTTCCTTGATGTGCAAGTTCGATAGTCACATGGCAGATTTTGAGCTTCTGTCTTCTAAAGAAAGCACGCGTTCAGTGTGAGCATTTGTTGCATCAGATTATCTATGGTTGACATCATATATTTTTTCCATAGCCTTGGTTGGCATTATTAAACGCGAGCACAACCCATGTCTGTGTGCAACCAGGACAACTTGAAGCATACAAAAACACGCGACGAAAGATCTTTTACCCTTTGTATGAAGGAATGCTGCCTGCAGCGGATATGCAGGCCCCGTGATATTCAATAGCGGTCTGTTTTGGCGAACATGAAGAGTATCTTAAGTCCTGAGATCGAAATAATTGAAGTAACGCCCAATATGGAAACATTGTAATGTTCAAGCGAGTTTCACACTTAAATAGTTTGTCTTGGATGGGCATGTGATCTGGGCTAAAATTTGTCATACACTTATCACAAATCGCTACATATGTACGACTTAATGTTTGAGTCGAGTCAATGGCTCACAAGTTACACGATAAAAACGAAGATGTGGCATTGACTTCGCTGAATCCATTGCCCGACTTTAACCTACCGTAGGTCAGCGGCCTTACAACGTGCATCTACACTTTTGATGCTAAACGATCTGCTATTCAATTTTCAATGGCGTGGTTCAAAGCAAGCCGATGTCTTGTAAGAGGCAGAGACGATTCATTGGCCTCCACCAGAAGGTTTCTTGTTCGGGCCGTACAAAATGCTCCAGTGGCTTCACCAACCAACGCATGGTAGATTGCTTCCAAAACCTGCTTTGAAGATGTCGCACGTCGTCGCATTGTCGCACACAGGGCTAACGTAGTCGATGACGGATCGAATTAATGCTCTATATAGGTAAAACAGGGTACACCTAACGGCTTCAAAGGTCATACGACACATCTCTTTCATAAGGTTCATGCGCCTGAGACACTTGACCTGTATCATCTTCAAGTGTTGCTTAAATGTGAGCGGACAGTCGAATGTGGAGCCGAGAAAAAACCACATTACATACTGGAATAGTGGCATCATAAAGCCGCAACTCCGGGTCTCTTCAGCCTTGATGTCATGAGCAGAAATGCACGCACTTGGCTTTGACGATGAATATTTGAGGCCATTCCTTAGGCTCCACTCATTAGCCGAATGAGACGTGACTGAAGCTGTCTCGCTGCGGATGTCGTCGATGCGTCGACGTCGTCGACCAGATGGCAGTCATTCACAGTGACCGACTGATGGTGGGTGGCGGACAGCCGAAGATATTATCAGTGCAAACAGGGTTACGCCAAGAACGCTCGCTTGGGAAACACCGTTCTCCTGTCCGTAGCGGTCAGACATGCTACCCACTCGAACTTGAAACGTCGGCGACATAACAGTTTTCAACAGACTGCCATGGGACCTCCTAATCCATCCTTGTGTAGCTTGTTCAGAATGCCATGGAGCAAGTGGTACCATATTCAGTCACGCTCAATGTTAGAGAAGATGGCTATTGCGCGACGTCTTTGTTTAAAAGTATGTCGTATAGTTGTATCTATGATCGATAAGTGGTCAGCAGCACACCGGTTCTTTCGAAACCCGCATTGCACCTGGGAAAGACAGACGTGAGTTCCTGCCGTTTTGATCGCAGCGTAGCCCTTACTTGTCATGAAGTTTTCCAACGCAGCTCAGTGCACTCAAACAACTAACGCCGAACATGGGGATAAATCTGACTCAGTCCTCTAATTCGAACCTGTTCCGCTGCACTTCATTAACATTCAGATATGTGCTCAGCTGGCATCAGTGTTTTTCTCCGTTTATTGAAAACTCGGCTGGCTGCGCATCGACAAGACATCGCGGTGTTATGTACAAAAAACCCAGCGGCAAGCCAGCCCCTCCGCAGGTCGCGCCAATCTAACGTCGTCTCAATCAAACCTCCCCTGGCGTCCACCCCGCCAGTTATTTCATCCACCGTCAGACAGATGGCGCGCGCGGCGCTCAGACAGTACAACAGCGCCGACCGGCCGATAGATGGCAGACGCGACGCCGTCCAGCGTGCGCCGGAGACGCCGCCACGGGGCGCCGGGCGTGGCCAGGCAAACAGGAATCAGGCGGGAAAGCACCATTTCACGAGTTTGGCGAGCGTTCGCGTGGCAGGCAGTCATGGGCACAACACGAGAGCGCAGAAGAGGGCCATGGCCCCAGTGCAGCGACAGACACCGGCGGCCGCAGCAGGTGATCGGAACGCGGCCGCTTCACAACTGCGGCCGGCCGTCACGCGGTCCATGCAAACATAATGCTTATCCGTAGACGCTAATTAAACAATACAATCAATAAACTGTTAGAATCCAGCAACTTAACTATTCTGTCAGACTGGCTAGAGGCCAGAGGCGCCGCCTGACGCACACAAACACGCACACACGCGCACAAGACGGGACCACACGCACCCACACGCCGCGCGGGGACACTCGCGGTAGGCCAGACGCCAGCCAGACAACACGGTAATATAATTCGTTGTCTAAGTTAGTGGCCGCCGGCGTCGGCACCCACGCGCGGTAAAAAATGACCACGCACCTCGTAACGCCCCGTCTAAAAATATCTGGCTCTGGGGACACCGCGCGCCGACAGGCGACAGGCCGGGCGCCGCCACGCGGCCCGGGCAACGCCCGCGAGTCCACGTTCAACGCGCCGGTGGCGCCGCGTTCACGCCGCAGTTGCGCCACCTGCGCCGCCCGGGCGCCGGTTTTACGAGTGGTGGGCGGTGACGTATGTGTTGGGGAAGAGGCCCTTCCGGTCCCCGATCTCGCCGCACCACCAGTGCTGGTCGGACCGGTCCGTGACGGTGATGATGTCGCCGCGCTTGAACTCCAGCTCGCCCTGCTCCTGCGGCGTGAAGTCGTACAGCGCCTGCACGTGGTACTGCCGGAGCGGAGGGGAGCGGGTGAGATGGGCAGAGGCGCCCACGCCTCCAGCAGAGACGCGGCACGACAGCGCTCGGCGTCGACACCGTTAGCCACACAGCTGCCATGCTGTTAAATTATTCTAGTAGTATTTGCGACGAGCGTTTGTACCCTCTAATGCCGGCGCTGCCCTGGGTTGTCGCTTGCAAGTCGCTCAACCCAGCTTCGCCTCTGGACCACCATATTCACGAGCCTGACGTAAGTTCACTCCACCTAACACTAACGGCTCGGCCGACTGGCGGGCTCACCTCCTGCGACACCATATCCCTGAGCTTGATGTCCTGCGAGCGGCTGACGCTGGCCGACCGGTGGTACTCCACCAGTTCGTTGAGCGAGCTGAACTTGACCACCCAGAGGAAGAACTTGCCGGTTGCGTCCCGCAGCACCTTGAAGTGTTGCACGCCGTCTCCGCACCTGGCCGGCCAGCCCACACAGGCGCCCGTCAGCCCAAGCAGCGGGGACACAAACACAGCGCCGTCCGAGTCACGGCCAGGGCCCGACAGCGAAGACAACAGAAAACGCTGGTCGAGGGCGGGGGGGGGGGGGGGGGGGGGCAGAGAGCTACTCAGGGCGGGAGGAGCCATAACACAGGTCCGAAAGTAACCGGGGATCGGGGGTAAGACGGGCACAGGCTGGAAAAAACAGGACGTGGAAGGAAACAAGAGCAGCATACGTGACGGGTGCCCATCTGCCAGTCAGATGCGGGAGGCAGCATACATGGCAGCATAGTTCATGTGAAGGGCAGCTCAGTTCACGTGAGGGAAGCACGGTTCATGTGAGGTCAGCACCGTTCATGTGAGGGCAGCCCGTTTCATGTGAGGGGACCACAGTTCATGCAAGCAGAGCAGTGATCTACACAGGTCGTGTGAAGAATGGAGAGCGGGAAGACAGCGCCAGCACGGCTCAACGTGTTCACAGACCCCAGGAGCGCCGTGACGACGTCTGACCGGCGGGTTACACGCCACCAGCTGCGTCCCCTTCCTCCCCCCCCCCTTCCCGCCAATCAGTCACCATCCGCCGGCAGCGGACGACGGCGGCTAGCGCGCTCACCTCCACCCACAGCTGACCCCGTCAGGGCGCAGGCGCTCCCCTGAGTCAACGTATCGCCCCAGCGGCGCCGCTGCACGGTGTGCGTACAGCCCGGCAACAGCGACAGCTGAGGCACCCCGCCCATGGCGGGCACGGCACGGCACTAGGCGGGGCAGTCCCGGCACTCCAAGGCCAAGAGATTCCACCAATGGGCGGTTATGCCCCGTCCAGTTGCTGCCACCGACGCTCGAAATAGCCGGCCTACTTGCCATCGCTAACCGCAGCGTTCTGATTCGGGCCTGAACAATGCAACACACAAGCCTGACCGGGAAACGCAAGACTCGTGCGAACACGGAAATCCATGAGGCTGCAGGTTTGATAGAACCAGGGAAGGGCGACTGCATAACAGACGGCTGATTCAATATCAGATGGTTCACGCGACCTAGCGTGCGACGCGATGGGACTTGGTCGCCGCGATTGGCTGCATCGGTCGATACTGACCGTCTGGCCGTCATGAAGTCATCATCACCCACACGTCACGAACTCAATTACTGAGCGGATCGAACCTGCCACCTAACGGGATGACCAAACACGCCCCGGCTCATGATGAGCATCACCTAAATGTATGTAGTGACGCCAGATCACGCAATGTCACCCCGATATCAACATCGCCCCGTCTCCATGTCCAATTACGACCTGAGCCGGACAAAGCCCGTCGCGTCTTCCACCCCAGCCTGCCCAGCCACTTCACACTGACCCAACGAACCACGCGCCATGGCGCCCGGGGCCCTCCTCTGCCCGGGCCGCCTGGCACACAGCGCCGCCCTCCTCTGCCCCGGGCCACAGTTTATAGTCGTCTGGACCGGGGCCACCGTGCGGTTTGGCGGCGGCGGCGCCCGCCGCCGTGGCCCGCCGGCGCCGTATGCCACGCCCGGGCGCCGCAGACCCGGCGGGGAGGGCTGAGCAAGGGCGCGCAGGCTCTCCCCCCCGACACCGACAGGACCACAAGTCTGCGCTGGATGACACAGCGCCGGTGGCAATGACGCTCCGACCGTCGGTGGCACTGGTAGGGCGACGAGCCGTTGGCAGTCACGGGGTGACGGGCCGTTGGCAGTCACGGAGTGACCGGCCGGTGGCATTGGTGGGGTGACGGGCCGGCAGCAGTGACGGGTGACGGGCTGTTGGTACTGATGGGGTGACGAGGTATACCTTTTAGGGTTGGCCTGGTACCATCCGCCGGCGTTTTTTTTTCTTACATTTGTTTCACGCCACTAGAAGGGGGGGGGGGCGTAGGCCATGACATCCCCTCGGTTTCCCACCGAGTTCACTTACAAAAGTGCCTCTATCTTTACCGCGAATGCAGCCAACGGCGTCGCTTTCTCTAAGGGCAAGGTCAACAGCCGAGCTACCTTCACCCGAATATCGTCGAGGAACGTTGCAAACCCAACTTCGTCCGACCACACCACTATTTTCGAGAACAGAACACTGCAGTCGCTAGAAATTCGCCAACGCAAGTTTTCGGTGCCAGACCTCCATCAGATATACCTGCACGCCTTTTATCATATTCTGGGCACAATTTTCGGCCACCAATGTTATCAAAAGGACGGCACATATTTATATTTTGCTGGAGCCGGCGCCATGCAGTGCTCCGTGGAGTTTACGGGGGCTTCCACTACCTTCCACAGGGAGACCACCGCCTGCCCGGAGAGCAGTGCTCCGTGGAGTTTACAGGGGCTTCCACTACCTTCCACAGGGAGACCACCGCCTGCCCGGAGAGCAGTGCTCCGTGGAGTTTACAGGGGCTTCCACTACCTTTCGCAGGGAGACCACCGCCTGCCCGGAGAGGACCGCCGCCTTCCCTTCGAACGGATTTCAACAGCGTAAAGGGTGTCGCTCTGTTCGCCGCTAGAATTGCCGGTCAGCGCATAGCCGCCACCGGGCGGCGATGCCTTCGCAATGGCGACGGCTTTCCTCCAAAACTTCCAAATTACTAACACCGTAATTTTGGGGAATCCAAAAACCCTATTGGGCATTTATCCTGCATCCCAAACGCCTCAGTCACGAAAGGTGGGCTATAGTTATTGAACATCGGGACATTTAAACCCACGCGGCCATCTAGAGAGACTTATACGATTCCACTTTCTGTAGCTACCTCAACTGGAACGTGCCCCACAGAAACCCTAATCCAAATGAGCTGCATTAAGTATATGATCCTTGAGACAGAAACGAGAACGTCTTCTGTCGGGGCGGTCAATGCACACTCAACTAAATAACCCTCAGGACAGCTACGAAAAACCTCCCACGGTATCCATCGAGCTGATACATTAATGCAATGCAACATCAACTAAACAACCGCCAGGACAGTTATGGAATACCTCCCATCGCGTCCATCCAGATGATGCAATGTCAAATAAATACGGGGTAACCCGATTTTCGTGATCCAAATTCTTAACGCATCTTCGCTTGTCACAGTTACACTCTGAACGTTCCCATTTTTCCCTACGCAATGCCACACGTTCATCTGCTGCATGGAGCTCGGTAAACGCTGTCAGCGCAGCAGCACTGCTGGAGACTGTAGGTCATCATTCAGATGTAACACACTGCCGGCCGACGCCGAACCAAATAAGGAACGTGTGCGCTGCACCAGGCATCGGGGCATGTCACTTATGGACGGGCGCGCAGCCTCTGACAGTGTCCCGCACACGGACAGGCCGCCGGTGGTGGCGGCGGCTGAATGTGGTACACCACCGGGAAATGAGGCAACGCGGGCACTATTCGACATCTGCAATGGCAAACATCGGGATGTCTTCAGTGCCCCATAACGGGAGAATGGCTTCCGGGACCCGCGCACTATCTGCAAAGCACCGTTTACCGCACAACTGATGGGATATTGTCCCTTCACAGACGGCAGCTGCTAACCCGTCAGCACGCGGGCCAGTCCCCAGCGTGTCACGACCGCTGAACGGTGGGCATGGGCCGTATTAGGGCGGTGCCCACGCCCTGGGCGTCCCGGCATGCCCGGCCTTCACTGCGACAAAGTGTGCACACGAGCAGCCGGGGACCGTCACTCCTCGGCGCATAATGCAGTGCACGGCACAGAGGGGAGTGTTTAGGACGATCCCCCGCTGACAGCACAGAACATATCACACAGAGAACAGAACACAGGATACGCGGGAGAACGCGGAACACAGACCGACGCGTTTAACACAGCACAGGCCGCAGCAAACGGCAATAATTCTCTGAACGCTGAGCGGAACCTCCAACCGTGAGCAAAACGCAGAAACAAGGTACAGAACACACGACCAGTGCAAACACGCTACGCAGAGCAGGACACGGTACGCAGCGGCTGCGCTGGCGCTGAGCGAGGCAGTCCGTCGGTCAGCTCCACGGCGCTCTCACCCTGCCTGCTGACAGGCCGTGCGCGGAGCGAGGCAGTCCGTCGGTCAGCTCCACGGCGCTCTTACCCTGCCTGCTGACAGGCCGTGCGCGGAGCGAGCGCGGTACGGAGCGAGGCAGTGCGTCGGTCAGCTCCACGGCGCTCTCACCCTGCCTGCTGACAGGCCGTGCGCGGAGCGAGCGCGGTACGGAGCGACACGACTGCCGACGCTCGCCGGGCGCGTCATGACATACCTCACGCCCAGCATGACAGACAGCACAGACACGAGCGGCCCAGCGGGACTTACTTGACGCTGAGCGAGAAGTCGGCCGGCGAGCTCTCGCTGACGCGCACCACGAACGCGCCCTCGTGCTTGTTCATCAGCATCTTCTCGGCGTCGGCGCGCGTGATCCGGCCGTAGTACCAGCTGAAACGTAGGCGGCGTGAGCCGGGTCTGAACACCACCGGAGTCAGGCCGGGGCCGGCGCCGCTGACCGGTGACGGTCGCCCTTTTACCCACACCGGATATCTGGGAGGCCATCCTCGCGGCGCCGGTGCGAGGCGAACACTTCACCTCACGCTCAGAGACAGGGCCGCCGGGCGTTAGGAACCGCGCCAGATCTGCTGCCGGTGTGAGCGGCGGGATGCACCCGCCGCGTCCGGCCGGCCCCGACGGGAGGTTGTCACCACATCCATTTGATGCAACACCATCTGTGTGCAGCAGCGTCTGGTGACGACAGTCCCCGTCACACGCCGCCAGAGGCGTCTTCCCGACGCGTCATCGCCGCAAACATACCACACCGACCACGGCAGTTACCAGGCACCAGTCACTTTATCACCTGCTCGCGTGCGATGAGCGTTAGCGTTACAATCTCTCCCAACGACCTGGGCAGAGGCGGCTAGACAGTCCGGCAGCCCGAGCTGCGTCCATGACCGGGTCCGCGCGCGTGGCCGGCCGGCCCGCTAGCCGGACGGCACCGCCGCCGTCGGAGGAGCCGGCCGCGCTCGGGGCCGCCCATACTCACTCATGCGGCTTCATCTCGATGTAGTTGCTGGGGATGAGGCCCTCCCTGCTCTCCAGCTCGGCGCGGTACCAGTTCATGTCGTCCTCCATGTTCAGGATCTGGCGATGGCACGACGGGTCAGGACGAGGCCCCTGGCGAGGCGACGCTTCCCGTGGTACCGGCACGGAACACGATCACCGTCGCCGACTGATGCGGCACGCGCGCCGCATTGTCCGACTAACGACGGCGAGTAATCAGGTCTTTGAAATACATTTCGTCGCACGAACCACTGGGAAATGACGCACCTGGAGTAAGAACTACTATAGCAGACTATAGGTGACTACGGCTGACTGCATGGACTGCTAGGTTTAATATGCATGGCTTTCGTTGTCAAAAATAGACTTGTTTGCTCATGGTTTCTCAAAAATACTGGTAGCACCCATGTTTGAAACACTATTGACAATTTTGATCCAATAGCATTACTTACTGAGCAGCTCAACTCGAACTTACAAGACTTTGGCCCTTGGGTCTTTTTGAGGGAATACACCTGGGCTTTTCTCAAGGACAAATGGCTATTCCTGTGGAAATGACATCACCGTCAATATGCTTATCTGTAAACTGGTGACAAATATCATCACATAGCTGGGCCAAGGCATGGGCTTGTGGCATTTTCACAATGTCAATGTTTCCCTTAAGGCAGCCTGTAACTCGACATTGGCTGGGCAGCACACCATTGTCCTGCCACCAACAGATCGGACATCCATTGCTTGTCTCAGGCACAGAAAGTCTAAATAAAAAATCAAATGGCAACCATCAGCACAGTGGCATTGGACAACACGGCAAACTTAAGCTGGTTCCGCCGCTTCGTCACAGCACCACCGCGACAGACCTGAGCCTCGCCGCCTACTGCCGCGGGTCCGGGCCCCCCTGGCTCCCAGCAGCATGAGCTGCAAAGCATTTCAAGCTACAACTCAGTCATTGTTAAAGAAAGTTCCTTTAAACTCCATGCAGGCATTGGTTTGGTCATATCTACAATATATCACCTCAGGTCTTCATAATTTTGAGTCTAAGGCAAAACATATTGAGCATACTTTCTATCATCATTTTTGTTCCTTAACATGACAATGTTCCAATGAAAACATTGGAGCACTGACATATACGCACATGATGAACTAACTGGCCCGCAGTTTCTGTTATACCGACAACAAAACATATTCTGTCATCAACCTGTCTAGTGCTAAGTGCTTTGGTAAAAAACTGGCAAACATATATCACATCACTTCCACTTATTCTAATCATGGCTGCTATTTTGGCACAAGGCAAAAAATGCATAATTAGGCAGGCACTAAAACTTTTGCACTGATTTGCACATCACATTTTTGAATGATTGCAAATACTTGATAGTGATTGGACAGACCTGATTGCCCCTCCGTGAATGTCAGGTTAAGGATACTAAGCATTTTTAAGAAGTAAAACTACATGAATCATGTATGCAAACAGGTGATTTGATATTTTGACAAGCAATGGCTGATCACAAAGACTACACAGAAACACAATCAAATCATGGCCACGTTCGGCATGTTTCATCACTGCATCAGTGGCTAAAGTCCAATAGCATGGGGTGCATCTTCCCTTACCTTACCTCACATTTAT
The DNA here is from genome assembly GCF_011947565.3 of Pollicipes pollicipes. NCBI lineage: Eukaryota > Metazoa > Arthropoda > Thecostraca > Pollicipedomorpha > Pollicipedidae > Pollicipes > Pollicipes pollicipes. Next base: position 12,838,433 of record NW_023596448.1, on the reverse strand, counting down.
GTACCACTGCCTACCAAGCAGTTAGCGTGCCTGCAGTTTTATCTTTAACACAAAAATGATCATGTGTGTGCATGAAAGATAGTTTGGGTTAACCTACATACTGATGGCTGACTTTTTCAGAAATAACCACCAAGATAATATATTAGGGAACAACTTATCTTATCTTGTGGTGGTGATTTGGGGTTTTGGGGTGTGTCAACTGCTGTATATCATGCCAGACCTATCTTATCTCAACTCACAGCTATCAGTTTGGGCAGTGACACCTCATATTCCTATGACCTGAAAGTGCCAATGATTGTCTGATGCAGAAAGGAATAAATGAATAAATGCTTTTTCCAGATTAAAATCATGCAAAAAATGGGATAATTACCAGGGGAAGGGCACACAGATGACCATGAAGCCTGACTCTATGGCACATACAGCAATCAATGCAGCTCAACTCTACTTAAGTCTGGATTACAAACACAAGTGTAATGATGTTCAGGTTGACTAGTATCATTGTTAGCTAATGGATACTGATATCTAGATCCCGATGAGATGCACACTTTCATGCATGTTACTGAAATTGTAATGGGTTGTGATAAACAAAGCAGACAATGAATTGGGCACCCCCTGAAAGTTATGATCCAAACTATCATTGCATAATTTATTTGAACATGGTAACACTTGTGACACCTATAAAAGTTTAAGTTTTACCTACACAAGGTCATGGACATTGGATGTAATTACCATAAAAGTACTGCATTGCAGCAGTGCTAACCTCATTAAAAATTGTCTTCCTTACTGAAAGCACTCTGGTTCCAGTGACTATGCATAATTATTTTACTCATCCTTGCAATAGCTTGCGTTAGCATTAATAATTTTTCTTAAAGTGTCATTTTGGGAAACACTGCCCTTCATCTTGATAATGTTCTGTTTTTAGAAGAAGAAAAAAATACCAGAAAAGTGAACTATTTATATAATGTAAACCAAATCTCCATGAAAACGTGAAACAGTAAGACTGAAAACAGTAAGTAAAGTGACTGAATGTCTGACCATGATTGTAAACAGTATGTTGTATTTTGCAACACAACATATCATTTTGCATTTACTGCCATTTTTTGCATCAACAGTACTTTTCACTTATTCCACTATTTGCATCATTAGGCTTACTGCATTTTCACACAGATCTTGACTTGACAGCTGTCTCAGCAAACTACTAGCAAATCTAAATACAAAGCAGCACGTCAAGTAATTTGACAGTGCTAGAGCAACTGAAAGACCTCCTGTTGGGTTTTGAAACCAAATGTGCCCAGTAATCTCATTCAATGTTGTGTATGCCTGTCCTGAGTCTGGCACAATGAAAAACAACATAATAACTAGTACCTTCTGAAAGTAGGCTGCATGCATAGCATTATTGACACACAAATACTAGCTAACATACCACTACCTTGTAATACAACAAGATCACAGCAAAATCCATCCACCAGAACCAGTGCTACACTCAAAACTACTTTCTGTGTTTAAACTGAATAGTTCCAGAGCAGAAATAAAAACTTATTTTTGATAAGCATTTTCAGCTTCTAGCAGCATCAGGAGCATTTCCTAATGGGAGAATTATGTTTTCATAACCGGTGTACACCAGAGACATCTTTGAAGACATGCTTGTACCATGGCATGGCAATAAAGGCTGGCATGTGGAAGCCTACATGAACATCCATCACAAATGCACAAACTCCCTCACCTTGAGCACATGTCCCTTCCGGAAACTAAGCTCGTCCTCTGCAGTCGCAACGAAGTCATGTCTGGCAATCGCTTCCATAGCCCTTCTTGCCAATGGGCTGCACTAGGTCCGCAATAATAAGTGGCTTTAGGGTATCGGGCCAGGCCCTAAGGGTCACGACGAACCCGGCGCAGGCTGACACCTGTCTCCACGCCTTGTTTTGGATAGAAAGACAACCGAAACCAAGTTCAATGACTTCTTCTGCACTTTCCGTCTGCGATCGCAATACAGAATACGAGATATATCGAGCTTTCGGAGATAATAGGCACGCCCAGCGTGGCCACACACTACGCCGGGCTCCCCGCAACTAAGTAAGTACTGTTACGGAGTGCAATAGTGATGTTTGGATGGGTTGATCATTTTGCCAGTACTTAACGGGACAAACGTCGTATTTACAAACATGAATCATGTATATTGCATATCAGGATCTCAGAATTACTTTTCCTGAACATTTTGTCACCAAAAATTTTATTTCAGTCTTAGCACCTAATCTTTGATTTTCTTAGGATCAAGAAATGCGTCATCAGTACAAGTAGTAATAAATCTCTCTAGCAACATCTCTTTGCCCTTCCTAAGGGAGAGGATTGGTGTCGAGGCGGTGGTCTCATGGAATACGCTGTGTGCATGGACGGGGGGGGGGGGGGGGGGACGGGGTGTGGCAGAGGGCGCAGCCAGAGCAGAGGTGTCACTTCCAAAATCGGTTGGGGTGCTGAGTAGATGACGTTGACCGATCCTACCCCAAATTTTGTTTTCCCTGGATTACGGTCACTTTGATTTGCACTTCCGATGTAAAAAGTGTAAACAAATGTCACGTCGCATCCTAAATGAGGCGCACCACCGTGGACAATCGACCGGACAATCGATTACCTGCATCAAGTCCAGCTGTTGCGTATCATGGACCGCCAAGGGTCCATCTGGAGCACCTTTAGTCTATTGCGTTGCGATTTCACTGATCCGACGGGTTTAACACACCAATGGTTGATAACCCTGTCGCTGATCACGACTCGTCATTCAGTTGGTAGTCAAGTACTACCGCAGTCACAATTGTGTGACGAGGACACTTGCCACCGTTAATGAAAGTACGGGTTGGCTTCTCTATTGGCCAGGGGCGGCGCCACGGATTTTGAGTTGGGGGGAAGTTGAGTTGGGTTATGGAAAAGAAAGCCCCTCTCTGCATCAGGAAACCCTTCTCTGGAGTGAAAAATCGTCCGGTGCTCTTGGTCTCTGGCCGGAAATGGAAGCTCGCCTTGTCTCGGACCCCAATTCGGGTGCAAGATGCTCTCCGACAAGTGAGGTACCAGCCCCACGGGTCAAGATCCTTATTCTTCTTATTGTGACCTACAGCCAGTCCTTCGGACCCTTCCGTTCAACCTTCCAATCGGGCGCCTGAGCATCGGTCCTCAGAAGCCCTTCGGGTCCCTTTCCAGCCCCTTCCAACACTGTCCCTGGACGACTCGGGGGCCTTTATCAGCACAGGAGAACCTGTTAGGCACTGTGGCCCTTGGCCAACGGTGGGCCTGACCGGCACGGGCGGAGGGGGGCGGGAGGGGGGGGGGGGCTCCTTGGCTCAGGGGCCCCGACCTTGTCATGCTTGGGAAATGGGCCCCCAGGCCCAGACCGATACGGAGCCAACTGTTGGGCTCTGGTGGTGCCTGACGGACATCGAGACCCTCATTAGCCCTGGGGCCCTAATCGGCGCAAAGGGTCTTCAAACAGGCACTTCAGGGTCGGGCCCTACTAGCCGAGGTCCTTAATTCAGCTTACAGTCAGCTCTTCGTGCCTTTAATCGTCGGACCTGGTGGCCACCTCAGGACCTAAGCCGGTGGGGGGGGGGGGGGGGGGGGCGGGCGGGGTCAGGTGCATCGTCTGATCCCCCGCCCACAGCACGGGGTTATTGTGCATTCAAAGGGAGCATTCCATCCTTTTTGTGCTTTGTATTTATTGTTAGATCAGAAGCTTACGATTTGATCAGTACCACCAGTTTTCTGGAAATCCTTCTGAATAGCTCATAATTTGGATTTGAAGTAAACACTCTGGTGTATGAACCTCTATTTCGACAAAAAATATGCGAACCTGAAGATTTTACCATGCAAATTCAACGAAACTTAAGATTATGGCTTTGATTCCTTCCCTTGGGTGTTAAACATAGAAGGTCTTTTTAGGGCGCACATGAACTTCGGGAATGGGTGTATCATATGGTTCATAGTGAGGCGCTGGTCCAAACTGCCACCGGTGCGCTTTTCGATAACAGGCCCTTGCCGCCCTCTGGGCCAATCTCAAACTTTGTTATTATCCGCACTAGTAGAGGTGCGCAAGTCGCTTGTCTTGTCGATGGTGGCCGCGACCGCATGGAAGACGTGCAGTGCCGTTGCAAAGTGTTGACAGTATGATTTAGACTCGAATATTATTAGAATCAGTGTTCTTACGTCATGAAGGTGCTGCAGTGGCATTAAACAATGCTTCTAATAGACTAACGGGTCCTTAGGTTTTCCTAGAATATTTTTCTTTCTTTTAATCTGCCCAAAAGTGCGGTACTCCGTTTAACTTCAGGTAAATTGGTACGTTCTTCGGCGTGAAGTAAAAGTCGAACCTGACGTCACCCGACCAGCAATACTACGCGTAGCGCCAGGGACGCGGAAGCCGGGCATTTCAGGAACTGTCGCTTGTTTTCGAAAATTGGGCCGCAATAGGATCTCATCCTTTTTTATTTAGGGATACAACAGGGCAAGGGGTAAACAATGCAATTAAGTTTGCGCAGCTAAGGCCAGAAGACCGGCAAATGTCTGAGAGGTTTAACCGAAAAGCTCCGAAGTACAGCAATGACCGCAACCCGTCATGACTAGCCTTGTCTCCGTCCCCCACAACCAAAAATGCGTGCCGCTGCCGATGGTCCCCATAAAAGCGCGCCTTCGGCGCCCTAAGCTGGCTTTTAGAGGATCGACTTTACCTTCATATCAGAAGGGGCACGTACCTCCAGTGCTTCCCTTCCCCTCCAGGTACGTCCCTGTAGGCTGTTATGAGGCCTGAACTGTTTGAGGCTGTTATGAGGTCTGTTTTTCAAGTGATGCAAAACATTGCAACACAAATTGCCCTTCACCAAAACAAAGACGCAAAATTCTGTACATGGGAACCAAATAAACCTTTGAAGGAGCACTTGCCTAACAATAACAAAAAAAAAACATCCGACAACCTGATAGCGCAGTACGGTTTGGAAACGCAAGCAAAGATGATTGCAAAAACTTAAACTTGAATCCTAGATGTAATAATATATCACCGTGTTCCATCTTACATGGCTGCAGAATGAGACTTATGCCATTATTTGGCTGGTAGCCATACCTCTTAGCAGCAGCCAAATATAGTGCCCTGGTCTTTTGGCGTCAAGTTGAAGCCTATGAGAGATAATGCTGTTGACTTCAATGGGGAGTCGTATCGCAAGTGAGATACCTGTAACGCTACAAAAAAGTTCGACCCGTTCCAGCGTCACAAGACTCGTGTAATTGTAATCTTTGAGATGACACATGGAACTAAGACACGCCTACTCCAGTAAGGCACTTCAGGGCATAGCTAAACTCTCTTTTCCATAAAAATATGCCTCAGCAAATTTCTGAAATCACCAAGAAAGTCGCTTGCCTCTCTTCATGAACTCATTTGCAGGCCTTTCTGCGTTAGGCGGTTTTTTGGGCAATAGCCCGACACATTTCTTTTGATCGCCGCTCGTGGCTCTTCAGACAAGAGCCGTGGAGTGACTAACCGCGACGAGGCATGCAGTCAGACAAGAGCCATGGGGAGATGTGGAGCGACTAACCGCGACGAGGCATGCAGTCAGACAAGAGTTGTGGGATATGTGGAGTGACTAACCGCGACGAGGCATGCAGTCAGACAAAAGCTGCAGAGAGATGTGGAGCGACTAACCACGACGAGGCATGCAGTCAGACAAGAGCCGTAGAAAAGTGTAGAGCGCGGCACCCGAACTGAGGGTAACGAGTGATCTGTTTCCAGCAGACCAGGTCTGTGACCCGTCTCCAGCAGAGGTCGTCATTTGTGACCCGTTTCCAGCAGACCTGGTCCGTGACCTGTCTCCAGCAGAGGTCGTCATGCGTGACCCGTTTCCAGCAGACCTGGCCTGTGACCTGTCTCCAGCAGACCGTGATGAGTGGCCCGATCTTGACAGGTTGTCAAGCTGTAACCCGTGACGTGCCTTCACTGTCCACGGACACATGCCAATATGATGATGATGAAGATATAGTTCGAAAACATACCCCCTTTTCACTCATCAACACATATTTTCTCAATGTTCCAATACCTTCACATATTTGTTATAGAAGTGCATCGAAATGTACGGTTATAAGAAATGTGGTTGCTCTTTTAAGCTTGCAATGCATGCGTATGAAATATAGCATGAGCTTTTATTTGCGGAATATGTGTAAAATGATGTGTAGAAGGCATGAATTAAAAGGAAAGAAAACGACCGGTGAGATGCTTATTAAACCAGCTATAAACAGAATAGTTGTGATCCGAAGTAATGCCGAGAGATAAACCAACCAGAGTTAATCCAAGAAGCCGAGCGCAGTCAAATTACACTCATGTTTAGAACATGCTGTGTATTAACATTCATGCGTATCAATGGGAATGAGTTCCTGCTGCTGCCCAGTGCTGGAGCGTATGATCACAGCCAGACCAATGTCAGGCGGCGTTCGTTTTCTGCCGTGCATCTCCTGCAGTAGATTTGTTGCCGTTGGCACTGCCATTGCTACAGCAATCCATGCACATTTTATGCGATTTACGGAGTAGCTTGACCTATTTTGTCAGCCATGTAGCTCTAAATAAAGCTCAAGAGACGCGAGAACAACGGCAATTTGGCCACTTCCATTACCGGCCATAGCATACAATTGGTAACAATGCTTTAAAGTCACGTCGTCCAATCGACGTGAAATGTGTCTATAAAGCTGCAGCATTTCCTCGTGTCGTGTCGTTTCTCACCGCGACTTCTCCCCCTCCCCCCCCCCCGTATCGGAGAGGGGGAGCGTGGAGGAGGGGGCTGTGACCGATGCCTATGACCTTTTCTGGCGCTCCGCCGTTGACGGGCCGTCACGTGGCGCACTCCTTCCGAGAGGTCCTGCCCGTCACGTTCGACGCGGCAGCCCGGTCGGCCGTCTGTCGGCGGCTATAAAGACGGACTGATGCGAACCGGCGCCCTCAGCTGCGTCGCCCGGACCCGGCACGCGCTCGCACCTGGCCACCCGTCTCGACAGAAGCTCAGGTGGGCTCCAGTCATTCGTTTCGGGACAAAAGCTCAGGGGTGGGGGTGGGGGGGGGGGGGGGGTGGAACTCCGGTCTCAGGACAGAAAGTCAGGTGGGCTCCAGTCACCCGTCCCCGGACAGGGGCTCCAGTCACCCGTTTCGAGACACGGAGGCCCGGCGGTGTCTGCGGTCGGGAGCTGGGGCTGCTCCGTAGTTTGGGCCGGCGGCGTCCGCTGTCTGGAGCTAGGGCCGCTCCGCAGGATAGGCCGGCAGTGTCCGCGGTCTGGAGGTGGCACTATTTCGTAGGTCAGGCGCTCATGAGCTTCCATATGGTGCCGTGCCTTGGTGTGTGCGTTTCATCACGTCTCGTGGTGTTTTATGCAATGTGAAGGACAACGCGTCGAACTGACCAACACGTGAACCCAAGCAGATCAAACATTCCCCACTTGAGATGCGTCAGGTGTAAGGCATTTCTGTCAGACAGAAGCACACCGACCATGTGCACTTGGAAGACCCAAATACCACATGTTAAAGTCGTTTCAGCACACCGAGATCATTGGGATGGCAAATGACGCACCATACGGCTGAAAAAAGATCAAATTATTTAGATCTACCTGCACCCCAATTTGCAGAAACATTCAGTATCTCCAATCATGCATACGAAACCATCCAAAATCCCTGGTTTTGTACAAAGTGAGATAAATACATGTACAGAGGGACAGGGGGAGATAAGAGAGAGAGAGAGAGAGAGAGAGGAGAGAGAGGAGAGAGAGAGAGAGAGAGAGAGAGAGAGAGAGAGAGAGAGAGAGAGGAGAGAGAGAGAGAGAGAGAGAGAGAGAGAGAGAGAGAGAGAGAGAGAGAGAGAGAGAGAGAGAGAGAGAGAGAGAGAGAGAGAGAGAGAGAGAGAGAGAGAGAGAGAGAGAGAGAGAGAGAGAGAGAGAGAGAGAGAGAGAGAGAGAGAGAGAGAGAGAGAGAGAGAGAGAGAGAGAGAGAGAGAGAGAGAGAGAGAGAGAGAGAGAGAGAGAGAGAGAGAGAGAGAGAGAGAGAGAGAGAGAGAGAGAGAGAGAGAGAGAGAGAGAGAGAGAGAGAGAGAGAGAGAGAGAGGAGAGAGAGAGAGAGAGAGAGAGAGAGGAGAGAGAGAGAGAGAAGAGGAGAGAGAGGAGAGAGAGAGAGAGAGAGAGAGAGAGAGAGAGAGAGAGAAGAGAGAGAGAGAGAGAGAGAGAAGAGAAGAGAGAGAGAGAGAGAGAGAGAGAGAGAGAGAGAGAGAGAGAGAGAGAGAGAGAGAGAGAGAGAGAGAGAGAGGAGAGAGAGAGAGAAGAGAGAGAGAGAGAGAGAGAGAGAGAGAGAGAGAGAGAGAGAGAGAGAGAGAGAGAGAGAGAGAGAGAGAGAGAGAGAGAGAGAGAGAGAGAGAGAGAGAGAGAGAGAGGAGAGAGAGGAGAGAGAGAGAGAGAGGAGAGAGAGAGAGAGAGAGAGAGAGAGAGGGAGATCCTTTCGACAGTTTTTGAAAACAGCGTCAAAGCACAAGTGCCGTGGAAACAGCACGTATCCACTCGACTCGCATTCAGTTCTTAAGCACGAAGCATGATACCCAGCAGTCGATTTAGTCGGTAATCAAATCTTTAACGAATCGCGAGCTGAACATGTGAAAGTTATGACACCGTCGTCATTGGAACTTGACGACACATTCAGCTGTTCAGGCTATGTTGTGCCGTCTGTCTCTCACCCTGGCAGGAATGGAGGGCACCGCGGGGAATCGAACCCCGTACCTCTGGTTTCCCAATCGCGCAGCTGAACTGCTCCACTACCGACACCCAGGCTGCGATGCCATGACTAGCCATGCCTAAAGCTTTCATTGACCAAACTGCCAGCTCATTGCCATCGATACCCGGCACAGACTTGGTCTGTTCGGCGTTTCTTGTCAAGTGTCGCTGCTGGTTACCGAACCCATGAATCCAGTCCACAGCCTGACCACAGTCGCATCCGACTGGTTCTCCAGCAGCCATGTTGCGGTCGGCACTCCTTGTATCGCTGGCGATCGGCGCGCTGGCCTCCTTCAACCACGGCGGTCACCTGTTGGGCGGCACCATCTACAGCGACGTGCTGACGCCAGCCTCGCCGCTCTCCGGCCTCCTGCTGCCCGGCCACGTAGGCCCCGCGCTGCGCCTCGTGCGCGCCCGCTACGGCCACGTGTCGCACGAGGCGGCCGTGGACGTGGTCCGGCTCGTGCTGCGCCGGTCGTCGCCACTGCTGCTGCACGCAGTGCACCTGCAGGCGGTGGGTGGCTGAGGACGGAGGAGGGAGGGGTAGGCTGGAGTGTGCGGCGCGGGGCAGCAGGTGGAAGCGTGTGGAAGTTATCTGGGACTGCTGCAGGGCGCTCAGGACAGCTTTCCCGCTGATCCTCAGGCCTCAAAGCAAAAATCTCAAAAAATATATTGGCGAGGTAACCGCGCTGCAGTCCTGTACAATAAGTCGGGAGGTCCGAGGTGAGTCGGAATAGAAGAGCTTATCTCCGCCCTCCTTCTCTTAATGACCTCTGTGTGAAATGGCACGTGGAAAGGTATAAGCACATGGGCAACACGTAGTATGCCAGACATGGTATTATTTTCTCGTGAGCAGGAAGGCTTTAGCTCCAAGACACAGTCACAGCAGCGGTGGCTTGTAATGAAGCAGGACATGCTGGTTGTTGTCGCATCGTGACTGCCTGCTGGTGTCTCCGAAGTGGGTATATCCTGACCATGGGCAGCTGCTTTCAAAAGTCGAGCCAAAATGCCTGTAATGCGACTACTCTTGTCTGTGGAAATAACCCCCAAAACAGCACTGCATATTTTATGGCAGGTATTTAAAGTTTCCGAAAGCTGGTACGGGTGGTATAGAGAGAAATAAAGTATTTGGTAGAGAGCAATGATAGTGGTGGAGGGGGTGTGTAGGCGCCGCGGCTTAGTGCGGTCTGGGGGTGCATTCGGTAATGTCACGGTGCCACCATTTCACATAACGATGACCTGGGCCGGTGGATAGGCGTCATTATCACCTGTCCCCGCTTACAAATGTGACAGTCGTCCTCTCCAGCGATGATCGTCGCGAACGCTGATGGAAGACCACCAGAACCACGGGTGAGTGCCCCGTTCCTCAGTCTTAACCTGCTGCAGGTTCCAGTCATCCCACAGCGTCTGACCTACCTTGAGACGGTGCTGGACGCCCTGCCGCCCGTCTTCTACACGGGCGTCTACACCAGCGGCCTGCAGTCCTACGTCCGCGGCCTGGGGCTTCAGGTGTCCTCCGCAGCGCTTCTGGTAGGATGAGAAGCAGCCTCGTCCTGCCTCTTAACTTGCATTGTTGCATTTCATTTGCATACGACCTATCTGCATATCGTGTTTTTCTATCGGCATATTCAGTTGCATATAAGTGTATAAGTGATGAATTTAATCTACTCACGCTTCAGCCTCGGCTTATTTGTATTTGTTCGATTTCGCGCTGATTCAACTGCTATTGTTATCGCCTTCAACATATATCTGTTTAGTGACAACAGACTTCACCGAAGCTATTGCCCAATATAAAACGTACATATATTTTAAACTTCTAACAAATGCTATCTGCAGTGCTAAAAATAAGATAAAAACGTGGCACTGAGGGGGGGGGAGGGTAAAGACCGCTTCCCCCACTGACCTTAACCAGTCTGGCTGTTCTGAACCGATTTCCGGGATTTTATCAAGGGGTTATGCAGACATTGCGGCCAGGGACGCAGCCAGAGTTACAGTAAGAGAGAGGATAGTGCGGTAATAATTGACCCTTGCTGGTAGAAACGCTATAATATTAAGGCTATGATGACTCCAATTAACACGCGCCCGGATGGCCGGCCAGATGCCCTTCTCTCGGGTGGAGGAGGGGAACAATTTGTCCCCCTGAGATTTCGGAAACTAAGAAAGCTATAAACACAAAATTTATAGGGTGTCTTGACCTGGACGTAAACTTACTTGGGTCAAAGTTTGAGCTTCATAGGTCATGACCTTCAGGTCAAATGATGTCAAACGAGGTCAAGTTCCCAGTTGGTCTCTCAAGTGCCCCATAACGTAGGCAACTGTTTCTAAGAAAAATGCTACAAGCCATTTGAGGTCAGTGACTTTGTTTAACCTTTGGAAGGCCATGGTGACCAAAACCATACAAGACTGCTCCGAGTTTTGCATTTGAATAAGAGACAAAGATAACGATAGGCAGTTTGCTCCCAAAACAAAATTTCGACTCGGGTCATTTCAGCTCAATGACCTGTTCTGACCTCCAAAAAGTCAATGGAAGATGTCTAATGCGGTTCCTGCTGTCAATAGCTTCGAAATGAGCACCACAAACTATCCCCTACAGCAAGCCCTAGAGAAATAAATGAGGTTGGTTTTGACCTTGGTCTGACATTCACGCCTAACGTTAGGTCAATGTAATTTGCTCATTCAATATTTGTGGTGCCTAAGAAAGCATCTCAGAGATAAATGGCTTCGTCAAAGACTCTGTTATTGTATCAGAATGAACGATTCCCTAGCAATTGTCTTCGCTGACACCATGGCCTGACTTTGACCTGCCATAGGTCAGAGACCTTACAAGGTACATTAAAAATTTTGAGGGCAAACGATCCTATTTAATTGTCTACAGCTATGCAAAATTTATCGCGGCTACGCTACGCCGTTCGTAAACTGTTCTGGAAAAACCTTCCAGGGGTTCAATTTGCCCCCCCCCCCCCCACACCCGAGCGCATGTTAAAGGCTTTTGGTACTCCTGCGCTGAAAGGGTTGGTCCACAGATATGTCAAAGCGAAAGGTACAAAAACTATGATGTTCCTGGATTTTGATCGCCTTTCAAAATATAGGCTGTTCGTCTCTTTCAATGGTCCGCTGGTATTCATTTCAATGTTTGTTAATTATGGTAAATCAAGGTTATCGTGCGCCGAAATAAAGATTTGGGTGCCCCTCGCCCGAGGGGCCGATTCAGGATGTCATGTCATCGGCGAGGAAGCCACAGCAATGTTGTGTCTCTGGACTTTGGTGCTCCTTGAGAATGAAGGCTTGTGCCCCTTTGAAGTGCTCTCTAGAACTGGATGCCTCTTAAAAAGGGCGATGAAAATGTACAGCAAGGTTTTGGTGGACATTTGTGGAATGGATAAGGCTTGGGATCTCCTCAAAAGACGCAACACGGACATTACGGTGCCCATGAAATCTAGTGCCTTTCAAAAATACATATTTCGAGTAGTTTGTGGTGCACCTGGAAGTTGGTGCTTATTGAAAATAAAGGTTGCATGGTTCCGAAATGAGGGTAGCCCTTTACCATGAGATTGTGGTGACCCTCCGGGGAACCAAAACATCAGGGGAATCAGGGTTGGGGGGGGGGGTGGAGGGGGGGGGGAGGCATCATGACTCCATGACCCTTTTCGCCACCTCCTCTGGATCCGCTCCTGTGTGTGATGCACACCGCCTCATTGCCTTACTGGAGGTGTTGGTGGAGACGACCAGTTGCTGAAGGAACCTTTCAATAGCCGCACCAATGTACGGTACACATGGTTCCCTATTGCAGGAGCCGCTGGCGCTCATTGACGCCCGTCTGGCTGTCGGCCTGGTCGCCCCTGTGTCGGTGCACCAATTCTGCAGCTTCATCGGAAGCCGTCTTCTGCACGTCACCGGCGGACATTGTGAGTCCTGGCCTTTTTGTTTGTTTTTCTCTTTAACCTGTCTGGCTGTACGTGCGACTCTCTCTCTCTCTCTCTCTCTCTCTCTCTCTCTCTCTCTCTCTCTCTCTCTCTCTCTCTCTCTCTCTCTCTCTCTCCTCTCTCTCTCTCTCTCTCTCTCTCTCTCTCTCTCTCTCTCTCTCTCTCTCTCTCTCTATCTCTCGCTGCCCTCTTCCTGCCTCGCCCCTTCGCTCACTCTTTTCCACACTCTGCTTACCATTGGCTTACATGACCTGAGGCTGGGCCTTGCCGGGCTCAAGGCCTGCGTCATCGCCCCCCCCCCCCTCCCTCCCTCCCTTACACATCCTGCGCCGTCGTTTCAGTTTTCGTCTGGCCTAGTCGACTCAATACTCCACTGCTCCCCATCTCTCGCTGCAGCGCATCACTCGACTTTGCGTTCATTGCCCTATTGCAGTTCAGCCCAACTCCTTGCTGTTCAGCACTGGTCTGCAGGTTCGTCGCTCCGTCCGCTGTTTCAGCGCTGTGCCCGTTGTTTCACTGTTGCGCCTGTTGTTCCAGTGCTCAGCCTGCCGCCGCTGAGCACGCTGTACGCGCGCCTGACGTCCCTGCGCCTGACGCCTGTGCCTGTCGGCTTCCACCGCGTCACCCTTGGCACCACCGTATCAGTCATCAACGTAAGTGGACTGCGACGGGAAAGTTAAAAAAATGAATGGGTCATCGTGGTCGATATGTCTAATGTCAGCACAGAAAGCTGGATTCTATTTGGTGGTGATTTGTTGTTTTATGGTGCGTCGGCATCGGGGCTATTTTGCTCGCATCGCAGTCGGTGTACAGACATTCGCTCAGCACGTGGCCATAGATCGAGGCATCTACAGCGAAGTAGCGAAACGAAAGTGATGGATGTGGATCCATTAGTGATGGATGTTGCATGTCATGACATAAAAGACGAGCGCTCACCGCGTCACGTGCAAGGCATTCAGTCTTTTCCCTCATGTGGTGAACATGACTGCAAGCCCTTACAGCTCCTGTGGCGACACAGGGCTACGGCCTTTTGTCACGGCAGTCGTATGGGACTGAGTTGGTGGTGTGCAATGCAGCCAGCATCTGTAAACGTTTAATATCAGTGCCCCCTCTGGCCTCGGAGACACCACCACGGCGCGATTGTACCGCCCCCCAACGCAGAACCTCTCTGACCACCGCTTGATAACACAATTGGAAAAATGCACTGCACTAAACCATCACTGACTCATCACTGACCCACCATTAATCTGTTACTAACGCATCATTGCGCCACCATGGGTTTGTAAAGGTCGTGTCCTAGCCGCCCTGCGAGGTAGACAATACTCTGACCCCTCGCAGGCCAACGGCCAACCACCAACCAACAACTCACATACAGCAGGCCTACTTCTGACCCACAACAGACCACCCTGCGCCCTGACCCACCGCCCCGCCGCAGACGGTGCAGCCGGCGCTAACCCAGCTGGGTCTTACCCGCCTGGTTCAGCCCGCCACCGTGATTGGCGGACTGGTGGACTACCTGCGGGACCAGCGGATCCCCGTACGTCAGTTCGTGCGGCGCGTCACCCGGCTGGACATCCCGAGCATACCCACGGTCGTCAGCAGCGTCAAGGTGGGTACATCAGTGTCAAGGAGGGTGCATTGGTTCAGGGGTGCATCGGTGTCAGGGGTGCATCGGCGTCAAGGTGGGTGCATCGGTGTCAAGGTGGGTACATCGGTTGTCAAGGTGAAGTACATCGGTGTCAAGGAGGGTGCATCGGTGTCAGGTGGGTACATCGGTTGTCAAGGTGAGTACATCGGTGTCAAGGTGGGTGCATCGGTGTCAAGGTGAGTACTTTGGTGTCAAGGAGGGTACATCGGTTGTCAAGGTGGGTGAATGCGGTGTCAAGGTGGGTACATCGAGTGTCAAGGTGGGCGCATCGGTGTCAAGGTGGGTGCATCGGTGTCAAGGAGGGTGCATCGGTGTCAAGGAGGGTGCATCGGTGTCAAGGAGGGTACATCGGTGTCAAGGTGTGTGCATCGGTGTCAAGGTGTGTGCATCGGTGTCAAGGTGGGTGCATGGTGTCAAGGGGGGTACATCGGTGTCAAGGTGGGTGCATCGGTGTCAAGGTGGGTACATCGGTGTCAAGGTGGGTGCATCGGTGTCAAGGTGAGTGCATCGGTGTCAAGGTGGGTGCATCGGTGTCAAGGGGGCACATCGGTGTCAAGGGGGTGCATCGGTGTCGAGGAGGGGGCATCAGTGTCAAGGAGGGTACATCGGTGTCAAGGTGGGCATCTCTGTGTTCAGGTGGGCATATCACGGTCAAAATGCGAATCTAAACATCAAAGCGTATGTCTATGTGGGTCTTTCGGCGCTAAGGTGTAGATCACGTTAAAGAATTTTCCATTGCTGAGACGGATATAAAGCAACGAATATCTCATTGCCGACGTGGGCAGAGAGGCAGGGAAACAACCCGCTGAGCTGGGCAATCGACATTTTCAGATAAGCTTTTATAAGACGTGTTATGTGCACATGCTTCCGCTCTTGCCAGACCACTATTTCTGCTTCCGCCTTACGCCCTTGGCACGGCCGTGTTGCCAGATCCAGCCTGTGCAGCATCACCTGAGTTTCGTGCCGGCACCGGTGCTCCGCCGTGATATCCTGCCGCTGCTCGCGCTCCGCTTCTACACGTTGCCGTTGAGCCTGCGCCGCCACCTCCGGCTCCAGGACCTGCTACCCGGCTACCTCGCCTCGGTCGACGTGAGTGACATCAGTTCCGATGACGTCATGTTGACACTGAGTGACGTCATTAGCAGCTGACGTCACTAGCAGTGACCTCACCAGATTGGATAAGGGACGCCATTTTGGTACATCTTTGACCCGGGACCGTCACAGTACTATATTTGGGAGTCGTCGAATTTTTATGCTGTTTTTTCACCTAACGTATAAGGTACAGAACGAAACCTCACATCACATGGTGGAGCCCGGCCCTCGATTTAAGAAGTAAATCACGTTTACGACCTACTCCGCATATGTATTCCGTTCTCATTATTTCTGAACCACAGCTTAACAATGTCGTTTTGTAGGCGGGTTCTTGAAATATTAATCTGAATCATTCTTAAAATCCTTTGTATTTTTTCATCCGCGTATTTTTCTACAAACACCTTATAGACGGAAAAGGTATTTAGTGATACATATCTTTCATCTCACGCATAGGTCTTATGCAGCCCGCTTGCTCCTTGGAGAAGTGCAACATTCGCTTTGATTGGCATTTCATTAATCAAGTGGTGTTAGAAGCCACAGCTGTGTAAAGCAATACCAAAATGGTCCACAAAAATGCACGTAATTTATGCAACTCAATGTATGAGAATGCCAATGTGTTTGCTCTGATACCTGCGCGCATTAGAATTGATAGTCAGATTTTATATCCTGTCTATCCAGTTTCGCCGGTGGTAAGCTCATCTACAAACAATGCGAGCTTGATAAAAAAGCAATGCCCTAAACTAATCGGTTTCAGCATTCGTGGGTCATCTCACCCCTCCTTCACTCCTAATACCACATGACTTTGACCTCTGTCGGCCACAGGCGAGCCACCACGCGACCTTCAACCGCGGCTTCGTCAGGGGCCTGCTGTCCGGATTTGACAGCTACGTCTCCGCACATGCCAAGGGTTTCGGGGGACGGCTGTGGACCAGAAAAATCTGGACCCACAAGTGAGCGGCGGAGGCAGCTCGCCCCTTCTGCGGGGGTCGTGGAGGCGCTGAGCTTAAGGGTGAAGCCGGTTCGCTACGTGGTGTTCAATACATTGATGACGAAGGCAGTCTACCGTACACTCTCTGGCTGCATCTGTGATCGTCAGGATTTGCTATGAATATTACACTGGTTCTTTCAACAGCACATGTATCAAACAGCTACTCCTCTATAGTAGACTGAGTGTTTTTCGTAGAAGGCTGACTATTTGAAACACATTTAACCTTCTTGCTAACTATTGTTCATTTCTATTGGGCGTTCGTCGCACAGAATAAACTTAGAGCAGACAAGTATATCGTTTCGAAACATTTTCACTCTCCTTTGAAGAAGCTGTTGTAGTTACACTATATTTACTGGCCGGACGCATTGCTTCGTCGGACGGTAGATTTTCAACCTATTCCAAATGCTCCCAAGTTATCACCATGGGGCCGGATTTAACGGTCGCTTCATGCCTGCACTTTGAGTTTTGTGACCTGGCACTAAAGCGACTCAGTTCCTTTCTCACCCTCCGCCACGAAATGAGGTCATGATTATAAAATATAAGTGATAGGGTGACCGCAAACTTAGCGGTAATGTCTATCACGGGCATTGAATTACAAACGTCAGCTTCGTGGATTTGGCATAAGTTTTGAGCAGCGCAACCATGATTTGGCTGTCATTTATCTGATCATTTATGACATCATTTTTGATCAGACGTGACACTATGGTATCATAGAGCCGATTTTCAAGAGAATGCAATTGGGTAGATCATTGTTTGAGTAAGGTCGCAGCATGGGACGACACAATCATTTTTAATGAGTCAATAGCGTGCAGATTGGTCGGATATGACACGTAACAAATCTTGCCACGCAGTGTTTAGATGTGGGATGTGGCAGTTGAGATTATGGGTATATCTATATTCTGATGATCCTTGTCCTGAAATGATTTTTAATACGGACGCCATAAAATTTGCCCGGAAAGTCAGGCAGTGTAGAGGCTGCCTGACATCGATTAGTCTTAGAACAATTTCGGCAGTCTATGGGGCGAACAGGCTCTGTAACATAACCCAACTTACTTCATCTCCTGCGCTATTTAGATTCGACTTAGGAAACATTGGATGTACATATGGAATGAATGTGCGATGTTATATCTGGATATACCCACATCGCATCGTTCAGCGATGGTGTCAGGTGCTGCCACCTGTTCAGTGCCGTGGTTACCGGACGTGAGCCAGAGCGTGCTGACACCTAGCGGTGGAGGGAGCAATCAGTGTCTCGTGTGTCGGCCGGTCGGTGGCGCCACGTGTGAGGTGGAGAGGGCGGTGGCTGTCTTCGGCCACAGAACACCAGGGTTTAGTTGAGTTCCATGGGACCAGCCTGGACGATCAAATTCGGCTACTAGTAAACTAAATGAATTGCCTTCAAGCCCAAGTATAGCTGAGCAACGCAACGCACACGATGATTGAGCGTTTCTCATTTAGCATGCGCCGTCGTCGATAACATGCTACTTTATCGCTCGAGCCTGTTAGCAATATCCAAGAAACACCGGAATCAAGCCGGAGATTGGAAGCTATTAAAATCGGTTCGGAAACACACGCCGCGGTGACATTCGGTGTTAAAAAGACTATGACAGCAGCGGACGTTAAGAAAAGTGCCAGAAACAACAGCATTTGACTGCTTTACCAACATCAGTTTTACGTAAGTTGTTCAGTGCTTTAGCGAGGAACATTATTTACATAGATAAGACAGTAGTAAAAGCCGTATTCTTAGGAGAAAACCAGGAGAATAAAGGTATCACTACTGTTAGAATCGCTACCGTCTTATCAATATCCCTTTTGGAAAATTTACGGACTGGGTAATGGCATTTCTATTTTGATACACTGAAAGCCTCAAATTTGGCCATTTTTTGGAAAAAATGAGCCTGCGTCACGCTTCTGATGGTTTGCCATGGCCAGGCCACCCGCACCTGGCAGCACTCAGGAGGAACGCGTGAGGCTTCCAAATGAAGTCGTTGCACTGTCAAGCTATACCAATATCGCTCAGGACAATCGGGAGAGGGGGGGGGGGGGGGCGCATGGGGCAAGACAATGTGCAGCCAGCAGCAGAATGGAAACGCAGTATCTACATGTCATATAAATGTATTTACACTGTTATTACCACATGGGTTTTCGGTCCCGCCACTCCCCGTCGTACCACATGAAAGTATGAACAAATGCATCACTTGCAACATTCAATTTTTCTTTGAGAGACTGCGGCACAAGCCATGGTTATTAAGACCTTGCACGCGTGAAGTAGCTTAGATCCGACTGGAACACTGATCCAAAAAAGAGTGGCCGCTGATACTTCTACCGGGCCAACCACTCACAAAACAGCGACGCATCCACAGTTCGTACGTCTCAGACAGTTTATCCCCAGCTGCTGATACCCTTTGCGGTGGCGTGCCCTTTGTTTGCTTTGCCTTCCAGCTCGTGCGACCTAAGAGACCCCGTGAAGAAAACGGCATCTAGGTGGACCGAGTGGTCTGGGGCAGTAGGGCTCAGTGAATATAATACCACACCCATCACAGGCAGAACAACTGGCATACAACAATGGAAAAACAGGTACACCAAATCAATTCACAGCATAGCCTTATTGCTCTTCCCCAGGATTCCAGTGGCTATAAGTAAAAAACCGTAAACGGCAGATACCGTGAAATGTATATGCAGAGCATACATATAATACATAATTGTACATCATACTTGAGAGCTGCCAATAACACTTGGTCTAAGCTAAGGATCTTAGACCAGTGACGATCACTGAGCCACCGCTCACGATACAACTGGCAGGCAGCGATATCTAAAATAACCTTTCGGCTGCTGACGGTGGAATGCTCTTCGTTTTTCATAAGCTGCCATTAAGACATAAAGTGGGTGTAACCACGGCTAAGTTGACCGCAGTAACCTGACTAGTTCGCAAATGATACAGAGTTTGGTGGCAAGTCAGACACCAGCGCCCCTTCATTTCTTTTTCATCGCGTCCGTTGTAGAATAGTTTGCAGGCAGGAGTCGTCTTGTGTCGTATCACATAGTTGGGCAACGTTCTACAAAGTTGTACCACATACGTACGCAAAATAAAGTTGAGCGCAAACATAACATTATAAAGAGATACAGCATTTAGCCCTTGAGTGGTCAGGATCTTTTCACCGTCAAACTATAGCTTTTCTTTGAAATCGGGGGTTCATTGAAACTAACACGACTTTCAACAAACAGAACCAAGACATAGGGATTAGGCGTACAAATACATGACTACTTCAACACACATCTCCTCTTCTACCCTGTGCCGACCATATTATTCGAGCATCATAGACACTGCCATTGCTGGGAACCCCATTTGGCGCGGCTTTAACCGAATAATGGCAATCTCACGAAATTTGTAACGCTTAAGCGCATTTGGCAACGACGAACGCTATCCGCGAGCCCTGAAACACTGCGGTTTTTGCGTGGGGCCGTCATCTGCGATACACGCACTTCAAAATTCCGCAACATTGAAGGCAGCTCAGAGCCGAGGTGGTGTGGCAGCATCAACTCAGAAGCTCCTACCCTCTCAGAATGGCAGACTCGAAAAGTGACGGACAGTGTGAGAATAAACTACTTGCACTCACTGAGCAGCGATTGATGGTATTCTCGCATACACTCGCGCAACCCACTTTTTGCCCACTTTCACTGGCGACAAGACAAGACAGCTTATAACGCACAGAAAAAATCACCATCATCAGCAAAAAGCGATACACATAATTTGGCATGCCATGAAATGAATTCAACATTGGGCAAAACCGAGTGGTCTCAGTTTCTCACAAAGACTGCAATGATAATATTTCAGCGTTATTGGAAACGCAATATTTTTCACTCTGCTGCATTTCTGCGTTTGCTTACACCTCCCGCCAACGAATTCACGCTTCAGCATTGTTTCGAGGCATCATTGTAACAGGAACTATCCCAATTTTAACAGACATGTCTGTAATAGGTAAGACCGGCCGGCAACACAGCTGTGTAGCACGTTACCGGCCTAGCGTGCCAGAGCATGTTCTGCTGGCGCCTCTTCAACAGTGGAGGCTATGAATATTGGGCGGCGCGGGTCTTACCAGCCGCGTCACGAGACGCGCCACATTGGCGCATTGCGATGGTGTCGCGCGAGCTATTGTCTCTGAGCGGCGCCATAAGTGAAAGGTCCGTTGCCCTAACCGCACATGGTGCATAAGCTGACCCAATACTAGTGAGGCCTGCATTCAATAGCAACACAGCTTGTTTAGACTGGCCCATTAGCTAATTGAATAGGCAACAGCAGGCGGCCGGTTCGGGGTTGGCTACTTAACCTTATTCCGAGCGAGGCTTACGTTCCCTTATTCCGGGCATGGAATATAGTCGTTTGGATACTGTCGGATGCAAAGAAATGGTACAACAACCGTTTTAAGCTTTCGTGATCCAGATGTTATGAGCTCCATAACGCGTATCGCTGCAGACTCCTTTGCCCGTAGGCTATTTTATTTTCTTTCTCCTGTTTCACTGCGCACTTGCAGGATCACCCTGGTAGAAGTAATCCACGCTTTCGTAAACAGTGGCAAGTGTATTTGTCGTACAGTCATGAATGTAATGTCATCCTACTGCAAATACAAGGAGAAAACACTTACCCGCGTCATTCAGCACTTCCGCAATCGTTAAATCCTGACTACCAAAGGTGCCTCATATGACGCCCTGACGGTCCATGGGGCGCCGCTACAGCCGAACCTGGCGCAGGTGGTCAGCGTCCGTGAAGCATCCTCTCTAAGGCCTGGCCCCTACAGCCGAACCTGGCGCAGGTGGTCAGCGTCCGTGAAGCGTCCTCGCTAAGGCCTGGCCCCTACAGCCGAACCCTGCCGCAGGTGGTCAGCGTCCGTGAAGCATCCTCTCTAAGGCCTGGCCCCTACAGCCGAACCTGCCGCAGGTGGTCAGCGTCCGTGAAGCAATCCTCTCTAAGGCCTGGCCCCTACAGCCGAACCTGGCGCAGGTGGTCAGCGTCCGGTGAAGCGTCCTCGCTACAGGCCTGGCCCCTACAGCCGAACCTGCCGCAGGTGGTCAGCGTCCGGTGAAGCATCCTCTCTAAGGCCTGGCCCCTACAGCGAACCTGGCGCAGGTGGTCAGCGTCCGGTGAAGCGTCCTCTCTAAGGCCTGGCCTCCTACAGCCGAACTGGCGCAGGTGGTCATCGTCCGGTGAAGCGTCCTCTCTAAGGCCTGGCCCTACAGCCGAACCTGCGCAGGTGGTCAGCGTCCGTTGAAGCATCCTCTCTAAGGCCTGGCCCCTACAGCCGAACCTGCGCAGGTGGTCAGCGTCCGTGAAGCATCCTCTCTAAGGCCTGGCCCCTACAGCCGAACCTGGCGCAGGTGGTCAGCGTCCGGTGAAGCATCCTCTCTAAGGCCTGGCCCCTACAGCCGAACCTGGCGCAGGTGGTCAGCGTCCGGTGAAGCATCCTCTCTAAGGCCTGGCCCCTACAGCCGAACCTGGCGCAGGTGGTCAGCGTCCGTGAAGCATCCTCTCTAAGGCCTGGCCCCTACAGCCGAACCAGCTGCAGGTGGTCAGAGTCCGTGAAGCATCCTCTCTAAGGCCTGGCCCCTACAGCCGAACCTGCCGCAGGTGGTCAGCGTCCGGTGAAGCATCCTCTCTAAGGCCTGGCCCCTACAGCCGAACCTGGCCGCAGGTGGTCAGCGTCCGGTGAAGAGTCCTCTCTAAGGCCTGGCCCCTACAGCCGAACCTGCGCAGGTGGTCAGCGTCGGTGAAGCGTCCTCTCTAAGGCCTGGCCCTACAGCCGAACCTGCCGCAGGTGGTCAGCGTCCGTGAAGCATCCTCTCTAAGGCCTGGCCCCTACAGCCGAACCAGCTGCAGGTGGTCAGAGGTCCTGTGAAGCATCCTCTCTAAGGCCTGGCACCTACCAGCCGAACCTGCCGAGGTGGTCAGCGTCCGGTTGTTGAAGCATCCTCTCTAAGGCCTGGCCCCTACAGCCGAACCTGGCGCAGGTGGTCAGCGTCCGTGAAGCATCCTCGCTAAGGCCTGGCCCCACCTCCGAACCTGCCGCAGGTGGTCAGCGTCCGGTGAAGCGTCCTCTGTAAGGCCCTGCTCCTACAGCCGAACCTGCCGGCAGGTGGTCAGCGTCCGTGATAAGCATCCTCTCTAAGGCCTCGGCCCCTACAGCCGAACCTGCCGCAGGTGGTCAGCGTCCGGTTGAAGCGTCCTCTCCAAAGCTCTAAGGCGGCCATGAGCTCTTGGAGGTTCACTGCGTCCGCGTGAGCGCGGTCCTCGAGGCAACCCCACAGCATAAGGTCCAGAAGCGACGGATCGAGTGAGTGCGACGTCCACAGCACAGCACCCTCAGGCTAATGAGCATGCCAGAAAATGCCCCCCCCCCCACCAGCTCAGTAAAGCCCGTGCCGTGTGCGGTGCCATTCAGCCCTCCTGGAACCACTCCCTGTCCCAATCGATCGGGTGAAGTTGACCCATAACCGCCCAACAAGGTGCCAAAGCGATAGCAATGTAGCGCTCCGAGGCGGCTTTGATAGTTTACTCGCTTTCGTCATTAATAAATAATTTTCAAATCATACTCTGGCTTAACACCTGACTCCCTGGTTTGACACCTGACTCCCTGGCCTGATGACACCCTGACTCACGACTGGACGGAGTGAGGCCAGTACTGGATATCACCGCCTTTGATCACATTTCTAACCTCGTCATGTTGCCACGTATTGAAAGGGATGGGTTTTTGGCTATGCTTCTCTGTATTTTGTTTTGCCAAACGTAAAACATCATCTTCATCATATACATATGCATATATATATATATATATATATATATATATATATATATATATATATATATCTCTCTCTCTCTCTCTCTCTCTCTCTCTCTCTCTCTCCTCTCTCTCTCTCTCTCTCTCTCTCTCCCTCTCCCTCTCTCTCTCTCTTAAATATTTGAAGATATGTTGAAATGTTAAGCCTTGCATTGCGATACCGAAAACTGCTCCTTACATGTCTACAATTTGCGATCTGCCATAAATTTCACATTGTTTGGAAACTTCTTTCTGTCAGCTCTGGAACCGTCTCTGCTACGCAACTTTTGTTATAGTGCCGTAGCGTTGAGAGGCCAACCATTTTGTACCAATCAACCACCGCCGGCAGTCGGATTGTTATGATGTGCTGGTGGTTCCATGGTTGATGGTTGAGACGGCGGTAGCCCTGTGGCAGACAGCAAATTACCCACCATTTGCAGCATAATGACGAGGTAGGTCAGGATGAAGCTCAGGATCTGAAATGGAGCGGAAATGTTATTATGACGTGGGAGTGTTGTGTCGAGACCTAACCATCTTTCATGCTCATCAAATAACGCGCAAAAAACAGCAAAAGTATGCGCTCGGATGGGGTTTAATGTTTATGCTTTCTTACCTGTTTTCCAAACTAACTTTCGAGAGGCAAGACGTTGTGAAGCAGCATTGTTCACAGCTGTAAATAATGAAATTGCCAATCTTGTGACTAGTTCTGATGTTTCACCTGGGCCTGTTTTTGAAATATGCCCAAAGGTGGGACACTCCCTCAAAAACTGACGCCCAACTCGGCGGCCTTCAGCGCCGAGCATGAAAACAATCCAGATGAAGTCCGAAGCTAGCTTGGTAAGCTGATCCATTTCCACAGGTGTCATCAGAGCTTAGCCCGATGAGTTGTTAAGTGGTTCATGCTCTCACCGCCAAGACGTTAGACTTCTGGATGGTGAACAAGCCCAGTGCGTTGACGCAGAACGGGCGCGACGTCTTCTGCAGTAGAGCTTCGCGAAGCTGCTTGGCTTCTTCGCTCATGGGAAGCCAGTCAATATTGGTCAGGGCGTCAGTCAGGGCAGCATTCTGCAACGGTTGCAAACGCCAATCAATCCTTTGCCATTGCTATCGAGCATAAGGGTAGTGACGTCATTGCCACTTCGCAAAATATTTTGGGAGCAACTGCAGAATTATCGAAAATGCACATGCTGGTGTCTTCCTTGCCCTTAATCCAATTTATGAGTTACTTGGAATTAACATTCGGTGACCCAAAACAAAACTCAGGAGGCAAGACCCCAAAAGTGACACAAAGTTGCTGTTAAAGCCAATTTCTCCCAAAGAACTAACTATTTCGAAGGCTGTATGGTGAACATCGCCGCATCCTCACCCCCATGACCCTACACGTCGCACCGTTGTATCCCTTCTGACCCCTTTTTCGGATACATCATCTTGACATAAAACATACTGAGGAACACAGGAATCGTAACATGGGTTGTGAAAGTGATTGAAAGATCTCTAAACGAACGCAAGAACGCCAGGCGTTACCAGCCCCTTCTTTTTGGTTAGCTGCATCTGCCACTACTAACCCCTGGCCACGTGATGACCTGCGGTACCGAGGGGTGAGGGGTGAGGCCAGTTGGCGAATACAAGTTTGGTCACGCTGCACCTGATGTGTGCCTGGGCCCGCTCGCGGACGGTCGCGACATGGTGGCAGCGGCGGGAGTGTCACTCTGCCGGTGATTCCGGGCAATGACAGCGGCCTCATGATGCTGGAAAACGTCCCAGACCACGCGCCAACCGTGAGGTGCCTTTGGCAGGCTTCCCAATTTTTGACGTGGCGGAACTGGGCGGCATCCCTGCCAACAAGCCCGCCGGCATCATGGTGACGAGATGCTGCGGGCTCGCGATGGAGATTGTGGACAGCGCCGGCGAGCCGGACAGAGCGGCGTCACTACTCACTGAAGCCTTCGGATCTGCGAGACCCGAAACGGCAGCCGCACAGTTAAACGCCGTGCAAAAGGGAACATTGTCTGTTCGGACCATTTCCTTATCATCATGAGGCTGGCAACTGAAGCCTGTCTGGAATTTTTCGACGCGGCAGGAGGTGCAAAGAAGACCTGGGTGCCGGTCTACCAAACAGCACTCTATCGTCATTTTCTCGCCGGTCTCTCATCGGACGAGGAATGCCTGCTCTCACGCCAAGCTGCTGCCCCTGCTCTCATCGCAGAGGCGGCAGCCTGTGAGATGGAGGGAGGAGAGCGCTCCATCCAGTCCTGCGCAGCTGAACCCTCTCACAGCCAACGTCATCGGAGATCGGCTCCCATGGTGTGGCATCGCAGAGGCAGCAGCCTGTGAGATGGAGGGAGGAGAGCGCTCCATCCAGTCCTGCGCAGCTGAACCCTCTCACAGCCAACGTCATCGGAGATCGGCTCCCATGGTGTGGCATCGCAGAGGCGGCAGCCTGTGAGATGGAGGGAGGAGAGCGCTCCATCCAGTCCTGCGCAGCTGAACCCTCTCACAGCCAGCGTCATCGGAGATCGGTTACGTGGGCGAGTCGCAAGAAGCCGGCGCGGTAACCGCTGGCTTCTTGCCACCGCTCTCGGAATGCGTCCCGCTTCCTCGTGGTGCAAGACCGGGACGAGGCGGACGACTCCCATCAAGATGCGCGCGGCTCTTACTCGTTGCGCCATCTGGCCGCCGAGACAACCGAGCACTGACCGGATGCGTCGGCGGCGTGTCGGATCGCCAGCTCCATCACCGGACCACACTGTGGACCGCGCTCGCCGACCCGGGCCGAGCACCGCTGGGCGCCAGCAAGGGCGGTGCCCGGGCCGGCGTGGCGGCTCCCCCTGCGGCAGGCGATCATGACACCTTGACGCCGCGAGGGAGGCAGCTGATGACACGCCTTCTGATGAAGAGGAGCCGTCAATAGGGCGCGGAGAGGAGCGGTGGACCGTCAAATGCTGGTCTTGCTGCGGCTTCGGTCATCTCAAAAGGCATTGCCCAAACGGACTGGCGGCAGAGCGGTGGGCCTACTGACAGCTTAAGTGGCCATTGGTGAGATCGAGAGGAACACCTGAAGCTTCGAGTGGAGATGATAGGTACCAATGCGGGGCCTAGCAATCGGTCTTCATCGTGGCTGAAAATTTTATGCACGATGCAGCCTTAGGCTGGGATTTTCTGCCGTCAGTCTTGCTTAACTGCTCGCCAGACCACGATATCAAACTGAAATTATGAATAAAGAAGCAGGTCGTCACACACTGTTGTTTGTCTAGCTGTGACAAACTCTATCTCTATCTATCTATCTGTGGCTATACGTGTGCTCTATCAATGGCTACCGTGTGATTTAGAGCATTTTTGGTCGGACAACGCTCAACCAGTATGGAGATTCCTTGATAACGTCCTTCTGCGAAGCTGAGATTCCTTCCTATGTTTGCAGTCCTTTTCGCCGCAAAATCACCCTGCACACGTGCAGCCTTGCCGAATATGCTGGACCGACCATGAATGATCAGTCTTGCGTACACCAGCTTGCGTCTGGCGGTGCCAACGGCACGACAGCACAGCTAAACGCGATGTCTTCAGATGGTGGGCTGGCGATGCCAACGGCACGACAGCACAGCTAAACGCGATGTCTTCAGATGGTGGGCTGGCGATGCCATCGGCACGACAGCACAGCTGAACGCGATGTCTTCAGATGGTGGGCTGTCTTCTGTCGTCTGTCGGTGGGTCTGGGTCTGTCTTCAGACGGTGTGTCGGAAAGACAACTGATGAGATTCTTTCTGATATCATGGCTGGCGATTCCGCCACCGGTCCTCAACGTGACAAGTTGGCCGCCACACTGCGTTCCCTGAGGCGTTTTCAAGGGGGTTTTCATATACTGGCCTACATCGTGGGGGGGGGGGGGGGCATTGATCTTGATTCGCAGCCCGGGCACGCCCTTCATTCACTAAACCCTATCCTATTCCATGAGCGTGGGAGGCTCCATTGAATATGGGGCCTCGCACGCCCATGGAACCAATCGCACGCGGGCCGTCAACTGCACAGCTTGGATGAGTTGCAGGGCTGCGGAGTTATTGATGAGGACAATCATCAGATTGGAGTTCTCCCATTATTCTTGCTGCTGCAAGGCTCTGGTGAATGAGGACTGCGCAAGATACGCATACTCTCAGTAAAATGTTGGCTTAACATGCGCTCGGGCGGGGGTCAAATTGCCCCCCCCCCCGAAGGGTTTTGCATATTGGTTTCCGAACGGCGCGGCGTAGCCGCGCCAAATTTTGCATAGCTGTAGACAGTTAAATAGCGGATTGCTTGACACTAGAGCCATGGTTTTAGTGAAGGCAATTTCTAAAGAATCGTTCAATCTGATGCAACAACGGGGTTTTTGACAAAGCCATACATCTCTGAGACGCTTTCTTAGGCAAAAAGTATTGGATGAACAAATTACGTTGACCTAAGGTCAGGTATGAAGGTCAGACAAAGGTCAAAACCAACACTTTTATTACTCTAGGGCTTGCTGTATGGGAAAGGTTCTGGTGCTCATTTCGAATTTATTGATAGCGGAAGCCGCATTATATATCCTTCATTGACTTGTAACTGGTCAGAATAGGTCATTGACCTAAGATACCCAGGTCGACATTTTGTTTTTCGGAGCATGCTGCCTAGCGTAATCCTTGTCGCTTACGCCAATGCAAAATTCATAGCAGTCTTGCATAATTTTGTCATCATGACCTTCTAAAGGTCAAATAAGGTCACTGATCTTAAATGAGTTTGTGAACTTTTGCTCATGAACAAATATCTAGGCTATGGGGGCACTTTGGAGACCAACCGATAATTTGACCTTGTTTGACCTTTTTTTGCCCGAAGGTCATGGCCTAAGAACCTCAAACTTTGACCTAAGGGAGTTCACGTACATGTTAACGCACCCTGCAAGTTTGGTGCCTCTAGCTTTTTTTAGTTCCCGAGATCTCAGGGGGGGGGCTCAAATTGACCCGCCACCACACCCCCACCCGAGCGAAGGGTATCTAGCCGGCCACCCGCGTGCGTGTTAACACGCGCCCGGGTGGTCGGCCAGATACCCTTCGCTCGGTTGGGGTGGGGAGGTCAATTTGACACCCTGAGATATGGGGAACTAAGAAAGCTAGAGACACATAACTTACAGAGTGTGTTGGCCTGTACGTGAGCTCACTTAGGTCCAAGTTTGATGTTCATAAGTCATGACATTTGGGCCAAATAAGGCCAAAAACTGCTAAACTGTTTGTTGATAACTGTTTCTGAGCAAAAGCTCACACGCTCACTTAAGGCCAGCGACCTTGTTTGACCTTTTAAAGGTCATGCTGATCACAACCAGACAAGACTGCTGTGAGTTTTGGATTTAAATAAACGGCGAACACTAGTCAGTATGTTTCTAAAAACAAAATGTTGACCTGGGTCGTTTTAAGTCAATGCCCTATTCTGACCTCTAAGAATTCCTTTGAAGAGGTATAATGCGGTTCCTGCTATCAACAAATTCGAAATGAGCACCAGAAACTATCTCATACAGCAAACACTGGAGTAATAAGACGGGTTGGTTTTGACCTTGGTCTGACTTTTGTACCCAATCTTAGATCAACGCAGTTTGTTTATTTAATATTTGTGTTACATAAGTAAGCATCTCATAGATGTATGGATTCGTCCAACGCTCGGTTGTTGCACCAGGTTGAACGATTTCCTAGAAATTGACTTTGCTGAATCCATGAGCCTGACTTTGACCTACCATAGGTCAACGACCTTCCAAAGTACATCTATTCATGTTCTGCACCCATGCAAAGTTTGGCGCGCTTACGCGGCGCTGTTCGGAAATCATTCCGGAAAAGTTGGGGGGAGGGGTCAAATTACCCTACCCGAACGGGTGTCAATGGGTCACCCCACTCGAACGCCATATTGACCTCAAAAGGATCAATGTAACGCCTTTAGCCTTTCGCCCCCCCCCCCCCCTAAATCGGTCAGGAAAGCCAAAACAAAGCTTTTGATTTTTTTCTGGTTCAGACAGTTCATCCTTTGCTTCAGTACTGTCTCTGAGCCACTGGTAGTGCTGTGCAACTTAGAAGTTCTACTGGAATGACGAACTTACATTGTGTTCTTGTTGCGCGTAATGATTATGTCTTGGCAGCGGCTATACTGACACTGGAGGGGATAATGTCAGATCCCGCTTTTCGACTGGCTACGTCGTCCACTGCTAACCCCTGTTGACGTGCTGGCCCGAGGTATCAAGATCTGCGATGGGGAGCGAGGCCGGTTGGCGAATGCGAGCTTGGTCCCGCGGCACGTGTGGCTGTGACTGTGCCCTTCCTGGATGACCGCGACGAGCGTTCAGCGGCCCGAAGCGCCGTTCGCGGGAATCGTTGTTCGCACTGACGCTTGTATCCCATTAGTAGTATTTGAGCAGCCCTCCAACCGTTCCGTTTGTCAGCCGACCGTGCACGGTCGTTCGAACAAGCGCGTTAAGTCGAGACTGTATCAATACCGGTGTGTTTGAGTAGAAGCTCGATGGGGCTCCATGCGGTCAGCGTTGTCAGATGACCTGGGTCGTGCGGTCATTGACCTGGTGGGGGAGACAGTGGCACTGCGCAAACGTCCAGTAGTGCAAGAATGAATTCCTTGAAATGGCTGGAAATGCAGCAACAAAAGATTCGTTTTTTATCGGCCACATGCAGGCAGATAAGTTCAGTAATACCCATACGAATTGTGAAATGTTAGCTAATGAGACGGGTAGTATGCTAGCTGCAAAATCTCAAATATATCGTGATAACCGAGGGAAGAGTGGAACCACAAAAATGCCTAACTGACGCTGTGTGGGAGAAAAGACGCGGCCTTAAATAACGCGTAAAATGTCGGTATTCACCAGCAAGACCCCTTTGTGGCGTCGAGCGAGTGACGTGGTGAGACTTATTATCTTGCAGATGACATCAAAACATAAGTGAATGAAAACAGTTGCCTTTGAGAGGCCGCACTGACGAGCAAACCGACATGGAAGCCGGTGCTCGGACTGCGTCCCAACGCCGCGTACGAACGGCCGCGTGCGAAGCCCTGATCGCAGCTCCAGTCGCCCCATCTCCTGGTACCTTGTGTGTGTTATACGGGAGACATTGACAGAGGGACTGGTAAGAGCAAGGGCGTGCTCGTCATCATCTCAAAAGGTGGCATTTCCTCCTGGTGGCTTTCGCTTTCCGCAATATTCGATCATGATCCAAGACACAAGACACATTACAAAAATAATCCACATTCAATACCGACTTCAACCAGCAACCACATGTTACTGCATCAAAATGTTGAATTGCACATATTCGACGATTCGAGCAGGCACCATGATCAAAAGGGGCATAGGATTCATGATGCAACCCATTGACCATTGGCGTCTCACGAAGTCTCGAAAACTGATAAGGATCTATAGGCCAATGGCAGGTACCGTAATGCTGTACTGTTTGCTTAACTCTGCTCACCTCCTCTACCACGCTGCCGCCGTCCAAAGAGCAGAAGAGAACTCGAGCGAGGAAAAGGCTGAGGTACGTAGCGTACCCAGACACCTGTATGCCCTGCCCCGGGTACTCCGGCTTGGCCATCAGCTGTAAAAGCAGAGTCGGCATACAAAGTCGGAGCTGTTACTAGCATCGCACAATAGTAGCCCAAAAGTTAAATTCATCCAACTAGTGGGCACATGTTCAGGCACTTCACAATTCCCCCCTCCCCCCCCCCCCCCCCGTCTGCGGGAAGACCTAGGCATAACTTCCTGGCTGCGAGGATGCAGTTGGCAGGCACTTTACAGGAAATGGACATGTCTGTTAATACTCCGGAGGAAAACGCCCGTGTTATTCGTGGCGTGGGTCAGCATTGTGACTATTGCGATACCAATTCGATGTTTTTGGTGGCATACCAATTGCCGCTGGCCTTTGCACAGTACTTTCCACACAAAGGAGATTGTTGTTTGGTTCCATTAAAGGGAATGTTCCACCTTTACATGGAGTTTTAAACTAAAACAGCGATCTTGAGGACCTTTAGATGCAATTCATGGCCATGCCCTGTTTAAGACCCAAAACCTTCTGGTTCCTGAGTTACACGCCGGCAAAAATGCAAAGTGGTCTATTGGGAGACTACCTCAAAGTCACCTTGGCATTGATCTCGTCATAGAAACGTCATACAATCGCCATTATATTGCAGAGTGTTTCTGCACTTGTTGAAAACAGCATGGCCGCTGATACATTCGCAAAAGCGATGATGCGGCACGTATGATACAATGCGCGGAAGATGTTTCGCTACTGGTAAGATTTCGCCGTTGAATGCGTGTCGCGAACGCAAACGTGGGCACTTTCGGGTTGTGCGGCACTCGTCGTGAATGGGTCAGTTTTTTGTTTTTGTTTCTAGGCCATAGGTCAATGCTATAAAAAATAATGTCACTATCTATAAAAAAGTACGGCACCGGAAAAACGGCACTCTCCAGAATGTTATAAAAATAAGACGCGACGGCAAATCTGTCTTTTACTCCTGCTGGCGTTTTTTCGTCTACTTACTGACGTGTTACTTACCGACAGCTTTGTTGACGCATTGTGCACAGGAGCAAAGAACTTCGCACGGATTTATGGGTTAGCAAGGCATTATGAAATTGGAAAAACATTGCAGTAGTTTTGGATACATATTTTACTAAATATCTAAGACATATTGTACGGCAAATCTAAATCTTAAACACACAATTGTGTCCTATACGTACAGCCTCTTGAGCTGCATTGCCATGAACTCCATGGGGACTTTGTTTTGAACGGAATTCAGGGTGAAATGCGGTGTTATAACCGAAAACCTGTGCGGAAATTGTAAGAACACCTGCGACTTGATGGTCCGCGAGCTGTGCAAGTGCGGGCTCTCACCTATTTGACAAAAAGTGTGAATCAGGAGCTTCAAACGGATGTGATCACTGGTGGTGTGTACTAATGGCTTGTATTCATATTGATGTGATGGGGAGTGTGTGTGCGAGGTTTGTACTTCTGAGAGAACATTGTTTTGGTATTCTTTAAGTTAGCTGACTCCCAAAAAATGTGATATATCGATACCTGTCTCTATCTGTATGTTTGTGTTTGAACATGACAAGGTATTAATGCTGGCAAACTGAAAGAAACACTAGCACCTATGTTGCAGGGTGTACGAGAACAATTTGCTGCTTGATTATGATCTTGCCAACATTTTGAACCTATTGTGGCATTACAGCATGTAATTAGTTCGTTGGATACCAATATGCAAGCAATTCATTTTGGCAGCAGGTGCTGGTCTGTGCAGTTCGTTAATGCACGTGCTTGGTGTAAGCCCACATGATACAGCTTCGCAAAATTGCCTTTCGCATAAGAGTTCTGAAAATATGATGGTGTATTATTATGGACGCACATACTACTGTCTTCACAAATTTTGTAAGCAGGCAAACATTGCTCGTGAGTCATCAATGCCATGGTCATTGCAGCCTGTGTGAGATGCTCGGTGCTGAGATAGGTGGAAAAGTATTGGTGTTGGTTTCTTGGATAACACTTAGTAATGTCTTTATCGTTTGCTTTGTGTGCACAGGCAGCTTCTTCATTTCCTTGCATTTTGCCCATCTAATCATAACTGCATGCACTTGTCATGTCTCCAGCCTTGTTCGAGGTCAGCAGGTTTGAAGTGTTATTTCACTACATGTAATATTTTCCTGTCATTTCATAGTGAAGCAGCGTGATGGCTGCAGGATGTTGCATGGCTGTGGAAGCGGAAAACGTGTTTGCATCGTGGTCACCTATGTTTTGTGAATTCCCAAAGCCCGCTGAGCAAGTGATGTCACTTACTGATTTTGTGCTTTGCTGAAAGGGCTTTGTATATTGCATCATGTGCTTTTGGTCACGCAAATATCAGATGCGAAGTTAATACAAGAATGAACGCTTGACCCATCTTTTCATGATATAATTTATTATGAAAGCAGCAGAGATTGTAGTACAAAACTCATATCCTTGTTCATTATACCATGCCACAATACAGCACTGGGATAGTACCACAATTATGCTGTTGACCCGTGCCATTACATAATGTACCACATTGGTCGACTAGTCTATGGCAGGGCTATGAGATTACAGTTTATAACCTATGAGTGACTGGTAAAAGCTGATTTAATACTGCCCAAGGACCATCACCAGCAAGAATGCCGTTGCGCCACAGTCGTAACATCAGGGTTAACTAGGCATTGCATAAGTAATCACAAGCAAGAAAAAACATTCTTGTTAGCTCAACCTTACCATCTTTACCATGGCAATAACAATGTATTAGCAATCAATTCATAGCAATGCTACAAATTTATTAATTTGCACGCAACTGCATTTCCAGTTACAAATAATAAAGAAATGAACTACGGTGCACATCACATGCTATCAATGTCCTGTACAATAACACGGCACTGGTATCCTCAGGAGACCTTGGCAGGTTTCGGCAAGAGATGCATGATACTATATGGCAGTTTCACGGCATATCGTGCTTTGATATTAGTAATCTGCCATAAAAGCTGACGATCACTACGTTCCGTATGTCAGACAGTCCACCAAAGCTTTTACTGCGACCAGTACCAAGACAAAAATTCACAAACAAACCATCCATTTATCCGCCACGCGACACAGCGTCCATGACGAGAATAGCCCACTCGCGCGTTCCGAGCTATTCTTTAGGTCTGGCTGCCAAATGCTGCCAGGAATTGCTATCGTCACGAACGATTCCATGACGTCATCAAGCAATGACCTAATGGGGCCCATTTTTAAAGCTTTGAAATTGTGTTACTTAGTGTCGTTTTTGAACCTTGAAAACTTACCAATATTCTCAAGTAAACTTTTCCCCATCATGCCTGATGCTTATCTCAATATCCTAGAATGTGGAGCATTCCCTTTAAGTTGTTGGACAGGTTTTGTCACTGGGACATTCAGTCATTCCATGCAAACCACATAAATTACTAGTACGGATGTCAAAGATGATTGTGTATGAAGTTCGCTGTTGTCTAACAGGACACATCTATCTGATGAGACATAGTAGCATCTCCATTGCACGTATAGCTCAGGGAAGGATCAAAACCACGAAGTGCCGACTTGCATAAACGCTACGCTGCAGCATACCCTGGATAAATCACTGAAAAGACAATACAATACTCTGACGTCATAGCGACCACCGTACCCAGCCCGATTCCTACCCAGTCGATTTTTGCTGTGGACACACTTTCAGACATTGAAGCAAATAAATATTTGTTAATCCACCACAGAAAGATGTTAGAACTGACGTTTTCTAACGTGTAATGGCAACCGTTCGCAAACACCTCAGGGAAATTAAAAGGAAAACAGTCACAAATGTCATACGAAGTTTTGTTTCAGTGTGCTTACTACTCACAAATAACAAGAAGTAGGTGCCGAAGAGGACGCTGATCATCGTTGCACCGTGTGCCATCAGGAGAGGAAACCCACAGACGCCGTTGATGCCATTGATCAATCTGAAAAGCAAGTTCATGTGATGGAACAATAGTTTTATATTCCTTTTCTGTGGCCTCCGGAACCGGAACAAAGCATAAACTAGCCACGGTGCAACACGACCGATTGAGAAATAAAAAGAAATATCCTGAAAGACTGCGCATACGCTATGCAATAGATGTTGATTCGAACGCATTTGCTTTGCGTTTGTGTGATAATGTCTTAATAATTATGACAAAAGCAGGCTCCGAAAAGAAGGGGCATCTTGGATTCCATAGCTGCGGGTCTAAGGCTGCGTCACAACATAAGGATCGAACACGACTTTGGCCTCAAGTGAAGATCAAAGATCTGATGGCCAAAGATCTGATTCCCAGCAAAGGAAAGGCGGACGGAAGTTCCACAAAAGGGCAAAGATCACCGAGCCGACCAGAAAACCACAGATTCTATGCGCGTGTGTCCTCCATCCATCAGTGAAATGGCCTGAATGTAATACTCCGAGGGAACAGGGCATCCACTTGAATGTCATTGGAGACTGAAATGCCCAAGACTTTTACAGACATTGCGAGACGTCTTATGAGAGCATTGCAGACTTACCCGTAAGGCCTCTTCTTATAGCCGTCTCTAGCCTGTTTTGCGCTATAGCGGATGCATGGCACACGCCATCTCGCAAAGTTTTACAAAGCGCAGCTACTGCAATAGCCATACCGGCGCTCCACGGCCAGAGCCGCAGACAGGAATCAAACGGAGCCGCCTCCCGTGTGGAGGCCCCAAACCCCACCAAATGCACTACAATGGTCATACCGGCGCTCCACGGCCAGAGCCGCAGACAGGAACCAAACGGAGCCTCCCGTGTGGAGGCCCCAAACCCCACCAAATGCCCTACCATGGTCATACCGGCGCTCCACGGCCAGAGCCGCAGACAGGAATCAAACGGAGCCGCCTCCCGTGTGGAGGCCCCAAACCCCACCAAATGCACTACAGTGCCACTGACTAGTGTCGCTGACCTGATGACCTCGTTGTAGTGGCGGTCAGCGGCCAGAAGTGCCACCGCTGGGTCGGCGTGCCCTGACGCGGACTGGTCCGGTCGGCGGGTCGTCCACCCCTGGGGCGCCGGCTCTGCAGACGACTTGTGAGCAGTCGGCAACTTCGCCAGAGTTGAAAGATGTTTGGATATTGTAAAAGACATAGAAGACATTTGCGTATGTTTCCTTGGCTTTAAACTACAGAATATCCTGCACATATTTGTCGTCACTCACGTAAAGGATAGGTTTTATTTCGGGGGCCACGCAGACTAACGATCCGTGATCCACAATAAGACACACAGACCTGGACGCCTTGACATGCTGGAACACCGAAGTGTTATTGCCCCAATTACTAGCCATCTGCGACGAGCGGTCTTTGTTAGACAATTCAGGACGGCTCAAAAGTCTTCACGAATTTACGGTGCGCCAACCCACAGATGCAACAAAAGCGACGGACATGTTCCTGGTCGCACTTCTATCCTCTCTGCCTGACGGTGAATGCTGGGTGCCAGGTGCTCCAACATAATAACGCGCTCGTTTACAGCGCTCAGATAACGCAGCTTTTTCGCTTGCGTCAGCACCATCGCCGCTTTACACCAAGCATTCTCGCCGGGTTTGTCCCTCTGAAATTTCTTTCTCCTCTCCAAGATAGCTATCAAGCTGAAGAGCCAGAAGGATTGAAACGTTTCACACCGTTGAGAAGATCCAGAGCAAATCGCCAACGGCGTTTGACACGTCTGAAGAGCGGGACTTCCGAGGAGCATTCCAAACGTGTCAGGTGCGCTCGGAGCGGTCTGTCGCTCCACGAAGCGACTTAATCATGTACCTGCTCCGTTCCTTGCTACAGGCGTAGTCTAGGAATATTTAGAACACACGTCAGGTACGTGAGTGCTTAATTGCAACTTACCGGCAGGTCTTCGGACATCAGTTTTTCACGTTTCTCAGTTTTCCCGGTGAATAGGTCGAGCGGTTCTGTTGGGACCACGCTGGGGACCAGGCCGTCGCCGGGGTTAGGCAGCCCAGAGTGGGGGCGCTGACGGGTGGCCGTGGACGGTGCGGGGGGTGAGGCGAAATTCTCAGGACAAGTTAAGGTTAGGCAGGACTTGGCCAGTGTCTTGCGGATGGTAGTCAGGTTGAAGGCGAGGGCGTCCATCCAGGTGAAGTAGCAGGTGTCGAACGTGACGGCAAGACTGGTGGTCAGTATGACGACAGCAATCTGGGAGAGACGCACCGGGTGTCAGAATAATTCGGGGAAATATGATGAGAAATGCGTCTTTGAGATGTCAGGAATGAGCCCGTCAAGGTTCGTTGAACACTAAACGGTACTTTAGCTGGTCCAGTTTCCACCAGCGACGCGATTATCATGGCCAACATCTTTACGTGTCAGTTAATAACCCTCTATGTCTTGGCAGGCACGCAGAATTGGGCCTCAATTTCAACGCGCTGCAAAATGTTGATGGGACGGAGTGCTGCTGGCTAGTCTAATTGAGCCTAATGTAGTTTTCCTCGGTTTTGCAATACTCCAGGTGACCATTGCTCGTATTGATTGGCCGTTCTGCGCTCAAGTATTCATGGAGTGCATGTCGCTATGGCATTTTGACCACTATAAGCTAGAATTAGAAATGCACAGACCTTCTCTTTTCACAGTGATGGCGATATAATTGTGGGCTTGGGTCTGGCACAAAAGTGAAGCAAATATGGTAGAAGGCACGTAAAGGAGAATCCAATATCGAGTCTTACGCGGTCAACTTTCGAACACCACATCTCGGAAAGCACCAAGGAAACTACCGAACTAAAAAAATAGAGTGGGAAAGCCCTCGTCTCGCCGTCTGGGGAGGAGGGGAGGAGCATGGCCCCTTTGGCAACCCCCTCCCCGCCCCTTCCATCCGCCAGTGGCCCAAAAGCACTCACCTGGAACGCGACCAAACACCAGTAGGCAGTTGGCACAGTCAGTGCATGTGGAACCGACATTTGGAACAGGTAGTTCGGGTGCCTGAACTGACCCGGCGCCATCGCGAACGCCACCCAGAGACCGGCGGACGTGACGTTCGAGAGCCAAAAGAGCACCAGCCGACCGACGATCCGGCGCCGATGGGTCTTGGAGTCGCACGGGGCGAGCTGCTCCAGCACCGCCAGCTGGTTGTCCAGGTCATTCAGTCTGAGACAGGAATGCACACGGCTTGCTCACCGACTGTGGCATACGGCTGTTGTTCCAGGATTGCATACATGCACTTAATGATGGACAAGATCTGGTTTAAGGCATAAATTCCCGTGTGATTAATAGAACACCTTTAATTTTTTTGATATTCAGGTTAAAAGACGCTATTAAGCAGAACTGACATATATGACGATGTCCTTGACTTTTGGACACTATACCCATGGTCACGAGTAAGCGGAATGGAGGGAGTACAACGTCGAGTCCTAAGGTACCGGTTTGATAACACCATAGGTAGAGACAAGAAACCGCGCGGCGCCGAGGGTAGAGAGGCCAAAGCTATGCATTTTCAGGATATAGGGTGGCGGGGCGGTCAGATTTTCCCCCCACCCCTACCCAAGGTAGATTTTCGGCTAACTGGATCACTGGCCGGGGCAGCGAGCCTGCCCGGTTTCTCGGTCGTGGGAGGGTGTAGAGGGTTTCTGAAGAGTGCATGTGCTTGGATGCGAACTGTGCATTCAGGACGCATTTTCTCATCAAGCATTCGGTCACGATCAAAATTGCTACAAACGCTCAATTTTGGCATATGCGTATTTGGTAGTTCGTTCAATTACGTGCAAGTTATTACGTGCTCTTAAGACAAGTGTGCGTAAACCTTTACCCCATCGGGAAATCGGTCTAGTGAACAAGGAGAATAATTATATTTTTGACATCGTTGGAACGAAAAGGCACCAGGTTTCGTCGAAATGCACGAGAATTGCAAAAATTGGAGCTGTTCAGATCGAATTCAGTCCCGTTAGTACATTTGGTCGAAACGCCTGCCTTCCGACCCATCTGTCGGTGGCGGGGTGGGTTTGAGTCGCTTTAGGCGCTTTTGTTTGCCCTTTTTGACAGATATTGGACAGGTATGGCAGGCCACGCCAAGGGGCAAGTCATGTTAAAGAGCATGACAAATTGTTCCGAGTATTGCGGTGCGTTGAACTTTCACTACCAAATCCTGTTATTGACCTGGAATTGCACGGTCGGATTGAGGGAGTCAGAGCTCACACAATAAGCATTGCATATAAGCATGAACTCTGATCCCAGAAATCCCTCTATTCAAAAGGTTCAGATTAAATTTAAAGCAGTTGCCTAAATCGACCTGAAGAGAAACAGACTGCATGCCTACATTCATTTGTTTTTGTTTTTTGCATCGAAAGTGAACAAAACACATTCATGCTCTCCAAAAAAATACGTTAGTCTTTGTACGACTGCCTAACTTTTGCTCTTGGCCGTCCCTTCCCAACTCTGCTCACCATTTATTTACTTTTGCTTATCCGAGGTGATCTCGGTGTACTCATCCTTCCCTCCCTCACTCATGTTCACTCCCGCCACTTAACACTCACCTCTGCTCCTCACTGCAAGCACTGTTGTCAAAATACCCATCCCAGTTCACTCCTACACGCCTCTGCTTGGTGTCTGCACACCCCCGCTCACCTGCCGCGCTGCATGATCAGCACCAGCAGCACGATGATGGTCTGCGTCAGGTACCCGTACACGGAAAACCCTTCGATCATTCGTATCAGCGAGGGCCGGCTCATCAGCAAGTGCACCACGCCCAGCACGACCAGCAGGTAGCAGGTCAGCGGCACGGCGCGCAGCAGCCGGAGTGCTGGCGACGGCCGCCGGCTCTGTACCCCAGAGAGCGTCAGCCAGCCGCAGACGGTGAGGCTGCCGCGCACCAGCGAGCGGTGCAGGCCGGCTGGACGCGTCATGGTGCCGAGCGAGGACCGCTCCTGGCGAAGAGAGGGTGCCGTTGCCGCCCGCAGCGTCACCAGTCGTCTGACGGTGCGGCCAGTCGGCCAGCGCGCGGGCCAACGATCAGAATATTGGCAACCGCGCCAACAGAGCTTATTGTCGGGTCTGGATGGCTGGCAAATGGCGTCTGGAACTGTTTGATCTAACAAGTAGGCCGTGCAAACATCAAACCTTTCGTATATTCACGTTAATGTTTCCTTCCAGACGTCGTTGGCTTGCCCGTGCACGACGTCTCGGAATGCTTTGTCATACCTTCCCATTATTAATGCGGATATTGAGTGCAAAAAAGGTGCACCAAACACACCAAAGCAATCAGCGAAGCCGCCAGAGAGCCTTGGCCGCAAGGTGTTTTGTGTATGTATTCGCCAGATGTATGTGTTTGCATGTATGGGTGTGCGCGCTTGCCTTTGCTGTCACACTAGCCGCCTGGCAGGGCAGTGGCCTGACGAGATGGGAGAGTGCTGTCACGGCGGGTGGCGCGCGGAAGGCCCCATCGTTTTAAAGAAATACGCCGACACTTATGTAAAGACGACGACCCTGCTTCATCGCCGGGTGGCAGGGCTTCCGTGGGGCGGAAATAACAGGATTATGCTTCTCGCAATACGTGCTGCAGCAAACAATAGGATGGGTACTTTGTATCACTCCCATAGCACGTGTTCTGGTTTAAATGGTCTACCAGCACATATGGCTGGCACGACCTAAAACAACTTCCGTTCGAAATTCTTACTTTAGTGAGTTTTGAGTACCCTGCCACGATGTCCCAATATCTAAAGTGAAATTAAACTTGCATGCCCTTCTAAACATACATGCCGGCACTGGAAGAGCAGAGTAGGTAAAGGGTACTGACTGGATGCGTTTCTAGAGCGACTAGCATGAAAAGCAGCGCAACCAATGCTCTGACAGGTGTTAGGAGTTGATATAGGCTAAAAAGGTTTTAAATCTTGGTGTTTTGGGGTGATGAATTACGATTTATCGTGCTGAAAATCATTGACCTTCAATATGCCGGGAGGTAGTGGTTGAATGCCGCTCTAAAAAACATTGTTTATAATTAAGAAGCTCAACCATTCGAAGCGGAACTCAAGGTCAGATTTCTTTGCTTAAGTTGATCAACAGCACCTCGTTATTATGCGCTCTGAAACACACCTAACAAGATGCGTCGATCCCATTTCGCTACATTCCTGTGTTGCGGTACTTGGCTATGATATGTGCATCTCTAGCACAAGAAACACTGCGGCGACATTCGAACAACCATTCGATGACAAAACGTGGCAAAAAAACAATAATGGAAGTCATCAGTAATCTGACACCCGTCACATCATGGCTGTATAGAAGATGCTTCTTTGAGGACGAGAACAAATTTCTTTCCCACACCAGCTCAGAGGGGGCCCGGGGCGGCTTCACGGGACCGATCAGGGTTAGAAGTGGCGCAGCTGAACGGGACGACAACGCACAAGGTACAGCTTTCCCTGGCTTGGTCCGAGAGGGATTTCACAATAATATACATCTGCTTAAAAGGAACGTTTCACATTTAAAACATTGAAGCAAGCAACAGATATGATGAAACAGGCTCTTATAACTCTTGGTATTACGAAATGGCAGGAAATGAAAGGATTATGAGGATCATGAAAGGATTACAAGGATTATTAAATGAGTATGAGGATTATGCGGATTATGATAGGATTATGATAATTATGAAATGATTATGAGGATTATGAGAGCAAGGATTATGAAAGCAAGGATTATGAAATGGCAGGATATGAATGACGTAATTATGATGTCATGAACGCGGGGGTGACACTGAAATACTCGCCACGAAAAAAGTTGCGCTTGCATTTGGAGCAAAAGATGTTCCAGAGCTGTTTAGTATCAAACTTTTGCCCCAGGTAGCTATGTCAGAGGGTTCGGATGTCACATGCCGAGTATTAGATGAGCAAATTACCTACCACCATCTCAGACACCACAAGCATTGCTCGAACCACATGGCAATCTTGGAATTCAGGTTCTCACGACCTAGTGCCCAATGCGCGGCACTGCTAAGGGCTGCCGAAAACACGGATGGCTCATCTGAAAGGCTTCGACGGCCCGTACCGTGTATCAGAATGTAATGCGATTTTCACGCGGGCACGGATGTTCATCACGAGAAGCATATCTACTTTGAAATGTGCATCATCTAAAAAATGTTGCTGAAGTCAGTCTCCTAGTGACGTTTGTGTACTTCGCCTGAGACAAAGTCTAGGAATCCGCAGTGATTCTCAACCTCTTGGGCTCTGCAACATATTTAGCTGATGTGTTTTATAAAGTTGCTAATTGTTGCTCTCTAGTGTCTACCTCCCTCCCCAGTGCCTCCTATGTGCCTCTCTGGTGGCGTGCACTCTCTCCGTTAGCACGCCTCCTCAAGGTGTTCATGGAGCCGGTCACAGATGCTTTGCTTTTTTTCTCTGGTAGATGTTAGAAGATATATTGTATGCAACGTTCTTCCACATGCATATCCTTTTAGAAAAGGAGCGTTTTACTTTGTACGTACTTTGCACAACATTTGATGTGAGCCAATTGTCGGGTGTTATATCTAGTAATCGTGGTCACATTGCTGTCTGAAACAATATTTTGCATAGTTAAAACTGATATTATTACGATTATTCTTATTAGATTAAGCACATAAAAAGTTAAAACTGAGATTATTACGGCATAGTTCATCCATGCCCCAACACCTTCAAATGTGGCACACTCTCTTTAAGCCTTGTCGGAGAACTCAGAAAAAATAGAGCGGGCCGAATCGTCCCTCTCTTAAATGCTTATGTTAAAGAGAAACATCTAACTAGGAGATACGGGAATCGGGAATGGTGGGTCCATCCAAACCATCCACCAATCTAACTCTTATTTGTCATGAATTGAAAGCTACTTGTACTTGAAGTGGCATATGACGTTGTGCAGGTTTCTTTGTCAAAACCGTGAGTTTTTTTATAATTTGCTAATGCTTACGACAGCAAAACCCGGTTCACACGGAATCCACAATGATTACGGACCACTACGGGATGCCTTCTATGGTACGTATCGCACACTTCTAGAAAAAAATAGCAAACTGCTAAAAGCTGTGCGACCAGCCATTTCCAGAATGGAGACCAGTTCGGAATGCATGCGTGAACTGCACGCTACCACGTGCAGGCCAATACAAGTTCCGCATCAACACCACCTATTTGATTAGGAATATTTCGGGTTTTACCTCCTTTTATAAGACATAACTGTGCTAAAAAGACCACTGAAACTGGCAGAAGCAGTGTGAAAGCCCAGGACCAATTGAATGCCACTGTCCGAGGGATATGCAGTGTTTTGACGTTGCGGGACCCTAGTCTGTATGATGTTCTTTACATTTCTGCTTCTTGCCCAAAACCCCAAAACGAGCCTAGAAATGCTGAAAAAGGTAATCATCCAGCTCATTCACACAGGCGCGTTTCACCGTGTGGTATGCTCATGGCGCATTTGCGGCGTTCGTTGCACAATCCAGCGTGAAGTTCCTGGCTGTCACCGGTTCGCACCATGGTTACGGATGCGCGGAGAGGTCGTCAGCGCTTCTGCGCATGCGCAGTTGGTAGGGTCCTCCCAATACCGCGGACGGGCGCCTCTACGCAAGCGTTGTGGAGCCTTCACGGAGCAATGCCCTAAAACAGAGCTACGATGCTATGCTCCGTAATTAAAAAGTTCGGATCAAATCTAAGTAAAAAAGTGAACTTATTGAATCAGGAAACAAAAATGGCATTCGGAACACTACGCAGCAAGCAGGTTTTAGCTCATCTCCGATACTTGCCGTGCGTGATGCAGGAATGACAATCTTAATATTTTGTTGGGCATTCCTCATCACAATGTTGATTTCGGCCCCCAGTGCTGGTCCCCTAGTACTTCTAGCTGAAAGATTGCAAGCAAGTGAGCACAGAGTGAAAAGAGGGAAACCTAACGACGACATGAAGCCTACCTTGCTCGTGCCTTATTCAATGGCCATGACCACCATGTTGATCAAATAAAGAACTTTTAGTATTCACGACAAATGTGCCTAGAAATGAAATTGCCTATAATCAAAACAATGCAGATTAAATCTTTTGACAAACACTTGGGGAGGTAAGGTCGTGAGGTTAATAGTTTGCTATCATCCTCCCTCGTATGAAAATTGCTACCCTGACGTGATGGCATCACCAGGCGACCTAAATTGATTCTCGCTTCCAATGTAGGCTGCACTTAAAGTAGGTTGGTTACCTTCACATGCGCTTAATATGTGAAGTGGTTGTATCTAAGGTTCCGTCAGAAAGAAATGAAAGCAAAGATGTAAAGAAAGGCAAGTGTAGGCAAAAATAAAGAAATACTGTACATTTGCATTCAAGCAAATTTCATACCCCAGATTCACGCAAATAGGTGGCGATATGAATGAGCTCTGCAGAACGAACAACTATCAGTGTAGCTCCTTTTAGAATAAAGGTGATATCATCAGTAAATACGCGCCCGATTGGCCAGTCGAATGCCCTTCGCTCGGGTAGAGGTCAGTTTGACCTCCCCTCAGATCTCGGAAGGTAGGAGAGTTAGAAACACCAAAATTTACGCATGTGTTGGTATGTATGTGAACTCACTGGTGTGCAAATTTGACAGTACTACGCAATCACATTCGGATAAAATAAGGTAAAAAAGTCAACTTCCAGATTGGTTTCTAAA
Source organism: Pollicipes pollicipes (assembly GCF_011947565.3). Lineage (NCBI taxonomy): Eukaryota > Metazoa > Arthropoda > Thecostraca > Pollicipedomorpha > Pollicipedidae > Pollicipes > Pollicipes pollicipes. The sequence continues at coordinate 12,794,079 of NW_023596448.1, read as the reverse complement.
GTGCTGCAACAATCCAGAACCTGTTCTAAGTAAAAGGGCGCTGGCGCTTATTTAAGACCAGTGGCCTTGTTTGAAAGTTCGCAGGTCATGGTGACCAAAATCACACAAGACTGCTTTGAGTTGCATTTGAATAAGAATCAAATATTACGCTAGGCAATATGTTCCTAAAATTCAAATGTTGACGTGGGCCATTTTGGTCCGTGAACTATTATAAACTTTGATAACTCCATGTAGGACGTATAATGCAGTTCCTGTTACCAATTCATTCGAAATGAGCGCCAGAAACTACCACGTACAGCAAGCTCTAGAGTAACAAAGCAGGTTGGTCTTGACCTTGGTCTGACCTTCATATCCGACCCTCAGTCAATGGATTTGTTCAGTCAGTTGTCGTGTTCCTTAACACGCGCCCGGGTGGCCGGCTAGATGCCCTTCGCTCAAGTGGGTGGGGGTGGGGGGTCATTTTGACCCCCTGAGATCTCGGGAATTAAGAAAAATATAGACATTAAATTCATAGGGTGTCTTGATCTGTACGTGGACTGACTTAGGTCAAATTTTGAGCCACCTAGGTCATGGCCTTCAGGTCAAATAAGGTAAAAAAGGTCAAATTCCAGGTGGATCTCCAAAGTGCTCCCAGAACCTAGGCCACTGTTTCTAAGCAAAAGGTCAAAAGCTCATTTGAGGTTAGTGACCTTCTCTGACCTTTTGAAAGTCATGGTGACCAAGATAATACAAGACTGCTCTGAGTTTTGCATTTGAATAAGCGACAAAGATTACGCTAGGCAGTATGTTCCTAAGACAAATTGTCGACCCGGCTAATCTTAGCTCAACGACCTTTTTCTGGCCCCTTAGAAGTCAATGGAAGATACATAATGCGATTTCTGCCGTCAATAAATTCGAAATGAGCGCCACAAACTATCCCATACAGCAAGCCCTAAAGTAATAAAGCAGGTTGGTTGTGACCTTGGTCTGGCCTTTATACCTGACTTTAGGTCAAAGTTATTTGCTCATTCAATATTCGTGGTGCCTGAGAAAGCATCTCAGAGATGTAGGGCTTCGTCAAATACTCCGTTATTGCATCAGATTAGACGATTCCCTAGAAATCGTCTTCGCTGAAACCGTAGCCTGACTTTGACCTGCCATAGGTCAGCGACTTTACGAGCTACGTCTAAATTTGTGATGTCAAACGATCTGCGTTTCAATCGTCTACGGCTATTCAACATTTGACGTGGCTACGCCGCGCCGTTCGGAAAACATTCTGGAAAAACCTTTGGGCGGGTCAATTTGACCCCCACCCGAGAGCATGTTAAAGTACTATCTCAGACATGTATGGCTTCGTCTAACACTCCGGTATTGCATCAGATGGAATGATTTGTATAAATTGTCTCCACTGGATCCATGGCCTGAATTTTACCTGCTGTAGATCAGAGATCTTACAAGGCACATATTTCTGCTTTATTCAAACCGATCCGCTATTCAGTTATCCATAGCTATCTATAGTTATCTACAGTTATCTATATCTACTCAAGATTTGGTACATCTGCGCCGCACCGTTGGAAACCATTCTGGACAAATCTTCCAGGGAGCACCGGGGCGCGGGTAAATAAACAAAATTGTCCTCAAAGTGGGCGAGATGCCAATCGTTGTTGCAATCCACAAGAGTCATCCAAATCCCACAAAACCACATTATAATTAATATACCCCGCTTTGGGGGGGGGGGGGAGGAATGCAATCCGTACCTCTCCCTTCACCATTGCCTACGTTTACTACACAATCTCACTCCTCACTTCTCATTGCCACCTCATTCCTCATTGCATGCATTCTTAGCTATGAGGCCGATTTCAAGCAATCAAGGTTACTATTACCAGAAGTTTGAACTGGTAATAATCACCATTTCAATGCTACCAAAACATCAATGAGATGATCGCGTTTTAAGCGGGGTCATATTTTTCCAAAGATAGATTATAGGGGGGGGGGGTTGAGCGATGAAAAATTGCGCACGGTGCATCTAACATAAGGGGGTCTCCCCAGATTGGCACACTTTTTCACAAGTGTTGTTGGGGGTGGGGGCTGGAGCCCTAGACTAAATAGAAAAATAGTCATGCCTCTGATTTGAAGAGCTATTTGACTAGAAACCACACACAATCAGGAACACAGCAAAATAGCACAAATTAGCGCAATAGAAGCATTCTCACCTCATCGTATCCCCTTTCACAAGGAGTGCCATTAATCTTCATTACCGAACCCACGGATCTTTTCAAGCGGAGGAAAGCCGAGTGCTTGCGACTGCTAGAGTAAGTCAATAGCGCGCTCTGTCTTGAGAAGGCAGCCCGGGTAATCACAGGTCTATTTCTGCTTCGATTGGATCATCTCGCCGACTTTTTTGAACTGTCAATGCCTTTCGTCGCTGAGGACAGGATGCTGCGTCGTGGCATCACCAAAGAAATCAACAAGGCCTGATAAATAAACCTAGGTAGGTATTCATAAAACCATAATGTGAATGCCTCTTGCAAAGAATCAGTGCATCGAGCATCACAAAAAGTGAAGCGTGCCCTTGCGACCAGATAGATCGCGATACTTAGATCTGTTCAGTCTGGGTCAGTGAGAGCGGGCTGGTAAGAACAGCAAATGGACCGACCCCCGGGGCATAGAAAGTGCACTGAATTATCGCCAACCTGTCTTGGAGTCGAGTGACCAACTAAAAATCGTGCGAATTATTTGTCGCCGCGCTGGGATGGAACCTAAAAAAGGCACCATGGTACCACATGGTGTGGTAAATGTTTTACGGAATCACTTGCTGGTTTGTATGACGAAATGTCCTAACATGTATGTTTAATGTTTGGTTGAACAGTGCGTGCTGCAATATTTTGTTGTTACCGTCAGTAACGTTTTCAGTCAAGAACGTTTTTGGCATGAAGCTTCGCGTAAAAATAAACATTTTGTCGCCAACCTTATCCACCAAGTGGGCATGTTTTGCATTGCCTGTCGTTAGTGATGACGTTGTGCTGGGGAGACGTGGCAAAGATGCAGTCAGCAGGAAAACGACGTCGAAATTGTCTCCCTATGTACATGTCTTGGTATTTGCCACTACACCGGTTTTATGTAACACACAGGCGTTCCGCTCCTTTCCGTAGCAATACATGCGCCAGTTAACCGAAGCCATCACGCGTGTTTCAACGTTGTATTTTGTTCTAAAAAGCTGCAACACAGAACACGGTGTTAAGGTGTCATATGCATGTCATTGCTTTGGTCCAAAAAGCTGGCTACAGATTGACATACCACCAGGCTTAGCACTAAAAAACAACGACACGACCATAGATGACATGTTGGCTACGGCTATATTTCCGGGTCTTCACTGTCCTGTCCAGCGTTTTATTAACAACACCAATTAACTTGCTCCTTTCTTCCTTCACGTGCGATCCAGCGGAACCCCACCGGCAACGTGACATATTAACCCCACCGGCAACGTGACATATTAACCCCACCGGCAACGTGACATATTAACCCCACCGGCAACGTGACATATTAACCCCACCGGCAACGTGACATATTAACCCCACCGGCAACGTGACATATTAACCCCACCGGCAACGTGACATATTAACCCCACCGGCAACGTGACATATTAACCCCACCGGCAACGTGACATATTAACCCCACCGGCAACGTGACATATTAACCCCACCGGCAACGTGACATATTAACCCCACCGGCAACGTGACATATTAACCCCACCGGCAACGTGACATATTATTTCACTCAGTGGCCTGCCGTCAACAGGATGGGCAAGTCACCGAGTTACCACGTCCATTCGGTGCAGACCAAGTGACGTGGTAGAACAGTCATAACACGCCATAACTTGCAGTATAATTCGGGCATGCCCAATCAGCTCACAACAAAGCTTCAATGTCGTGTTCTGCAAGCGAAAGGTCGTACAATGCAGCATAACTTGTGTTGGAAAGGTCCAGAATCAGCTTCACTGACAACGGCCATAAGCCAGGCCGTCAATCCTTTAGTGCAGAGCAGTCAGGCCAAGGAGCTCGGGGATAGCGTACCAACATACGGAAAGCATTTCCCACGACTGCGCGTGGAAAGAAGTGGAGCTCGATCCTGGCTCCCAGCCAAAAGTTTTGTCGTTCCGCGCGGCAACCGGCTTGGGAAGTGTCGATGTCAAACAACTTCTGATGCCGAATGCGTTGTAACACTCAATCATCAAATGAAGCGGTCAGGAGGACCTAACCCGCGTCCGTCGGGGGCTTTCGGAAGGTAGCAGGCTTGTTATGGGGCCGAAGCGACCAGGAGGCATTAGGACAAGCAAAGTTGCTGCAAAACCCCGCAAGCATACTGACGTGAAGTAACTAGCAGTCAGTGAGCTAACGCCAATGAAGATCGGTCTTACAGCGATATCTAGAAAAAGTCAATCTCATGTAGGAGCCACCCTCCCCTGATCGCTCATAAGCCGTCACTCAGCCATGCCATCAGTGAAACTATTACCAATTAAGCCTCTTTAACATAACCCGGTTGTTAACGCCACTGGCATTGGCCGTTCCATTATAAGTTAACTGTGGTATGGAACTGTGGTTGCTGTGGACTATCCTCAGGCAAATTTCACAACTCGTGCAATGTTCGATGGTGCACCTGCATTGGAGTACGTAAGCCTGACGCATCACATGACTGGATGAAGTCCTGCACAGTTTTGCCACACATGCTCTCAGCACAATGACACTTTTACCTCATGGATGGTCCGGAGGTTGTCAGTGTTATGTGGATCCCTAGTCATCGTTGTTTCAGGATTGTGACAGGTCTTATATTTATCTGACATGGCCGGCGTTCGTGCTTATTATCCCAAAGTTGACTCCGACAAAATTTCGCGATCATCTTTCTTTGCACCAAGGTAAACCGTGTAGACTATTGCCATCAATGTGCTTTCAGATCATTCTGCTTAATTATGATGCATGCTTACCAAAGAACTGACCCCCAAACACCACGAGGCTCTGCGCTTACACAAATGGCTATATCGGCGCACCGCTCCCGATCCACCATGCGTTGATGATCCCGCTGGCGCACAATGTACTGACTGGGAGCCCCAGTCCGGCGGAGCTCTAAGTGTATCGCAAAATGCGCTTAAAATCCTCAACGAAAAGCGCACGCGGCACGGCTGTTCTGTTCTCCGCGGGCCCTCTAAAATAGCGGATCGTGCAGAGAGCGCCGCACCACTTGCGTCAATATCCATGTCATCCCAGAGCTGAAGTGGTGTAGCCAAGCCAGCCCGAGAGCTCCTGCCATCTGGGGGCGGCCTACTTTTCTTGACGTCACGAACACCGCGAGGAAAGGCAGCGTTCGACACATGGCCGTGGCTGGTGGTTCGCCGACTCACACCCATACAACTGTGATCTGTGACACCACATGCCTACTGAGGACATGACCTATAGCTTGCTTTCTCGCGCATATGGACAATAGCATGTGCACGTCGCGCATAGCGTGACGTGCAAAAGCGCTAACTATTATTTGACGCCACTTCATAGCAACACAATATTGGATAAACCTTGGCCACGTACGTAGCATTATTGTTCCTTGTAATACAAAGCCAACCACTGCTTTTACGCTGGAGATTAAAATGTCATATTCTATTGAATGTTAATACTGTCCACGTTGTCGCGCCAACGCGTGTGCCCCGAGGTGACCTATATGGCGTTTCTGAGCTCGTTGTGTTGGCTGCTCTCCAGTATTGAAGGCCATGTACACTATACCTACAGCATATGACTTCTCAGATTCTTTGGGCAATATACTGTTATGTAGCCGCATCGCGACAGCATGGTAAAAAGCATGATTTACGAGCCACACCACAACACACATGTTATACCGCCCACCATGTTATACCGAGATGTAATATATTCCGATTGGTGCTGGTAGTGCATGGAGCATGAGGCCGGCGAAGCCGTAATACAACCTGGATTACATCACAGTACGTCGCAATGAGACTAAATCATAAGGTAATTACGTGGGAGACAGGCGGTGGCCGGCTGTCTCCCACGGCGGCTTCACACGCGCCCGGGTGGCCGGCTAGTACCCTTCGCTCGGGTGGGGGTGGGTCAATTTGACCGCCCCTGAGATCTCGGGAACTAAGAAAACTAGAGACACCAAATTTGCAGGGCGTCTTGACCTTTGCGTGAACTCACTTTTGTCAAAGTTTGAGGTTCCTGGGTCATGACCTTCAGGTAAAATAAGGTAAAAAAAGTCCAATTTTAGGCTGGTCACCAAACTGCCCCCAGAACTTAGGAAACTGTTTCTAAGCAAAAGATCAAAAGTTCATTTGAGGTCAGTGACCTTATTTGAACTTTTGAAGGTCATGGTTACCAAAGTCATACAAGACTGCTCCGAGTGTTGCATTTGAGTAAGCGACAAAGATTACGCTAGGAAGTATGTTTGTAAAACAAAATGTCGACCCAAGTTATCGTAGGTCAATGACCTTTTCTCACCTCTAAGAGGTCAATAGAAGACGTATAATGCGGTTCCTGCGGTCAATAAATTCGGAATGAGCACCACAAAATAGCCCATGGAGCAAGCCTTACAGTAATGCATCAGGTTGATTGTGACCTTGGTCTGACCTTCATACCTGACCTTAGGTTAACGTAATTTGCTCATTCAATATTTGTAGTGCCTAAGAAAGCATCTCAGTGATGCATGGCTTCGTCAAACACTCCGTTATTGCATACGATTGGACGATTCCCTATAAATTGTCTTCGCTGAAACCATGGCCTAGCTTTCACCTGCCCTATGTCAGCGACCTTACAAGGTACATCTAAATTGTTGATGTCAAACGATCCGCTATTTAATTGTCTACGACTATGCAAAAATTGGCGCGGATACGCCGCGTCGTTCGGAGACCATTCTGGAAAAACCTTCAAGGGGTTAATTTGACCCCTCACCCGAGCGAGTGTTAAAGACGAGAGCTTTCCTCGCCAATGGCTCGCAAAAGATAATCGATGCGCACCAGTATTATACATTAATCAGGTGTGGTGGGTGGTAATATCGTTACGGTGTGCTGGTATTGTTCCACTGATTGGGCTCCAGTGATGCCGTCGCAGACAGCAAATTGCCAGCCATTTGTAGCATGATGACCAGGTAGGTCAGGATGAAACTCAAGATCTGAAACAGAACGGAAACGGTAACATGTAGTGCGAGCTTCCTTCCGAGACTCCCAATCCTGCATGCATGTCACGTATTGCGGACAAAATAATGGCAGTAATCCAGGGTCTTCGGGAAAGTCAGATATCCATCTTCGACGTTCGCCTATTTCTGCGCGGTGTGCCGTAGCTGTGCATATGCAACGACGCCTACGTGATATGGTGCCCTGACAATAATAAAATCAAGGTCGCATTCAGAGCGACAATGTTGAAAATCGAAGCTCTTCACGGCGGCGGAGCCTCAGCCGCAGCGGCCATCAGAGCTCAGCGTGATTACCGCTGGATTCATACTCTCACCGCTAGGATGTTGGACTTTCGGATGGTGAACACCCCTAGGGCGTTGACGGACAACGGACGTGAAGTCTTCTGCATGAGGGCTTCACGACGCTGCTTGGATTCTTCGCTCATGGGAACCCAGTCAATGTTGGTCAGAGTGTCAGTCAGGGCAGCATTCTGCAACAGTAGTCAAAGTGGTCTTTGTCACGACTTTCGAGGGGAAAGACGAGATACGTAATACTGCGCTCCATAGCCTCAGTTGAATTAGCGGCCTGATTGCCAAAAGCATAGAGCTTACCTGTTTTTTATTTCCAGGAACATTGTGAGCTTTTCAAGCGTGACATCCGGAGGTGCAAGAACAAAATGCGAGGACCAGTTCCCGAAGAGGGACATGAAGCGTTTGCTCCAACCCAACACCATCACTGGGACTCCATTCATATTCCCAAAGCCGGGTGGTGCTGCTTAATGTACGGTGTGGCCTCCATTGTCTTCCAGTTGTTTCAGTGGTAAGTTATCTGTGCACACGGGATGCTTTTTTATTCGATATGCCGTGATGTTTAGCCATAACATTTTATCATACAAACTCGCACTTACTTATAAGATTACCTTGGACGGAGTTTTACAGCTTTTGGGATGCGTCGTCACGTACAAAACGTGATCACCACGGAGGCACAACAAACTCAAGAGAAAGATTCTTAGTGGGATGGTTTTAACTAAGCTTTGCTGGATAGTTTGACGATAGTTTCATTGCACCACTATGGTGTCATTTGGACTACAATAGGTCACATTTAATGTTCTTGAATGGCATGGAACAGAAGCAGTTTCACGAAAGTTTTTCAGTGCCAATCTACTTGGGTTCTAAAAATATTATTATTCGAGATTTTTGATGGGGTTTTGAAAGCCTGTCTTTATGCGGAAGCAAAAAAAGGTTAACCATAAAAGAACTTCCGTAAAGACTAGGGCTTACAGAGTGCAAACCAACGTACGGTGTGACAAAAAAGGCATAATGCTTAGGACAAAGCTCTAACCTTGCAGTTCTTAAACGTTCTTTTACAAACGCCTTACACTAAATAGCATGACATCATGCCTATCAGAAATTGTGTTGAAATGACATTGATACGTATCTTTGGGATCGGGTCGTGTGGCATTATGGGTGTTCTGTAGGACGCTCTGGGTTTCTTGCACCGTGCATGGCATCCGTATTTTGTTTTGCTGCCTGATGATGTGGGTGGGAAGTTATGAAATGCGATGAAAGTGGAACAGCATATATATATATATATATATATATATATATATATATATATATATATATCGGAGAACATTGGGAGGCAAGAGACATGGCACATGTTTTGTGAAGGCGTCTTCAGGTAACATAAGTGAACAAATAATGCACGAAATGCATCAGAGCCGTAATGCCTCGCCTGACAACATTTGTCTCCACCGTAGCAATAGTATCGCAACGAAAGGATTCCACGAACTGCCCCATGCGCACACACTGCAGGCCATCAGCATGTTTACAGTCGTCGTCCCGGCTGGAGCGAGGTCCAGACTGCATCGACGCAAGTGGATTGGAGGGGAAACTCGACGAGCGCGGTGCAAGTACTCGTAAACATCTAGAACGGGCACTGGCTTGTTTACAAAAAATAGCGTTGATTGTGAACGTAAAAGCCGACAGTTTTCAGTTGGGCCGCACGCATGTAAGCCGGTTCAATGAGCGATCATCGACGTGTCTATCTCTTCATGTTACGCATCACACAATGAAGGCCGACTATGTTACGCATCCTATCGTGTTGTCCTTTGATACGTAGGCGAATGAGACGGCTGGAGTGCTTCTTATAAAGTCGCAATGGCGCGGTGATAGCACAGGACACGCCCGCGCAGCAAAAACGCTAAACTGCTGAAAGACAAGGCAATTCCGGGGAGCGAATGATATGTACAGTGCTGGTATTCATCAGCAATACCATCGTGTTGCGTGAGGTGAGCGATGTGCTATTCGACTCGATTCATATAATCATATGGATAAAAGCAACGCGTGAGTTAACGGAACATATGTCTTTTTTCTGGCGACCGATACCAACATCGAAAGTCTTATGGGAAACGGGAACTGAATCGTCTCTGAGCGCTGTATGAAAGGTCGTCCAGGCGGCTCTCTTCATCCCATCACCCTGTATCTGTGTATCCGTTTCCCCAACTCTGCAAACGGTATGTCACTTTTGCTACCCGGCCAGCTGGGATTCGGAAGAAATTTTGTGCATATGCTTTTTTGTAGATCTGGACATGATTGTCAGAAAATTACGGCAATCGAAGATATCTTTTGAAATTATTATCGCTTCGCATTTCCCGTGCATTGAAAAGTTAACTTTGAGACATCCGTATCTAGGAAAGCTTTTATCACGTATCGAAAACTTAGCAATAAGGTGATACAACCGAAAGACAGATACATTTAACTCACCTGTATGGTAAAACATATGGGATGCATTTATATAAAAAATCAGGTAGTTTTCATAATCGGTTGTTAAAAAGCATTACTCGTTAGATTTACACCAAACACGATTTTTTGAGACTCTTTATTCCTTTTATCTCAGAGCTCCATAAAACTATGCTGTAAATTTTCATACTGACTCGTTCAGCGAGCACAGCACCGGCCCTTCCGCGCGCAGTGGTCGTCCGCTTCTCTTACATCCGCCCTCTCCACCCAGGCTCGAGTATCTGACGCGGTCTGAGGCGGCGCGGGAGGAGGGGGAGGGAGAGGGACAGTCGCTGATCCGCCCTCTCCCCAGGCACGGGTATCTGACGCGGTCTGAGGCGGCGCGGGAGGAGTGGGAGGGAGAGGGACAGTCGCTGATCCGCCCTCTCCTCCAGGCTCGAGTATCTGACGCGGTCTGAGACGGCGCGGGAGGAGTGGGAGGGAGAGGGACAGTCGCTGATCCGCCCTCTCCCCAGGCACGGGTATCTGACGCGGTCTGAGGCGGCGCGGGAGGAGGGGGAGGGAGAGGGACAGTCGCTGATCCGCCCTCTCCCCAGGCACGGGTATCTGACGCGGTCTGAGGCGGCGCGGGAGGAGTGGGAGGGAGAGGGACAGTCGATAATGCGTGGTCTGGCAGAGGTGAGAGAAATAACGCCTGCGTGCCCAAATCACACTAACCACTGACTCACATTCCCAATTTGTGCGATAATTCGAGTCGAGCGTGCGTGATAAAGATCATGCAGCGATACTTGGCTATTTGATACGTTCTAACCACCCAGCTGAGCAGCACTAGAGTGTCTTATCACCTCCAATGGGTCAAGAAGCCACAGAGGCGTGGTCAAAATGGAATGCGCCTTTTATGACCCCTTGAAGTGTGCAGCTAAAAATGTTTGATACCTGACGCCAAATCTATAATGCCCTACTGTATCAATGTCGTCAACATTTTCAACGACGTCTCAATTTTCAATATGTTTATGCCTTACTTTCATTATCTCCGGGCTTCTGAACGCCAAGAGCATGGGAAAAGTTGGGAGAAGGGGGTGAGAAGGCTACTGCTGGGGGGTTGATCTTAAAACTCTTAAATTCTTGCGCTGTTTCGGTGGGCATTGACTAGACATAAATCATTAAAAAACTTTGCATTCCCGTTGCCGCTGCTGACAACCGATCTAAATAAACCCCCAGAAAGCTAATTCTTTGCCAGAATGACTTTAAAAATCCCGGCTGTCGTTTCTGACACGCATCTGAGAGTCTTCGCGGGTGTTAACGTAATATTACCAATTTGGGAACATAACTGCATCGGCCCGAGATTACCAACAGATTAAAGTTAGGTATGGTTATGGCGGTGCGCAGAACGAGCGGCCCAGAAAGGTGCGTTAGTATCCCGTAAATACAGGCTGCGTGGATAGCTTCATGCAGAACATTTGCCTTCCATTCACAGCTGTTGCTTAGCGAATTTCGCATCCTCTCGAAGCTGAGAGCTCCTTTCGTTCAGCAGGTTGCGATTCATACGCTCACTCTCCCAGCTTCCAACAACAAGCTGGCAAGCAATCTTGACATTTTCTCTAAATATGCGTTTCCATTGCACTTTCTTTACTCACCCTAGCAGGCACACAACAAGGCAGGCGCTAGCGTAAACAGCAGAGAAAACAAAACACTGGCATCACGCAAATTCCTGGAGCAAAACAAAAAACAAACAAAAACACAAAGACTCGCTGTAAAACAAGCACAATAAAACCTTAAGTGGAAAGCTCTACCAGCGCATGGCATGAAGACATATCGTTCTCCTACACGGATCCCTTTTTCGACCAAATAACGACAAAATTTTGGCTCGGCAAGCGTTTGGTTCCAATCAGCAACAGCGAACTGCAATAACCTTTGTAACGTAACAAAACATTAATGACACGATTGAGAAATCACACGTCTGTAGTGGTTGACAGCTGGTGGAACAAATCAACTACTTTGAGCACAAGACCCTTGACTTCAATTAAACAAGAAATTACACATTTAGATGTCAAAGCTCCTTCAAGCTGAAGTCTTTTCTTTATCATCGGAAATAAATCATCGAAAGTCATTGGCAGTACAGCCTGGCGTTCACTAGTGGGAATACATAGGATGACTCACGTTCACCAGTGCGAATGCATAGGATGACTCACGTTCACCATTGAGAATGCATAGGAAGGCCCACGCTTGCCCGTGGGGATGCATAGAAAGACTTACTTTCACCAGTGGGAATGTATAGGAAGACTCACGTTCACCAGTGGGAATGCATAGGAAGGCCCACGTTCGCCCGTGGGAATGCATACAAAGATTTACTTTCACCAGTGGAAGTACATAGGATGACTCACGTTCACCAGTGGGAATGCATGAAAAGACTCACTTTCACCAGTGGGAATGCATAGAAAGACCCACGTTCACCATTGAGAATGCATGGGAAGGCCCACGCTTGCCCGTGGAAATGCATAGAAAGACTCACGTTCACCAGTGGGAGTACATAGGAAGACTCACGTTCACCAGTGGGAAGGTAAAGGAAGACTCACGTTCACCAGTGGGAATGCATAGGAAGACTCACGTTCACCACTGGGTATGCATAAGCATCGTGAAGGAGCAATCAAGCCTTGAGCATTAGCCGGGCCACAATTTGTTGAAGTGAGGGTGATGGAAGTAGAACCAAATACAAATATCGTGATGCTGTACAGTCTACTACAGTCTAAGTCTTTGCTCACCTCCTCTATCACCCTGCTACCGGCATGGCAGTAGAAGACGATGCGAGCGAGGAAAAGACAGAGGTACGTGGTGAGTCCGACGAGGTGAACACGCTGCGCCGGGTACTCCGGCTGTGCCATCAGCTGTGGCAGCAGAGTTGAGGTCAGGGTTCAGGTCCAGTGTCGCATAGCACTTATCTTAGAATACACCACTACCGGTCCGGGCAAATGACTTATACAAAGTCACTACTTGTTTCCAAGACGGCCTTTGTAGAGCCCAGGCGCCAGACGATGCGGTTTGCAGACTATTGGCAGGAAAAAAACAAGACGTTCCATGTACTACAGACTATTTATGCCATGTGTCAAAATGGAAATTTGGTTTCCAAATGCTAGGCAGCAATATGCACAAGTTGAAAGGATTGGAGCCGGTTTTTTCACTGACAACATCTGTTAAACTGTGTCCAGGACGATTAAGTTATCACAGACGGAAACAGCTCCCCAGTCATTCATGGAAAGCACGCGTTAAAGGTGAGAATACACATCACTTGTATCAGCCGAGTAGAAGTATGTGAATGGAGGAAGCCAGAATGCCCTGGAAATGCAAAACAAACTTCAGTGTTTAAGATGATGCACCGTTTTCTTCTCTATGTCCTCGTTACTCACAAACATAAGGAAGAAGGTGCCGTTGAGAACGGTAACCATTGTTGCGGCGTGTGCCACTAGAAGAGGATATCCGCAAAAGCCATTGATGTCATTCAACAGTCTGGAAAATAGCGACACGTTATCTAGCTAGAGCTCCAGCTTCTAGCTCTGTAGCTTAGATTACCGAACATGGAACTCAGCACCCGATGTAACAGGACCAAACGAGATATAACAGGAAATTGCCGGATAACTTAGTAAATTGTGTCACCAAGGCATGTATGGTTCGGCCAAACAAAACTACCATAAATCCTCTTGATGCATGGATATATATATATATATATATATATATATATATATATATTCGCACATGCACACACATTCACTCACCCACACCCGCATCCGCACCCACACCCGCACCCGCACCCGCAACCGCACTCGCACCCGCACCCGCATCCGCACCCGCACCCGCATCCGCACACACACACACACACACACACACACACACACACACACACACACACACACACACACACACACACACACACACACACACACACACACGTATATACATGTATATATATATATATATATATATATATATATATATATATATATATATATATATATACTGGTTAACGCAAGTTCCTGAAGTACCGTGAGAACACGTATTACCATAGCCGTGGGGGGAGGGGGGAGCTAAACGTCCCAGACGTAAAATGTAGAATTGGGAAAGTACCCCTATGTGATGCACCACATATAAATCTAACAACAGATCTAAATCATCACATATCGATCTAACATATCTCACTCTATCAATGAAATCTTAACAAGACAGTCAGAAGGGTTGAGCATGGCATGCGATGGCAGGAACACGGCCGAACGTAATTCTATGACACAATCATTGGTCTGGGATGATGAAGTAGCCTTTGAGAAGAGCAAAGATCTGATTGATAGAGCACGAGCGAGACGACCAAAACATCCACGAACTGGCCGGAAATCGCCCAGCCAACTATTAAGCCATGGATGTCCGGCGTACGCATTCTTTACATATCAATGAGTTGGACCATATGCAACACTTTAAAGGCATAGGGAATCCACCTGTAAGCCAACCGAATTGGGAAATCCAAAACACATACACGCTACGAGACGTCCAGGGGTTCCTAGACAGCCACCTTGCACTCTAGGGACCATTACTCCAAAACAGCTGTCTTCTTTCCACTAGGTTTACAACATCTACCACAGCACCGCAACTTGCCCTGCTTTACACGGAACACAATGCGCACGACGCCGCGCAACGCTTCATGAAAAACGCCAACTGTAGGGGCGACATATTAGCGAGCAGCGGCCAGGACTGCTGGAGGGAACCAAGCTCGCACTCCTCACATTGTACCCGACCTGATGATTTGCCTGTAGTGATGATCGGCGGCCAGAAGTGCCACCGCCGGGTCTGTGCTCCGAGGTGTGGCCTGCACCTGTCGAAACGTCTTCCACCCCGGGGGCGTGAGCCCCGCGGGAGACGCGATGGCAGCCGGGATCTTCACCGGAAATAGGAGATGTTTGTTTCATGAAGCATACATATTTTATGATTGCGCATGTCTAAGGCATTGTGACTTGTGCACGACCTACATGTCGCCCTATTTGATTTTGCGAGTATATTACAATGCGATTTGCGATTTGCGACTATCTTTCTTGCGATTTGCGATTATCTTGCTTGCGATTTATATGTTTACTCTTGTTGAGATAAGATTACTGTAGGCCTTGTCGATACAAACATACATAGTTACATAACTTACATACACGCGCTAACAGAACCACGTACATGCTTACCTTTACACCTTTATGCATTGGTTGAAGCCTATCCATATCATTACGCTATATATATATATATATATATATATATATATATATATATATATATATATATATTTACATATATATATATATATATATATATATATATATATATATATAGATAGATAGATAGATATAGATATTGAACACACTTAATATACTTGTATATTAACTATCAAATTGACCCTGTAAGTGGACATATAAGGTGCTCGGGAACAGTGTAAGGCCATTGAACAGCGTAATTAACCTTAAAACCTTGCAATCACCACCATCACAATCTGTAAAAAATTGTCGTCTCATGACACCTGCTCTTGAGATTGTTCTTTTTCGATCCTCTTCTCTTGCGCCTGCGGTTGTTCTTGGTCACCCGGAAGCCTAAAGCCGTCCAATTGTTTGTGTTTTGTATAAAAACTGTGTTTACTCGGCCGACTATGGGCTCCTTCGAAACCTATGTTCCCCTTCGGACCAAGGGGCGTTATCTCGTGCCCCCCCCCCCCCTTATGGATCCGCTCCGGAATTCCAGACAGACTTCTGTGTGCTTGGAAGTTTAACAGTTTCGCCATATCAAGTTAAAAGGTTACCGGTCCGGTAGGTTTGCATTCCGAGGGGGGGGGGGAGGGGCGCTCTACCAGTCGCATATTACCGAGTGGCAGTTGCGTAAGTTGTCTATATTGTACTTTCGCTTTGAGAAACCGGCTATTGTAGCCAGTTTCTCAAAGCGGAAGTACACACTTACGCCAAGTATTAATGTGTACTTTCGCTTTTACAAACTACACACTAAGCCAGTTTCTCAAAGCCGTCACGTGACTTTGTCGTAGTCTGTACATTTGGCAGTGACATAGATTTGTGCGTCTCGTTGCCAGGACAACGACCACCAAACTTGAGATAATTCAAGCAGCCGTAAACATACGTCTTCTGTTTTGAGTATGTATTACCTTAACTCGAACTGCCATCGATTAAGACAAAATAGTATATAAGTTTACAGTTGCCTGACTCGACATCAAACCAGCCACATTAGCTCACGACTTTGGGGATATTATCTCCAGCTATAATTATGACGCTTTGGTTGAAAAGCAACGCTTATCAGGGTATGAAAGCAAAGGGACAGGTGTCGGTGGCTCAGTGGTTAACCTCTGGCTGCGGGGTTTGGTTACCCGCGATGCCCGCGTTTCCGCTAGGATGAGAGGCAGTTGGCGCCATCTAGCCGAAGCAGCTGAGCGCGTCCTAAATCCCCATTGACGACCATGAACAAAGGAAGAGTACGGTTGGCAGTGTTCAAGGACGGAGACAGAGAATGGAGACGGCTCCCCGTCCGCAAGGAATTTGTGTGAGGCCATTGCCCGTCGACTCGCCCATGGTGGTGCCTTCCCACTTTTCAGCAGCACCATTTAGTTGCGTCGACCGCTGCGCGTTTTTTTTTTGTGCCATCGACACGCCGTGTTTGTAAATCTGCGCGCAGCGTAATCAACAGAGCAACGCGTGTTGTAGATGTGTGTGGCCTTGTGGAGATGCGTGCCGAACCAGGGCTGGTTTTGTTGGCAATGTTGTCCATAATTGATAAATTCGGTGAAGGAAGCTTTTTCCATTCATCAGCTCCTTCAGTGTTCAGTTTCATCCTAAAATGTTTCACTCATGGAGGCTTTATTTTCCTTAACGTTCGTGGGCGAGATCATGCGAATAGTAAGTTCATGATGCCTATAATTTCTAAGTATATCCTGGGCATTGAAGGTGGGACGGTCAGACCTTACCCTTGAGAGCTTAAGGGAACATGTGAAGCAAACACGAGCTGTCATTGATCACCGAAAAAGGGCCATTCACGGATCCAATCATGAACAGCCTGCTGTACTTGTCATTGGGAACAGCCTCTCTCTATATGGCTGATCATTGAAAATATTTGTTCTATTATGTGATTGTATGCAGGCTAGCTACTGCCATATGTCACAGTGACGCACAAGATGCATGTGGCTGTGTTTTCCAAATGAAATCAATTTTTGGGTATAATTTATTTGTCATGCGAAGCTATTTGATTAGCATGCATCGCACATAATAATGTTTTCAACCAGGGTAGGCACCACAGGCAGTGATGCTGCCCATATTTCACTTTGAAATTGTCTTGAATGCAAGTTGCATAAGCGTATCATGTATGGTATCCATAACAAGTAATGTGGCAGCCATACAAATTTCTCTCAATTGTGATGTGCTTTGATGCTCTTGCAAAGGAAGCTCCTTGACCAAGCAGTTATGTCTCATATTTTGGTCTTATCATGCCCTAGCCAAGGCTTCTTAACTGAAAGGCTGGAACACTCACTATTATTTGCTCACACTCAAGCTTTATGCTCTGTTATGCCTTTAGAAGCTGTTGCATGTTGTTTAGGCTTGCCAATGCAGCAATTTGTCTTCCAATAAGTAACAGTCCTAAGGTCAGTGTTATAATCTACGACACAAGTGCTTGCGTAGATTGCATTGCCAAATTCGTCAAACACCTCTCAAAATTAACCTCTGTCGTACATTTGTTCTTGGCTTTGAGAAACTCATGCAAGATTGTTTGTGTATGTTTTTATCGTGGATTGTACATTTTCTGTGTATTCTCTTAGTGTCGCAGATTATAGCCGTAGGTTTTATGTTTTTGCTTTGAGAAACTGGATTACTGGACTGGACTGGAAACTGGAAACTGGAAATTATACGATTACACGCCAAAAATGGACGATGTACGCCAACAATATACAAAGTTCTGTTTTAAGGAACTGGCTACAAGAAGGCTATAAACGCGGAATTTGCTGTGTTGTACAGCCATGCGTGTGCGTGTGCTTAGGCGTGTGCGTGTGGATGTGCGTGTGCGTTGGTGTGTGCGTGTGTTTGTGCGTGTGCGTGTGCTTTTGCGTTTGCGTGTGAATATATGCATATACATACAGTACCATCAGCTTTTCGGTGATCAGTACTTCACGTTGCTTCGCCTTCCCAGTGAACAGCTCGAGCGAGTCCGACTCCACCAACGTGAGCGAGTCTGCTTGCACCTTTGAAGAGATCAGGACGCCGCCAGGCTCGAGACGCCAGGGATGAGAACGCTGGAGAATCTCAGGAGACGCTGAGGTCAGGCAGGTCTTCGCCAGCCTCTTGCGGACTGTGGCCAGATTGAAGGCAACGGCGTTCATCCAGGCGAAGTAACAGGTGTCGAACGTGACGGCTAGACTAAGAGTCATCAAGACGATGACAATCTGGGAAGGACATGAGAAATGACGGTGTTTTCTAAGGAAACATCGCTTCGCACTAGCCTCGGCAGGACCGCAATCATCTGGGTGACGTGAACGCCGCGGAAAATTACGCTGGCCCGTCTGCACCACTTTAGCCGTGCCAGCAATGAGCACACTCTCGAGTCTACAAAACCATTGGTTTTGGGCAGCAATGCTCATTGGGGCTTTCCTTTCAGCACACTGCAAAGTGCTGATCAGGCAGAGCGCTACTGGCCAGTCCGAATAAGTGCAATGTGTTTTTTTTTCTGGCTCATGCTATGCTCCAGGTGGCGATTGTTCTATATGAGTCCAATATACGCAGTGACCAAATTTCCGTGGAGTGCATGCCGCCTATGCTCTCTGCTTAGCATGCAACTTGTTACATTGACATAATCCCTAGAAAATGATGGCAACATTATATGGTAATGCTGGTAAACTGTCGACCAACGCGTCGCAGCAGAAACAAAGAGCAGATAGAGAAAGACCCCACCCAGGGAAGACTCGGATCCCACGGGACAATCTGGAGAACACCACACGGAGAGATGGGGAACTATCCTGCACCACACCTATAGAGGAAAAAGCTCCGTGCTTTTCAGTGTCTGGAGAGGGGGAGTATGACCCGTTTTCTACGCCTCCTACCCTCTGGTCGTCAGCAGTCCCACATCTCTCACCTGGAATGCGATCACGCACCAGTAACCAACTGGCGTGACCAGGGCCACGGGAACTGACAGTGCGAACAAGTAATTTGGATGTTCGAACCGGCCCGTCGCTATGGCAAATGCCACCCAGAGAATGCCGGAGGCGACGTTCGAGAGCCAGAAGACCACCATCCTGCAGGCGATGCGGCGTCGGTGGGCCTTGGAGCGGCTGATGGCAAACTGCTCCAGCACTTCTAATCCGTTGTCCAAGTCATTCAGCCTGGAACGGCGAGAGACACTGCTGGCGTCGAAGAGTGTGGCGCGCGGCTGATGTTCTAGGACTGAATATATAAACGTGGAATAGATGCACGCGAATGTACACAAATACACGTACGGACGAAAGCAACAACTGGTTGTATATACCAGCAAAACGACGTTGCGGCGTGGGACAAGCCAGACGATAACGGACGGGAATGTTATCACCGTGCAGATGATATCAAAACGTGAATGGGGTCATTCGCGTTTAGAAAGTCATGCGAAGAAGACTTATCAATGCATTTCAATAACCTCTATCCACCCAGCACAACAGGGAATACATCAATGAACTGGCACTTTCAGATGCAGGCCTGTTAGTCAAATATGTCCTCTTTGGATTCTCCATGGGAACAGTTGGTGTGTGGCCCGATAATTTCATCGATAACTTAGATGAACTTAAACAGCTTGTATTTGTGGTGACGGTGACAAAAGCATTCCGGAAAACACTATACTTGGCTGGGTATTCTCAACAGTGTCCTGGACTGTCATATTTGACATCAGAGCCGCAAGAGATGGCATAAGCTGCGTTCCGGTCTGGTACTGATACACCCTCGGGGTATGCCGCCGGCGGATCGCTTGACGATTTGGAAACGTTGCGTCCGCCTGCAACACTCAATTGGTTTCATGCCACTATTTGCTCTGGTGACCAAGGCCTGACATATTCTTCCGAAATCAGAAATATATCGGTCCATTATTCGCTCATAGCATGGCGTGGTAAGCCCTCACACATTAACCTACCCTATGTCCGGTACCCATTGTCCGCGTTCCAATTCGTTAGAAGGTGCTAACCTCTACGACCCCTGATTGCCAACAATGAATCTGTTTGGGACAAGTTAGTTTCGGGCTTTTGGAAATAGAAAAATGCTGCATATGCCATGTTAATCAAACTGGGCGGTGAAACATATGCGGTTGATATTGCGATGCAGAAATAGGCTTCCTGATTTTATCTGCATTCGTACTGCGGTCGAGCAATCCACGTGGTTATTATCGCCCAGGGTCATTGTATTGGGAGGGGACGTTGGGTATATAGTCATGGTATATAGGAAGGGACATTGGGCACTTCGCTCACTCCAAAATTTTCTACTTCAATAAGCACAAATTTGTTTTCTTCCCCGCTGTCCAACTCCTTGGTTATTGGTTACAATGGTTAATGGTTACATCGCTGAGCTTTGCTCCTCCGGGCACCTTAAGCATCCCACCAACGACGTTAATGCTGTTCGGCACCTGGTGACTCCTCACTTCTCTTACCACCTAGACCCTAGACCCTACGAACCTATCAGCTTAGCACTTACGAAGCCAAATTTACTTCAGCCTACCTTGACTTAGTCCTGCCCGCTGCCTGCTTACCGACTGCTTACTCTTTGCCATCGTATGCTTACCACTGACCATTGACTGCCCCTGCAACCATGCACTTCCTATCGTTCACCCCCCAATTACCTCTGCCTACCTGCTTACATATGGCTATACCTGTTCGCCTCTGCTCATCCCTGACCCCCTCCAATACTTTTTTCTCCACATTCTGCCTAACTGTTCCTAACCTTACTCTGTTCCCGAAATGCCTACACTGCTCACACCTGTTCACCACTTTTTAGTCTGCCCACTCCCACTCACCTGCTGCGCTGCACGATCAGCACCACCAGCAGGACGATCGCATGTGCAATAATCCCGTATGCAGTGAATCCCTCAATCAGCTTGGTCAGCGAGGGCCGGCTCATCAGCAAGTGCACCACGCCCAGCACGACCAGCAGGTAGCAGGTCAGCGGCACGGTGCGCAGCAGCCGGAGTGTTGGTGACGGCCGCCGGCTCTGTACCCCAGAGAGCGTCAGCCAGCCGCAGACGGTGAGGCTGCCGCGCACCAGCAAGCAGTGCAGGCCGGCTGGACGCGTCATGGTGTCGAGCGAGGACCGCTCCTGGCGAAGAGAGGGTGCCGCTGCCGCCCGCGGTGCCACCAGTCGTCTGACGGCGGACAGCGCGCCCATCAACAGCCGGGGTATTTGTAGTTCCGCCAGGGGAGCTCATTGGCGAGTCTGAATGGCCGGTAACCGGCCCCGTTAAGTATGGCGATGAAACTGCTCTGCCCAGGCTTTCAACGTTATCTTTTGTTGTCAATGCCCCACTGAAGGCGTTTCTTTGCTGGTCGCCTATTAATGTAAACGTAGAAACGGCAGGCGTACCTTTCAGTCACGTTGCTAGTTCTTTACACGCATTGATTAATAGCATTTTCAAGGAGCCTCAGAATGCTTTGCTCGAGCTACTCCATTCAGATACTCAGGTATTGGGTGTAGGTAGGATGAACTGAATACAAAACGCAAACGATCAATGGAGCTGCTAGGGAAAAAGCGTCTGATGATTAACGTTTCCGTGGCCGTGTGTGCTACATGCGCACGCCTGTGTTCGGTGTGCACGGGTGTGCGCGTGCACCTTTTGACAGCAGAGCAGCATCAGTGGTCTGCCAGACCAGGGTCTGGCCTTTTGAGAACGAGTGTTGTCGGTGGGCAGCAGGCAGAAGGCCATATCGCCCCGAATGCACACAACACCCCCGTAACTGCGTCCGTGACAAGTTCGCTTTGTCGCTGGGTGGCGGGGTGTGTCGTTTGGCAACTTACAAAGCCCGTACTAAGCTGTGCCCCCCCGGCTGCATCAGACCATGTCCGTGGTACTTTGCACTACTCTGGATACTTGGCTCCTGACGTTGGTGGTCTTTTACTGACCGTGCCTGGCGCCGGCCGCTTTGATAGTCGCACTATCTACCGACTTGAGCACCATCATTACTGCTTTCTTTATTAGCTTGGGCTTTGCCCACTATGTCGATATGCCTTGGGAACTAGGTTTGACGTCCTTAACAGCCATTGCTACAGCTTCAAAATGATCAGCTCTGAGTTCGGTCCTGATGTATGTTGCTTTATACCGTACTAAACAGAGCCCCGATCTTCTGGTCATCTGCTCCTAGGAGATGCGTGTGCTGCCTTTAAAACAAAACAGAGTTGACCGGTTTGTGTCACACGCATATTTTTTTTGCGTAGATGAATTATCATGCAAACGCGCCAGGTGTCGTCACGGTAACTTCCTACAATGCGAGGTACTACTAGCAGTGCTTAGACGCTTCGAACCATCATCGCGAAAGCGGTTGTGGTGTTTCACCAATGACAACTGTGCGAGGATGGGTAAGAGTGTGTTCGGGCGGAGTGAAGTCGACCCCCATTTGGTTTTTCCAGAACAACTTCCAAACAGTGGGGCGTAGCCACGTCAAAAACGTTTGTAGCTGTGGCCAATTATATAACCGATATTTTTGGAAGACATACGTCGCTCGTAACGTCACTGACCTGTACCAGGTCAAAGTTAAGCCATGGTCATCTGCGATGCAGTTGATAGGAAATCGCTAATGCGATAACGGAGTGTTGAACAAATCCATATAGCTTTGAATTGGTCTCCAATGCAACAAGATAATTGAAATTGAAATCAAACTTAATAATATTCGTCTGATGTCAATTATGGACAGTTGATTCCTCGCAGTGCCCCACATGGAAAAAATGGCTGTGGTCTGAAAAAGCCAATTCATGTGAGGCGTATCTTGATGCAGGGCGCACTATCCGGTCAAAATGTCCCCACAGTTCACCAAGACGTGCGCAGGCAATAAAAAACAAGATGGTCACATGATCAACACAGACTGACGCTTTTCTTCGGCTGCCTCTCATGACAATTCTCATCCCCCGCACATCTGTCTCTATGGAGTCGACCAGGCAGATCCAAACGAAGAATGCCGTTGAGTCGCCTATGGCTGGACGCTCGGACCCGCAGACGCGCTTGCACTCCCGCCTCCCGGCTGGCCGGCGTCCCAGCCCTCCGGCTATGCGTGGTCCGCGCACGGCTCAGGCCGTCCGGCGTCCTAGCCCTCCGGCTATGAACAGTCGGCAGCCCGGTCCCTCCGGCCGCCACACAAACGGTCCCTACCCTCCTCCAGCACAACACCAGCCACAACATGCTCAAGCGAAGACCGTCGGCCTCGTCCGTCCGTAAGAGAGACAGATAGGACGGCTTCGGTCGGTCTCGTTCGGCTGATTCCCACCAACCGGCGGGGATGGCTCCAAGTATCATTAAATGTCTTCCGTTGTAGAATGAAATGGTCGCAGTCTCATTCATAAATGTTCTGAGATAAAAAAGCACTTTGCTTAGAGAATCTGGGCGTGTTAACCCTTCTAGCAGCGCTGCGAGGTTGGACCCATTCCTGGAGGATGGAATGGTCAAGATCGGCCGACGTCTGTCTCAAGCGACCGGACTTTCGCGTGGAAGAAGGCATCCAATCATACTACCGAGGAACAGCGTGGTGGCGGAGTTTAATCATCAACCAGGTTTATGAGCAGACTGGTCACCAAGGAAGAGAACACGGCCTTGAAAGGGAGCACAGCGGTGCGTCGTGTCCTGGGTCGTCTTTTCAGCTGTCGTCGTCGTCAGAGACCAGTTGAACAACAGAAGATGGCTGATCTGCCACCGGACCGCATGGCTGCTGATGAGCCACCATTTACACGTACTGGGACGGATTATATCGGATCCTTCCTGGTCAAGAGAAGAAGGGCACAAATTAACAAGTGCAAGGTCATCTCCACATGTTTGACCTGTATGGCGGTTCACCTGGAAGTGGCTGATTCCCTGACGACCGATTCGTTTATCTGTGTTCTCAGGCGTTTCATTGCCAGAAGGGGCAATGTGAAAAGTCTGAGGTCCGATCGGGGCACAAACTTCATTTTATTTTTTTTTTATTCCGAATGGCTTGTATGGGTGACTTCGGATTCAGAGTACCTGCTAAGCATAGCCTGTTGCGTGTACCCCGAACCCACCACCCAAGCGTGCCGTCCAGTGCAACAGCAAATTTTGCCTCCGCCCTTTCGCCAGATTGGAATGCGGAGGGTTTTACTTGACGCACAGTGCTGCGACACGGCCGCCTCGGGTCTGGGTTGAACCTCGTTGACCAGTTGCCAGCTGGCCTTTCCATTTCAGTCGGGTCGAACAATGCGCCCACTCTGGGACTCGTACCCAGTGCCGCCGGATTACGAGTCCAGCATCTTTCCTCAAGACTACGGAGGCGGAAAATTTGGACAGCATCATTGGAACTTGTCGTGAACTGGAGCGCGAGCTTGTGGAACTTCGTGAGTCGGACTCACACGTACATGAAGCCATGCTCTCTAAAAAGATCGAGTGGACGTTCAATCCTCTGGAGCCTCGAACTTAGGGTATGCGTGGGAGCGATTTATCCGAAGTGCGCGGAAAATCTCGGACGTACTTCTTGGGCAGAAGCTACTAGCGGAAGAGCTCCTGCAAACATTGCTGTGCGAAGTAGAAACTGACAGAACAGCTGGCCGTTGACGGTGGTGTCCTCAGATCACCGAGATCCCAGGCCACTCGCTCCGAACGAACTCTTACTCCTTGGAGGTGATCCGACTGTGTCCCCGGGATCTTCCGATTACAGGACCTATACTGCAACACGAGGTGGAGGCGGTGTCAGGACTTGGCTGACGAGTTCTAGCGTCGGTGGACAGGGGAGTGCGTGAGCACCTTCCAAGCAAAGCAGAAATGGCTCAAACCCCGCAGAAGCCTGTCGGAGGGCGACATTGTACTAGTGGCCAGTGAAGCCACACCAAGATGTAGCTGGCCACTTGAGCGTGTGGTTCAGGTGCGGAAGAACGGGACGACCTCGTCCGCAGTGTCGATGTGCTGTCGAGAGGGGCGGTCCTGAAGCGGCCAGTGTGCGGGGTCGTCCTGCTCAGCGACGGGGACTGGTGAGACAGAGGGGCCGAGGTCCAGGATGGCCGCCTCGTTGCCGCGCTAACAAGGTTGAATTTCCTCAAGGTTTCAAAGGGGAGAGTGAAGGCTTTGAGCATACAGCTTCAAGTTAGTTCCCCAAACTCATCTCATCATCCTTTTCCGCCTGTCTCTGTCGCGCCTTCTTCGCCTCCTGCCATGTTCCCTTGTGTGACCCCCTTCCCGCGAAATCGACCGGGAGTGGGGTGCCGGTAGTGTAGTGGTTAACGCGTTTGCGTTAACCACTGCGCGCCTGGGAAACCAGAGGTACGGGGTTCGATTCCCCGCGGTGCCCGCCCTTCCTGCCAGGGTGAGAGGCAGGCGACGCCATAGCAACCGGGGGTGCGCCACGTAAGACCATTGACAACACTACTTCCTTTGCATATATCTGAGTTAACATTGGGTGTGGCGTACTTGTGCATGGTGCATGATGCGCCCAAACGCCTTGAGAGCATGTGGCTGCGGAATGGCTGTTATCTATCTATGTTTATAACTTGCTTTATTGTTGCAGAAACCGGCACTATGATGCATGAACACAGCTTTGCGTAGTGCTAGAACCGTTATACCTGCACGCAGAGCCAGGAGCTGCCTTTTGCCGCGTTGCAAGCCTGAGAATGGGTGTGGCCGATACAACGACCATCTAGAGAATATTCCACATATGCCAGCGAACCTAAATAAATCAGATCGGAATGACTTGTTGGATGGGAAAAAATCGGTTGAGAGAGAATGCTGGAAAAATGATTGCTCACAACGGGTAATGCTCAGCAGCATACCGAAACGGATAAAGGCACGAGTGCAATACTGCTGTTGTCTCGCCTGAATCGTTTTAGTTCCCTTCTGCTGCAACCCTCGATTGCCAGCTAAATGCACAGTGCACGCCTGAATATCGGCCGCTTGGAGAACCCTTCGCGACTTCGACGTCAATACGAAGCCGCCTTCGGGCCGCGACCTGGGAGCAACATTGCGCACTGACGAAGTCCAGGAATTTTGCGGTGACAAAGGTTTTGGGCGATGGTGTCCGAATAACAGTACAATACTGAAGTGCATCGATGGCTGATGGTCATTGCGAACTTGGCTTTACGTCCGTGTCAACAATGTGGCTTAGGCATGCTCGGTTTAGGTACCAACGTGTTGCGTTTGAGATGGCTTTAAAACCAGCAACATTAGTGGCTTTCCACCCGATAGCTGGCGTCGTCATAACGCGTCGTCGAGTGTTGACTGACTGGGTGATATCTAGACGGCACATGGTACACGCATGTACACGGTAAACCTCGTTTCACGTTGTTATCTGATGGGATCTCCGAGATCTGAGACAATCCTAACTCACGCTACAGGGTATTTTACTTCGCCTGACAGCGCTGAATCTTGCTGGTAAGACTGTCATCGTATGTTGGATACCGAGTCATGTGGGTGTCGCAGGTAGCGAGCGTGCTAACGCGGGCGCAAAACGGGCAGCGCGTGCACATTGCACCCGTTCTTTATCCTTGTCGGCACGGGACTTTTACCCCGCCATCGCGACCTTTGTGAAGAAGAAATGGCAACGATGCTGGGACGCCATAGCAAGCAATAAGTTAAAGGTGATCAAGCCACAACCGGGTCCATGGCTGTCAAGCTCATGCAAGTTGAGACTCGAATGAGTAACCCGCAGCAGAAGAGTTGGCCACACGCACGCAACACATGGCTATCTTTTGTGCGGTGGAGAGCGGCCTAAATGTCCTCGTTGTGATGCGCTACTTACGGTTCGTCACGTTATTCACACCTGCCCACATTTCAACGAAGAGCGGGCACTTTACTTCGGACGAGATGCGTCAGGTCTTATCTTTTCAGACCTTATTGGTGACGATTCTCGCATGCTTGGCACGGGACAGCTGTTTTCATTTTTGAGAAGCGTAGGATTCACAGCCATTTACACACCTCGGTAGCCACTTAGCTGTTATGGCGCAAAATGACCCCAGAAGTCAGCGTGCCCTAAAACTCCAATCATCATCATCATCACGCTCCATTACCGCCGAACCTGTTGTTTGCCCACAAGCAGAGGTAAGCAGCCGTGCGCATCGATTCGCACTTTGGTCCAAACGATTGGCTGTTTTTTTCGAGTTGAAATGTGCTGTTCTGATCTCGCTCCGGTCCCTCCCTGCCAAGCTATGAACCGAGGTTTAACATTCGTTTCTGTGAGTTTCGGCCAGTTGCAAAAGTTGTGTTCTTGCACTAAGCCAAGCGGGCTCGTTGGCACGTGGTGACGGCGCCTGCCGACCAAAGCCACTTAAAAAAGCTGTGATGCGACCATCCTGGCGCAGCCGCTGCTAAACGTCACATGCTCGGTTCAGACCGGTCCCGAGTCGTGGCTGCCTTTAGGCATGACGGCTAATGACTGCAAGGGGATGCCCCGATCGCGATAATATAGAATACAATATCACCAAAAGGATCAAACTTGTTCGTTTTCGCATCTCAAGCACCACACTGGTGAGGCTTAAAGCCACACACCTGCCTGCTTACCCCTGATCTTTGCTTGACCACTGCCCTCTCGCCGTTGCTCACAGGCTTCTTACTCCTGTCCACCCATGATGACTCATATACTCTAATGCTCATCCTTCTCACCAGAGTTCAATTTCTTCATTTTTTGGTTACCATGACACTCAAATTTATAAGCTGGCTGCGCACTACAGTAAGTTTGGTAATAAGTCCACTTCAATAAGGAATTTGCTCGCACAAACATTTTCTGCTTTGATGAGAGTAAGTTTGTGTCATTCACCGCTGCCCAACTCCTTGGTTATTGGTTACAACGCTATCATTGCTGAGCTTTGCTCCTCAGGGTACCTTAAACACCACACCAACGACGTTAATGCTGTTCGGCACCTGGTAACTCCTCACTTCTCTTACCACCTAGACCCTAGACCCTACGAACCTAACAGGTTAGCACTTACTAAGCCAAATTTACTTCAGCCTACCTTGACTTAATCCTGCCCACTGCCTGCTTACCGACTGCTCACTCTTTGCCATCATATGCTCACCATTGACCATTGACTGCCCCTGCAACCATGCGCTTCCTATCGCTCACCCCTAATTACCTCTGCCTACCTGCTTACATCTGGCTATACCTGTTCGCCCCTGCTCACCCTTGACCCCCACTAATACTCTTTTCTCTATATTCTGTCTATCCCCGTTTCCGAAATGCCGACGCGGCTCATACTCGTTCACCGCTTTTTAGTCTGCCCACTGCCACTCACCTCTCGCGTTGCACGATGAGCACCACCAGCAGGACGATTGTGTATGTCATGAGGCCGTATGAAGAGAACCCCTCGATCAACTGTATCAGCGAGGGCCGGTTCATCAGCAAGTGCACCACGCCCAGCACGACCAGCAGGTAGCAGGTCAGCGGCACGGCGCGCAGCAGCCGGAGTGCTGGCGACGGCCGCCGGCTCTGTACCCCAGAGAGCGTCAGCCAGCCGCAGACGGTGAGGCTGCCGCGCACCAGCGAGCGGTGCAGGCCGGCTGGACGCGTCATGGTGCCGGGCGAGGACCGCTCCTGAAGAGGAGAGGGTGCCGCTGCCGCCCGCGGTGTCACCAGTCGTCTGACGGCGGACAGCGCGCCCATCAACAGCCGGGGTATTTGTAGTTCCGCCAGGGGAGCTCATTGGCGAGTCTGAATGGCCGGTAACCGGCCCTGTTGAGCATGGCGATGAAACTGCTCTGCCCAGGCTTTCAACGTGATCTTTTGTTGTCAATGCCCCACTGAAGGCGTTTCTTTGCTGGTCGCCTATCAACGTAAACGTAGAAATGGCAGGCGTACCTTTCAGTCACGTTGCTAGTTCCTTACAGACATTAATTGATAACCTTTCAAGGTTCCTCAGAATGTTGTGGTCAAGCTACTCCGTTCATTTTTGGGTATTGCGTATAAGCAGGGTGAACTGAGTACAAAACACAGACGATCAATGGACCTGCTAGGGAAAAAGGGCCTGAGGGTTAGCGCTTCCGAGCCCGTGTGTTACATGCGTACGCCTGTGTTCGGTGTGCACGGGTGTGCGCGTGCACCTTTTGACAGCAGAGCAGCATCAGTGGTCTGCCAGACCAGGGTCTGGCCTTTTGAGAACGAGTGTTGTTGGTGGGCAGCAGGCAGGAGGCTATATCGCCCTGAATACATACAACACCTCCGTAGCCGAGTTCGCGATAGGTTCCTTCGCCGCCGGGTGCCAGAGTGTGTCGGTTGGCAACTTAGAAAGCCCGGACTAAGCTGTATCCACGCGTCTGCATCAGACTATGCCCGCGGTTACTTACTTTGAATACTTGGCTCCTGACGTTAGTGGCCTTTTAGTAGCCGTGATTGGCACTGACTGCTTGTGGTAATCGCACTGTCTACATATTTGAGTGCCATAGATAAGACAGCAGCCTTAGCCTTATTCCTCGAAAAAACCAGGAGAATGGAGTTATAGTTGGGTTGATTTTTCGGCAACATGCCTTTCTCGAAACAAGAGCAGTTGTGAATTCAACATTTCTTGCCGATAGATTTATTAAATTATTCTGAGATAGTCACTGTATCTTGATAATTGCTGGCAATCGTTCTTTCTTTAATTCCCTGCATGTTGGTGCCCTGTAAAAACCGTGGCTTGCTCTTCCAAAAACAAACCTGAAAAATCTAGTAGAATCAACGGCAGGCAATTTTGAATTCACTTCTGCTATTGTCTCGAGAAAGGCATGCTGCCGAAACATAAGCCTAACTATATCTCCATTCTCCTGGTTTTTCTGAGGAATAAAACTAATGCTTTGTCTTATCTGCGTGGCTAATGCTCCTCGCTAATGCACTGAACAGCTTACGTGACTTGAGTACCATTATTACCTCTTCATTCATTAGCTTGACATTTGCTCACTATGTCGGCTATGCCTTGGTAACTGGGTTTGACCCTCTTAGCAGCCAATGCCACCGCTTCAGAATGATCAGTTCTAAGTTTGGTCCTCATGTCTGGTGCTTTATAGCGTACTGAACAGGTCCCTACACTTTTGATCATCTGCTCCTAGGAGATGTGTGTGCTACCTATAAAACAAAAGAGAATTGATCGGTTTGTGTCATACACAAGACTTAGATATTTTAAACCATCATCCTCAAGGAGTGTGTATTGATATGACGTCAAGTATGGATATTTGATTCCTCCCAGCACCCCACATGAAAAACAGGAATTTGCTTTAAAAATGCTACAACCGGTGTGTCGTATCTAGAGGTAGAGCGCAGTCTAGCCAAAAATGTCCCAACAGTCCAACAAAACACATGCACAGGCAATACAAAACTCGATGGTCACGTGCGCAGTACAGGCTTGCGCTTTTCTCCAGCCGCCTTCCCTGAAGTTTCTCACCCCCACGCATCTGTCTCAATGGAGTCGACCAGGAAGATCCAACCGAAGAATGCCGTTGAGTCGCCGCTGGCTGGACGCTTGGACGCGCAGACGCCCTTGCACTCCCGCCTCCCGCCTGGCCGGCGCCCTAGCCCTCCGGCTATGCCTGGTCCGCGCGTGGATCAAGCCGTCCGGCGTCCTAGCCCTCCGGCTATGAACAGTCGGCAGCCCGGTCCCTCCGGCCGCCACAGAAGCGGTCCCTCCCTGCCCCCAGCACAACACCGGCCACAACATGCTCAAGCGAAGATCGTCGGTCTCGTCCGTCAGTAAGAAAGGTGATAGGACGGCCTGGGGCTGTCACGTTTGGCCGATTCATGCCAACCGGTGGGGATGGTTCCAAGCCTCATGAAACGTCTTCTGTCGTAGAGTGAAATGGTCGTGGTCTCATTTAAAAATGGCCTAAAATAAAAACACTTGTCGTATTAGCTGCGATCCTCATCGCCGTACAGGAAACATGGTTTCATCCTACCGACGCACTTTAAAATGCAAGTTACACGTTATATCGTTGTGACACCACGAGCGGTGAGCGTCGCCAAGGTGGGGTGGCGTTGTGCGCCAGACAAGAATTAAAGGAAATGGTTCATATTTGAAGATATTGAGGCAAACGTCCGATATCATGAAAGGGTCTCATTTATATCTATCGGCATTCTTTTTATTTCGAAAAGACCGTTCTAGACAGCACCACTTTCTGTTTACTAAACATGTTCCTCAATTCGTCATAGTTTGATTATGTCACCATATCTTGCACAACATTGATTGAGAGACAATTTACGGCCATAATATCTAAAAACGCTCTCACGAACGCCAGATATGAACCCCTCGCCAACTTTAATTTGTTTGGCCCTGATCGCTGCGTGGGGCATGAAACGGCAGGGTTTGAATGACGTTGTTATGACGGCATGAATGCCGAAGTGACTGAAATACTGTCCCCGATATACCCCTCCCCATTTTCGCGGGCGTGTAGCTCAGAAACTAGGGGAGTCTAGGTCTTAAGAAAGGCAGAAAAGTGAATAGCGCCGAAGTTTTTCAGCTTGGCCATTTCAGGACCAAACCTCATGTATATATATATATATATATATATATATATATATATATATATATATATATTGAACACCCCTTAAACATACAAGCCACTCACTCTTACCACGCCTCTCTAGGCTGTGGCATGTTCTGTTCAGCTGCACGATCACACCATCGATGTATGCTCTTTATGCATCCCACTAAATCATGACGACGCGGAGGTCTCACGGCAATTTCACCAACTTTTTACTAAATTTTGCCACCCTTCCCTCATCTTCGGCGATTTCGACGGTCAAAACCCAGCTTGGGGTAACACCACCTAGGCCGTTGATCGCCTACGACATTTAATTGAAAATTGTATTGATGCACATAATTCAGTCTTCTTAAACAAAGGACACAATACTTACCACCACGTACCCAGTGGCAAGGAAACATACATTGACCTGTAGCCGTTCTCTCCCTCAATAGGGATTTTCTTTGATTGAACTGTTCAGGGAGATGTCCACGACACCCGTTGGAATCTGCGAAAAGCAGAAGGGGCCCAACTTCAGGCGCTTTGCTTTGCCAAACACTATCGCTATGACTCAACAGAGCAGGGTGTTGTTCTTATCATACATATTCTTCATTCTGCAGCAACCACAAAAATTTCACTGGCCAAGCCTCATTCACGACGCCTCCCGCGCCATGGTGGACAGAAGACGTTCAAAAGGTCGTTGCGAGACGTACGCATGCTTTTCGCAGTTTTCAACGCAACCATGATATTTTTCATTTCCTCGCCCGCAACTAGAAACGCTCACGGCCAGGCAAATGATGAGAGCCGCCAAACGTTGTTCCAGGCTAAACTTTATACGACAATTCACAGAAGCTGTTCCATGAAGAAAAAAATAGAGAATGAGTTCGTTCCCTATCTGACAAACGGCCTTCATTTTCATTCCCAGTTTTCAGTCAACAACGCTGTAGTCACCGCGCCACCGCGGATCATGAGCGCTCGGCCTAAAGCATGGCCCTCTGTAATTCATTAGACAATTACAAGCCAAGATTCATCGATCATGCACGGCTCAGTTTTTATTTGCCGCCGGTCTGTTTTCTTTCTGATAACACAGAGACTTACAATTTATCATTTCTTTGCTAGAGCTTTGCAGTACAATTAAATCCACCGTAAATACTTCATTGATTCAGGAAATATTGCACTCCCCCTTCTTTGTCAGCTGCCTAACCGCATGCCTCAGGTCGTTTTGAATATTTCCAGCGATCTGTGCTCTTGTAATGTTTTTCCAGACACATGAAAGGACATCACAGTCAGCCCACTTTCGAAACGAGGCAAGGGCACTCACGGCCCAGTCAAGCACCTCCCCCACTACACTCACCAGCTGTCTTGGCAATCTCATGGAACGCACGATTTGCAAACACCAGTAGATGCATACATTATGCCTCTCGCCCTCCGACGTGTAGAATTCACCTTGAGGT
Organism: Pollicipes pollicipes; assembly: GCF_011947565.3. Classification (NCBI taxonomy): domain Eukaryota; kingdom Metazoa; phylum Arthropoda; class Thecostraca; order Pollicipedomorpha; family Pollicipedidae; genus Pollicipes; species Pollicipes pollicipes. The sequence continues at coordinate 12,761,107 of NW_023596448.1, read as the reverse complement.
ACATTACAAAGGCTTGACAAAATCCCAAACATCCAACATTTCCGCCTATAACTATACTGCCCCAGTACATCACGCATACGTTGGACCGGCATCATCTCGCTGGGGCTGCATGACGTCACCTGGTGTGATTGCCTTCTGCGAAAGCTCAACTTACATTCTACCGCGGGTCTCTGTGACACCAGATTTCAAAGTGCTTCCCTGGCAGCTGACACCGTGTAAAGCTCTTTTTTTTACAAATCTTAAGCTCTGTGACAACAGCTTATGCACATCAGAAGTTTAACCACATGGTTGCAAGATATCTATTGTCACTTTATTTATACAGGTGGTTCTATAGCTAGAACGCCAGCGGATGTGCTACACATTGTCATGCGCATTATTTATATAAATGCAGGCTACCAGCTGGCACATCTGTTTATTTTGCGGAGGTATAAGGTTGATTTGTTCTCTTGTAACATGACATGATGCGACAATTTTCTGCATTCATTTAACCAGCATTCCCTTTTGTTCATATGCATTGGGGAGGGGGGGGGGGGAGGGCTCAAAGCGTCATTGAGAGGGCTCAAGTCAGCACTCGTGAACCCAATCGCTAAACCCCTCTTAAGTAAATAAAGCGACGTCCCTGGTCCATATCATCTTGACGTGTGCCCCATGCGAGACTGCCCGGCTGGCCAGCGGCCGTACGATTTGGACAGGCAGCGACAAAGCGACGAGCTCCGCAAGTGCTAAGGCTGTAGCCCACTCGAGAGCGAACCTGAAAGGTGCTGTGGTCACAAGTTACAGGTCTCGTCCAGGAGTGCAGTGGCTAGGTCTTGTCCAGGGGTGTAGTGGCCAGGTCTTGTCCACGAGTACAGCGCGTCGGCGCCGCTGGCCGCGCCTGTGTCACTCACGACGCGGGATCGGTCTAGCCCGCTGAGCGATTCGATTTGTGGGCCACTGCATTCCAGTAACTTACAAGTGCTCCTGCTCTAACCAGACAAAGACATACAGATATGCACCGCTTGGTCATATTCCTAAACGCGTAAAGTATTTTCGATGGCTCAGATGCGCCTCGCTGCCAACAGAGGCCGCCACTTGGCAGCGCCACTCGGGCTGGCTAGCAAGAGCTCGGCACGCGTAACAAGGCCGTATGATGTGGTTTTTGGCGTGTACCCGGTGCGTACACCGATGCGCCGCTGGGTTGACTGCGTCGCAAGGCCACGTGGGTCGTGATGTTGCCGTCATCTGTTGACATTCGTTGTGTGTCGTCCTCACGTCAGACTTGGGCTGCTCGGGCTACTTGCATTTTGCTTCTCTTCCGCGTGTACTTGGTTTTTTCTTCCAGGTTATGTGTAGATTAATGTTGTTTCGTCCCTAAATCCGTTTGACATGACGCAGTGGAAGTCAGCAGATATGGCCGAGACTGCTCGAGCCGTGCATTGGGTGTGTTATATACTTGATCGCACAGCCGCTGGCGTCCAATACCATGCGTAGGCCAGGCCATGAACCCGAAGCTTGAGCAGTGAACATTGTTTTTCTAGGCTCATTTTCTTATCCACGCCACCTTAAGGTGCATTCCCATCATTTTCGAACCGTTGCAAGGCCTGATGTTTCAGGGTCGAGCTAGGTCAAACTTTGGTACTTGTGAACAGTTGTAACCTTTTAAATGTCATGTAATTTAAGCGTTAATAGCACATATTTTACATCTTTAGACGACCTGTCAAACGTTAGTATGTCGCCATTTAGGAATAATCCGTCGTAGCCTATGCGCAATAGATTTTAGACTTCCTGAACCGTTTGTAGCATGAGTTCGTTGCTGATTCCATGCCGCCAGAAAGCTGCATTTTACAACTAAGCAACATAACAATTAGGCTAAGCTATAACGCCACGAAACACGCGCCACATATCAACCACGACAATTACTGACATACCGCGAACAAACTGTAACATGTCAAGCAATACCGCGAACAAACTGTGACATGTCAAGCAAACTACAGCTGCAGAAAGGTAGCAAGCTCCAACTCCGTCCGGCCCCAAACCCATTTATTGCACGGATATGCAACGGGTGTTGTCATGTCCACACAGGGAGGCAAATGAACCTGCCATTATTGATTTCCTCCGTCTAGTTTTACAAGATAACCACAAGTTCGGGAGCATAGCAGCGGGAGCGACATCCGACTTTGCGGCCAAATCGATGGTGATGTACGAGAATAACTCACTTTACTAATGATTCTTGACCCACCTCCCATCTAACGGACCCCATAGCCACAGCCAAGTTCTCTAATTACGGAGTCTGGAACGTCAATCACTTAAATAACGTCTTTCGGCGCCTGCCTAACCAAACATCAACAACGTCCACCACCACATCCACAACAGCAGCAGCATCCTCGTCGGCGATTGCCACCGCGATTGCCGCCGCGATGGCCGCCATGATGGTGATGATGACTTGGACGACGGTGACGTAGTACTGCACAAAGGTCATCGTCGTTGCCGCCACCGTTGCCGTTGCCATTACCGTTACCGTTGCCGCAGCCGTTGCCGTTGTTGCCGTTGCCGTTGTTGCCGTTGCCGTTGTTGTCGTTGCCGTTGCCATTGCCGTTGCCGCACCCGTTGTTTCCGTTTCCGTTACCGTTGCCGTTGCCGTTGCCACAGCCGTTGTTTCCGTTTCCGTTGCCGTTGCCATTACCGTTACCGTTGCCGCAGCCGTTGCCGTTGTTGCCGTTGCCGTTGTTGCCGTTGCCGTTGTTGCCGTTGCCGTTGCCGTTGTTGCCGTTGCCATTGTTGCCGTTGCCGTTGCCGTTGCCACAACCGTTGTTGCCGTTGCCGTTGCCGTTGCCACAACCGTTATTTCCGTTGCCGTTGCCGTTGCCGTTGCCGTTGCCGTTGCCGAGGTCGCGGCCGTTGCCGTTGCCGTTTCCGTTGACGCCGCCGCCACCGCCGTTTCCGCCGCTGCGGCCGCTGCTGCCGTCGCCGCCGCCGCCGCTGCCACTGTCATCGCCGCTGCCGCCGTAGCCACCGCCGTCGTTGTCGCCGTCGTCGTCGTCGTAGTCGTCGTCTTCGTCATCGTCATCATAATCGTCGTCGTCGTGGTCGTCGTGGTCATCGTGGTCGCCATCGTCGTTGTCATCCTTGTCGTTTCCATCGTCATCGTCATCGTCGTCTTCGACGACGTCGAGTTTGTTGTCGTTCTCGCCCTTGCCGTTTTTACCGTCGTCATCATCACCGTCGCCGTCGCCGTCTAGGGCGGGGCTAAGCTGACGTCTTCTCACTACGGCGGATTTTTTGCTATCGACGTCCTTTCCAGTGCCATCGCCATCTTCTTTGGCGCCAATGACTGCAGTGTGACCACGGCCGTCTTGTTCGCCATGATGTCTTTTTTCGCTACGAATGCTTTCCATGGCATTCATACCACTTCTGTCCCCTCCTGCTGAGTTTTTGTCATATGATGTTCTGTCTATGGTCTTCTGTCCATGGCCGATGGTACTTCTACTCGTGCTGATGCCATTCATATTTCTGAGCGTGGTGCTATCATTTGTGCTGATACCATTGGTATCAGCATTTATCTTGGCATCAGAAACTCCTATCTGTTGATGGACAGTTTGCTCCCTGTCCTCATCTTCTCCGCCCTCGCCTGCACTCCAGTAGTCGCCGGGGCGCCTCTCAGTGTCAGACGGGGGTGTACGCACAAGTCCGATGATATCACGATAGACATCGATGGGTCCCAGCGGCGGCAGGGGCGAGTCCTGCGTTGCTGCTATTGCCGTGCTCGCGGCTAGGCAGAGCACGGCGCGTACGCAGCGACAGACAACGGCCTCCCGCATGGTATCCGTGTCCCAGGGAGAGCTTCGACTCAGCTGATCAGTCGGGCGCCCCTACTATATGGCTGGAGCGGTGGGTGGGGCCAGCTGTGAGTTGGATGTGTAGCCAAGCCCTGGCATTGGCTGGTCAGGGTCGCATGGAGAACTTCAGATGAAGCTCCGCCCCCGTGTCCCTCCGCTCCATCACTACACGCGAGGGCCACCTGGGAACGCTCCGGGGCCATCGCTTGCGATCTATGACAGTTGCCTGGATTTTTGTAAGGATCTGGAAAAATACATATTGAAAAAACATACATGGCGATGTAGTAAAACGAAATTCGCCGTTTTCTATGGAATGCCACTTTTTAAATCACATCATTCAGTAGCGCAGGCAGGGGGCACATGAAAGCACGTACCCCTTAGATTCCGAGGGGCTCGAAGGGCCCCTCGGAACGGTCAGGCGATAAGAGTCCATGTTTCGATCAAGCATCACCAGTAACGCACAGTCGGCTCCGTGGCGGCATGGGCCTAAGGGCCCATTTTGCAAAGCAGGGACAAAGTCGACACCAGCGACTTACATCGCTCGGGGCTCCACAGCGACTGATGGGGCCCTGTGCTGTCAAGGGGCCCTGTGTCGCCCAGAGGCAGTGTTTGGGGAGGCCGGAAGAGCCTGAAGGGCCCACCGGGTCCGACGATCAAGGGCGCAATTGAAAAGTCTATGGGCATAAAGCGTTGGTCGAGGTCTTATTCACGGGCCCCGACCTGTGAAGACGGACCCTCAAATAATGGTCCAAGGGCCCTTTGCGCCGATCGGGGACCCCTTGAGTCGATATGGGCCTATATGTCGGTCAGGTACCACCGCACCCCAAAGTCGGCTCCGTATCGGTATGGGCCTGAGCACACACTTCCCAATCAGCTATAAACCCGGGGCCAGTGATTTACACTGGCCGGGGCCTTGTGCTTGTCGGGGGCCCACATCACCTAACAGAGGGCCCCTCGCTTGCAAGGGCCCTGAGCCGATCAAGTGAAGTGTTCGACGAGGCCCGGAGAGGGGCCTGGGCGGTCCACCGCAACTGGAGACCAAAGGCTCGGCTGAACGGCAGGGGCTGGAAGGGCTGAGAGAACTGGCTATAGGTTACATAAAGAATCGCGGCTCGTAGGGCCGTGACCTGAAATATCAGTCAGATGTCCTTTTGCACCGGTTGAGGAACCCCTGAGATAATGCGGGCGTCTAAGCTGAGCAGAGACCGCGAACACCGAACAGTCGGCTCCATGTCCGTCTGCGCCCTTGAGACCCATTTCTCAAGCAGAAACGAGGCCGGGGTTCGCGATATGCAATTTTTAGGGTCCCTGGAGCTCCTGTATTGGTTAGGGGTCACAGTACCGAACAAGGGTCCTGTGGCGGCAAGTGGGCTCGAGCTGTGTTTGAGGGGGCCCCGGTCATAGTCACATAGAGGGAACGACAGACCACGGCCCATAGGACCGTGGTCTCAAAAGTCAATAAGATGATCTCTTGTACCGACCGAGATCCCTGATACAGTGCGTTCTTCTGCTTCGGCCGGAGATCACGAGCAACGAACAGTCGGCCCCGTGTTGGTCTGAGCTCGGGGGGCTCATTTGCGAAGTAGGGACGAGACCGGGCCCGCGATTTACATTGGTGGGGCTCCCGTATCGTTCACGGGCCCATGGTACCTAACAGAACATTCTGTGTCAACGAGGGGCCTCGAATCGTTCAGGGGAAGATTCGATCAACAGGGACGGGGACGGGAGCCCGAATGGCACATGGCCTGTTGCGTTGGGCGGGGATATCTGATAATTGAAGGAAACATGATAACTTAAAATGAGTGCGTACATTGAGGTTATAAGATTGTCCTGTGCCAGTAAAGGCCCCCAGTACCAACCGTTGGGCCTTCCAACCCTATTCCACCAAAGGCCCATCAGCCCAACTGGAGTATATGTGCCAATCATTTCGCCACCTGCGGCGAGCAGGGATATTGTTGCATTAACATGCGCCCGAGTGGTCGGCTGGATACCCTTCGCTCGGGCGGTTAATTTGTCCTCCCCCCCCCCTCGAGATCTCAGGAACTAGGAGGGATTGAGACACCAAATTCGCAGTGCGTCAGCCTGTACGTGAAATCACATGGGTCAAAGTTTGAGTCTCCTAGGTCATGACCTTCGGGTTAAATAAGAGCAAACAAGGTTAAACTCCAAGTTGCTGTCCAAAGTACTCTCGGAAACTAGATACCGGTTTTTATCAAAAGTTGACATACTTATTCAAGGTCAGTGAGCTTGTTTGACCTTTCGAAGGTCATAGTGACCAGAATCATAGAAGACTGCTTTGAGTTTTGCATGTGAATAAGCGGTAAAGATTAAGCTTTGCAGTATGTTCCTAAAAACGAAACGCTGCCCTGGATCATTTTAGGTCAGTGATTTATTCTGACCTACAAGAAGTCCATGGAAGATGTCTAATGCGGTTTCTGTCATCAGTAAATTCGAAGTGAGCACCAGAAACTAGTCCATAAAGACAGACCAAGAGAAATAGGACAGGTCGGTCTCGACCTTGCTGTGACCTTCATATATGCCCCTAGGTCAACAAAATTTGGTCGTTCAGTTGCTGTGTTGCCTAGGAAAGTACTTCAAAGATCTATGGTTTCATTTAACACTTCGTTGTTCTCGGACTGAACGATTCCCTTGAAGCTGACTGCGGAATCCATAGCCTGGTTTGACCTGCCATAGATCCGCGACCTTTCACGGTACATCTAATTTTCTAATATCGAACAATTTGCTATTTAACACGCACCCGGGTGGCCGGCCAGATACCCTTCGCTCGGGTGGGGGAGGGGCTCAATTTGACCTCCCTGAGATCTCGGGAACTAAGAAAGCTAGAGACGCCAAATTTACAGGGTGTATTGACCTGTACGTGAACTTACTTAGGTGAAAGTTTCAGGTTCCTAGATTATGACCTTTGTGTCAAAAAAGGTCAAACCAGGTCAAGTTCCAGATTGGCATCCAATATGTCTCCAGAACCTAGATTACCGTTTCTAAGCAAAAGGTCACATACTCATTCAGTCAGTGACCTTTTTTGACCTTTTGAGGTTCAAGGTGACCAAAATCATACAAGATTGCTTTGAGTTTTGCATTTGATTAAGCGACAAAGATTACGCTAGGCAGTATGTTCCTAAAACAGAATGTTGACCCGGGTCATTTTAGGTCAATGACCTACTCTGACCTCTAAGAAGTCCATGAAAGGTGTATAATACAGTTCCTGCTATTAATAAACTCAAAATGTGCAGCAGCAACTATCCCATACAGCAAGCCCTAGAGTAACAAAACAGGTAGGTTTTGACCTTGGTGTGACCTTCATACCTGACCTTAGGTCAATAAAATTTGCTTATTCTGCTGTTGTTTTGCCTAAGAAAGCATCTCAGAGATGTATGGCTTCGTCTAACACTTCATTGTTGGATCAGACTGAAGGTTTCCCCAGAAACTGCCTTCGCTGAAACCATGGCCTGACTTTAACCTGCCATAGGTCAGCGACCTTGCAAGGAAAATATAAATTATTGATGCCAAACGATCTGCTATTCAATTCTCTACAGCTATGCAAAATAATGCGCGGTTAAGCCGAGTCGTTTGAAAACTATTCTGGAAAAGCCTTCGCGGGGTCAATTTGATCCCCTCCCCGAGCGCGTGTTGTCTAGAGCTATGTAATGTTTGGCGTGGCTACGCCGGGTCGTTCAAAAACTATTTTGAAAAACCATCGGGGGAAATATGTCCCATCCCCCGCGTGCGCGTGTCAATGATGGTTTTTGGGTGGATTCGGGGTCAGCTGTGCGGGTCAGAAGGCCTCCCGCGTGAAGGAGCGGACCAATGTGATACGATGTATGCCTCTAAGGTTCTCCGGATCGGCCAGGGAATGCAGCCCGGTGTTGCCTGAATGACAGGCAGAAAATACACCGCAATGGGACGGAATGGCCCTTCAGCCCTTGACCGGTAACAACAATGCACTGCTTAGTGTTGTACTCAATGGGGCCCCTTTACGGTCCCATTAGTGCTAAATGGAGTGTGTTGAAATGACAAACACACAAGACCATCCCGTGTTTTCCGGAGAACGTCCAGTCTTCTGCAGAATCGACTAGTAAAGCAAATACCATCAAAAGGTTTAAGCCTGAGCGCTTTGGTGCCGACGCTAGAGTGAGACGCTGGCAGCGTCATAAGGCCCCAGCAGCTGAGTGCGGCATAAGGCCCCAAAGCCACGGCTGCAATCTCGTGCAGCAAGGCTAGCGATGGCTTGTGCCACAGTTTTCGTAAAAGCGAGCGGTGTTGGCCACTGTAAGAATCGCCAGGGGGCGGGCGCCGACACGCAACAATGACCATCGCAAAATAATGTTTCTGACTGTATTTCAAAATGAATTCATACAGCTCAAAGATTCCACTGGGAAATCCTTATGATAACTTAGAGGCTGTCTCTGGACAGCCCAACAATTAACTGATAGCAACACGACAAAGATGGATTTCGCCTTTACTCTTCCAGTTCTATCACCAGGTTACAACACTACTTCGCGATGCTGTAAAGACCAGTACGTTATTGACATCACCTAAAAGCCGCATAGGTAAAATATTCTCCCGAAATATCTCTCAATTAAGATTTTGCGTCCAAATGGGCTTAGAAGTGCTTTTTCAGATGCGTCACCATTTTCGTCCACCTGTTGGCCACAGGCTAGTGTAAGCCACAGAGCCAATGCTGCGCGGCGGTGGGAGACCGCAACACCCGGTGTTGCGGTTTTTGCTTCTAAAATATGCGAGCGCGTATTCTCAAAGCTAGGTTACATAATTTGTACCACTTATCTACTCTGACTGAACGTTGAAGATATTCCAACAAACATGACTTGGCCATTTTAGAACAACCTGTTGACCCATTTGAATCTTCAATCTACACTCATGAAATCCTTGCTATCTCTGTACAACTCAGATAGAAATCCGACAAAGTTTTGAGTTATATCGGTTTTAAAAAAGTTCACTGGACCACTGTAGAAGAAATGGTGCCGACGATTTGTTTCATGCAGTCATCTAACACACGATTTTGTCAGTTTATTTACTGAAACTTACGGCAGAATTGATCTCTTAGCAGCGTATAGTCTATATTCCAATTATAAAGGGTAAAAATGTGTAATATATGGATATATATATATAGAGAGAGAGAGAGAGAGAGAGAGAGAGAGAGAGAGAGAGAGAGAGAGAGAGAGAGAGAGAGAGAGAGAGAGAGAGAGAGAGAGAGAGAGAGAGAGAGAGAGAGAGAGAGCGAGGAGAGAGAGCTCGATCTCGCTCGAGCTTCTCTCTCTCTCCTATCTCTCTCTCTCTCTCGCTCTCTGCTCTCTCGCTCCTCTCTCTCTCTCTCGCGCTCTCGCGCGCTCTCTCTCGCTCGCTCTCGCTCTCTCTCGCGCTCGCGTCTCGCTCTCTCTCTCTCTCTCTCTCTCTCTCTCTCTCTCGCTCTCTCGCTCTCTCTCTCTCTATCTCGTCTCTCTCTCTCTCTCTCTCTCTCTCTCTCTCTCTCTCTCTCTCTCTCTCTCTCTCTCTCTCTGTTGTGTGTGTGTGTGTGTGTGTGTGTGTGTGTGTGTGTGTGTGTGTGTGTGTGTGTGTGTGTGTGTGTGTGTGTGTGTGTGTGTGTGTGTGGTGTGTGTGTGTGTGTGTGTGTGTGTGTGTGTGTGTGTGTGTGTGTGGTGTGTGTGTGTGTGTTTGTGTGGTGCTTTATATGTCCATATCTACTAAATATCCAAGAAAATATGTCCCCAGTAACAAATAGACCATATTATATATACATACCCGGTGACATTTTGGAGGGCCTTTTGCTGTCAAGGGACGTTTTGCCAACCCTGTGCCCCCCTCTCCCTTGTCATGACTGGCTGCGCCCCGGAGAACGTTATCTTCTAGTACTCAGGCTGCGCACCATAATCTGAAACATGTGAATCATATGCATTGCGATGATTGTAGCATCGTTTTTTAATGAGACGCTTTTGTAAGATTAGTTAAAGAAATGATACTGAGGGAAACCTACAATAGTGACGTCGCCCTTTGAAATGGTATGCATGTCCACCTCGAGCAAAGCCCTGTGTGTTTACGTTATGCCCGCAAAAGGAGGTAGGAATATCGCAATGCCTTCAGGAATGTCCCGAAGAAGATCAAACTGGCAGAAAATTCAAACTTCCATGAATATGACACCGAAGTCACGAAGCAAGAACCGACAGCCAAAATCGCCGTAAAATGCGAAATTTTTAAACACAAAAACACGAATGTAACGAACTACGGCACTGCTCTACTTTGATTTGGGATTCGGAAGCAGTTCGGCCCCAATTCAGATGCGTTTCCTCACTAATTGTGGCGGCTTACTGTATTGACTCAACGCTGCATGTTATGTTCAAATGAATTTATTCTTCTCAGCTGTTGAAAAACGATGCAAACATAAGGTGAATATTTACTAAAATGCGATGAACACAAAGAAATAGAAAGAAAACAAACAGCGACGTGAGGATAAGTCGTGATACACTCATTGGCAGATACACCCAACAACCGTTTGCACCAGCCAAGCAGTCCCAATCGCAATATCACGATGGTTACAAATCCTGTAAAAGGATCAAAATCTTGTAATGATTTTGCTTATTTCAAATCGACACACGTGACTGGATTCCGCTGAAAGCGCAGTATAATCTCCAACATTGTAATCGGCATGAGAAACCACGAGGCATTTCAAGCGACCGCAACGTTTCTGTTTCACGAATCAATAACTATGCAAGCGAACGGTGTGGACGCGTAGCTAGCAAAATTGTGACTAAATGGCATGGTAAGCAATTGGTGTGAATACGCTGTGTCCAAGTAGAAGATCCACCGATGGATTACGAGGAAGAAAAAGATAAAAGTGAAAAAAGGAATGTTCCGCAGTCACAATGTACCGCTAAGCGCTAGACGCTCAGCACGCCACTACGCACACAGCACCACGGCCTCGAGACCTCTGCTTTGAGCGAGTTCGATTTTCGCTTCGGGAGGCTGCCGCACCTATGATTAACAGGCATAAGCAGGCGGAAGCAGATGTGAGCACTTATATTTGTTTTCCCGACAGGGCACCTCCGCAGCATGCCATGCAATCGCGCCCAAATTTCCGGTAGCCTGTGGGACCCCGGCCTTTTTCGGCCGAGGCTTTCGGTAGCCTCGGCCGGGTGCGGATTAAAGGGAGTGCACCTAAACTTCTGTTTTTTTTCCAAACTACACCCCTGCGGGTATTTGGCCAATAAAGAGACATCGGCAGCAATGGAAAGTCTACTTCAGGCCTCTAACGATAAATAAAGCTAGTTTTCACATCCATGACTGTATGTGCTGCGCGGGTGCAAACGGAGCTGTTCTAGGGGAAGAAATGCGCCAATCAGCGGGGCGGAAACACTTTGCGTTAGATTGCGAGGAAACCACATTCTGTTTTGGTAGCTTTTGCCAGACCGACCAGACCGGCTAAACGACTAGATGAAGTCTTGGAGCAGTCATTGAGTCAACTGTGCGGTTTGCTTATGTGCGCAGGAAGGGGTCGGTATTTGGAATTGGCGGCAAATATCTTGCTGCTGTGTTTCTCTCGTTTGATGTATTGCGTGGTAGCATGGCCTCTGCAAGCCATAGATATACCCAACTGGCCATAGATTTGTGTTTTTTTCTCGTGTTATTTCCATCATGGTGGTGAGTAGGAGCCGCTAATCAGGCTGTATGGTTTTCTTTCCAGGAAACATTTTAGGCCTAGTTGGCAGTGGTCTATCATTAGTGGTCTCGATGAGCTGCCCACGGAAGACTATTGACTGGAGTGGAATAAGGATGTGCTCCTTGTTTTGCAAGCTGTTGTCACCTGTTTGAGAAGAGGGCTTCCATGCCATCTTCTCCAGCTTTTTTTAAAACAAGTGTCCCAATATCTTAAAGACTCAAAAATAACTCCAAATTTTGGCTTCGAGTTCGACGGTTCTACTGCGTTCGGTACCATCCATTCATGATTTCTTTGGCAGATGAAACAACAACCCGGGCGCCAGACAGTTCGTCGCTACATTCAGGCACGTGCACGGGAAGCAGCAGGAACATCACCGGGCTGCATTCGATGGTGCCGATGGCACGTATGACACCGACAGCATCGAGGTGCACAATATACTAGGCGATCATGACTGCCGACCAGGGCTGTCCTTCGTGGTCGCCAATGCCGTTTGCTATATCACTGTATGCGTCGTCCGAAAGGCACTAAACAGAGCAGACTGCACCACTTGTCAATAAGCGCTGGTGAGCCGTCGGAAGTCGGACGATTCCACGCTCCACATAAGTTCGCCGTCTGCGGCTGACAAGTGGCGGTGGGCTGATATGTCCTTCCGCGGCAGTTGTAGAGAGGCCGTCCTGAGCGCTGAAGAGGGGCTCCGCCGCTGAGTTTTGCAGCTGGACGCGGCTTACCACGCAGTGTCCTGGTGGATGCTGGAGAGTGCGGTGGTGTGCCGCCTCGGTACCGATGACGGGGGAGATCTCGGCCGCCACCTCCTGGAAACTCAGCACAGTTTGGAAAACCACCACACCAAGCTGGTCAGGATGCTGGTGGCCGCTTTTGAAGCGTATGTCTTCATCACCAGGCGAAGCTGGGCAACACATGCCTGCAGAGGAACGGGATCCGGCAAAAATAGCATTAATACACGCCCGGGTGCCTGGCCAGATACCCTTTGCTTGGGTGTGGGGTCAATTTGAGCCGTTGAGACATTAGGCACTAAGAGAGCTAGAGACACCAAATTCACAGGGTGTGTTGACCTGTACGTGAACTCCTTTAAGTTAAAAATTCAGGTTCCTAAGTCACGACATCCGGGTCAAACAAGGTCAAACAAATTCAAATTCCAGGTCGGTCTCCAAAGGGCTTTTAGAACCTAGATAACTCTTCTAAGCAAACGGTCACATGTACATATAAGGTCAGTGACCTTGTTTGACCTTTCAAAGACTATGGTGACCAAAATCATACAAGACCGCTTTGAGTTTTGCATTTGGATAAGAAAAAAAATATAGGCAGTACGTTCCTATAAACAAAATGTTGACCTGGGTCATTTCAGGTCAGTGATCTATTCTGACCTTAGGAAGTCTCAGGAAAGTGTATAATGCGGATCTTGTTATCAATAAATTCAAAATGAGCACCAGGAGCTACCCCACACAGCAAGCGCTAGAGTAATACAACAGCTTGGTTTTGACCTTGGTCTGACCTTTATACCTGATCTTAGGTCAATGTTATTTGTTCATCCAATTGTTGCGTTGCCAAAGAAAGTATCTCGGGGATGTATAACTTTGTGCAACACTCTGTTGTCTGATCAGACTGAATGATTCCCTAAAAATTGCCTTCGCTGAAACCTTTGCCTGACTTTGACCTGCCTTAGATCAGCGACCTTAAAAAGTGCTCCCAAACTTTGTGATGCCAGACGATCTGCTATTCAATTGTCTACAGCTTTGCAAAATTTGGCGTGGCTACGCCGCGCCATTCGGAAGCCATTCCGGAAAAACCTTCGGGCGGTCAATTTGACCCCCACCCGAGCGCGTGTTAAAACATTGCTGTTTACATCACATTATTCCAGCTGTACGTGCCAATATTGCGTGGTCATTTGTCCGGTGGCGTGTTCAGCAGACACCCTTTCTTAAAATTCTCACACCTTTCCGATCGTTTGATTAGTCCGGTTTATTTCCCTGTTCTCTGTCTAGGCTTCTGTCATACGTGATGTTTTCTGCTGCGACGTTTTATCGGTGCTTTGCACCAGTTAGGTTTAAAATTGTTTGTAATTAAACCAAAGTTTCAACGTGAGTTTGCAAAAAAGTGCGCGAATCCTTGGTACGGTTCTTGGAGGAGTGTGAGGCGCCTAGCAGCAGTCCGGTCGGCGGCTCGCGCGCGCTTGGGACCGAGTCAGGCGTTGTAAAGGGCTCGTGAAGATCACCTTTTGAAGAAGGATGCATCCACTGCAGCTAAATTATCTGGCGATTGATGACTATGCTGAATATAGGAGTTTTGCGGCACTAAAGATAGATAAAACACGGACCTCATGTATTGTAAGGTGCTGAATATTCGTGTTAGACTACGAGATATCACGGCATTGTCAGATAGTTGAAATGAAAATTTGTGTTATCGGATGTATTTTTCCTGGTATTTCTGTGATAGTTATTGTTGTGTCAGTAACTAGCTGGTCTTGAGTGCTCGTAAGTATTCATCAATTTAAAAGATTTAGCTAGCCAGTCGCTAACCTGGCTGGTTGTCTGCTCTTGAGCCCAACTATATCAGAGATTGGCAAGTACTTGTGATCTTCATCTCTCTGTGAAGGCCATAACACTGGCGAAGGCATCGGAAGGCCACATCACGACCCGCACGATGCAGATTCGGCGTCATATGCGCGGCTGCCGACCCGTGGAAACCAGCGTCACCACGGCACCAGGCGTGTCGACGTCCACCCCACGGCAGTGTCGGGTATCGCGCCCCTGGATCCCATCGCGGGATCCGGCACGACGGCGGCTGAGCCCTACGCCACTTGTCACGCGAACATGAGAAACGAACGAGAAGGAAACGCCAAGAAAAACGGCGGTGCGGCCGATGCTAGGCGCGAGCGCGGCCGAGCCGTCCGAGAGCGGCGGCGCCGCGGCGGTCAGCGTCAGCGGTGCGCCCACGCTCCCCAGACTTTTGAATCCGGTGTCGCTGGAACCACAGTCGGTTACGACCGTAGCCGATCACCGCGGAGTTTTAGAGCACCAGGCAGACAGGAAAAAGAGCCCCACCACCGCTCGGTGTGGGCACGGAAGGCCGTCCGTGCAGGCAGCGGTAGTTGAGGTCGGTGATGGGAATTTTGTCATGCAGGTAACTCACTGAGCACTGAAATACAAGAACTAAGTCTTTTGAGACTGCTGACATATGATTGTATCTCGTAAAGCCCATCAAAATCGGCTCCAGCTTAAATTGTTGCTTCTGCGATCTTGCACGGAGACCTCTCCCCATGCGTTGCAATGGATCTGTCAAAGTGGGTTCATATTTCTTGACGGTACCAATATGGTGACTGGATTCACGTGCCAGCAGCCTGACCATTCCATTCAGCAGTTCTATCTAGTCCTGCATGTCTATGGATACAGCGCATGGCGAATCCCGCTGGTGCTTCGATTAGCTGTTGATGAAGTGAACGATGTGGCAGCCTTGTTAGTTGCATCCATGAATTGATAAAGTAGGTGTAAGATATTGCCTCTTAGCAATCTGTATGCATTTCCCACCAACGTTGATTTTGTAGTCTAGCCTTCAGCGGTTCCCAAACATAATATAGTTGTACTCAACCACCATATCAGCATGTATTTATGCAGCATTCTGACAGATTTTCTAGAGCGTTGCTGCTGCCGTATGCACACGATTAGAATATCTGGACCAGAACCCGAGACAACCAAAACTGGATACATAATTCCTTTCAGTCCATTTTTCAGGGGAGGAATATAATGCAGCAGAATAGTAATTTTATAGTGCTAGTTAAAATGACGTTTTTGTGTGCACATAGGTGCAAATTTCATATTTTATCCTCATTAGCTGTCCATTTTCCTCACCCCTGCAGGTGGAGGGCTATGAATGCCCAACTCATAATAACATGTAGCATAAGTAATGCTAAAGGTTTGACTTATCAACACATGATCATTGCAGTTCAGCAAAAACAGGTGAGAACATCAGCCATGATACGGGAAGGCATATCAGATGGAGTATTACCATTACCACTTTGCGATTTGCGCACAGACATTTCGCCATAGTGCACGTGACATGCAAATTTTGAGGAAATATGAAACTCCGGCACCGCAAATTGTGGATTATGCCAGGTGTTGTAACATTCTGCATGCATTAACAGATTAGCTGCTGGCCGAGTGCAGTGAGCACTTAAACTCGATGTAAGCAAATGCGTTCCGGATGGAATAGTTGCTCGGACTATTGTCGTCGTCTGGTGCGACAGATTACACGAACGAACACACCGGACGAGGACGGCAGTGGGACCAAATAGCCATCCGTGACACCAAGTGCCTGTTCTCAGTTCTTCCTTTAAACTGTAAACAAACGCGTTACACGATGGCCGCAATCGGGTTGTTTGAAGTTTGCTTTCAGTGCTGTCGAGCTCCCTTATCGGAAGACCCCTCGTTCACACTAGCGATACGTTTGCGATGCGTGCAGCGAGTTAGTGGTGGAGAAGTTTAGTGTCAGCCGATAGCTTTGTGCTGTCAGTAAAATTTTAGGGCATTTGAAATGTCTGGTCAATGGGAAAGAATTTGTAAAAACCTAGGATACCAATCGATGTAAATCAAAATTCCCTACAATCCTACGTGCTCAATGAAAAATCCCAATTCGACTAGACACCCTTTGCCAAAGGCATTGCAAAAGGACTATAAGAATATGATTATAACATACCTACTTTCCAATCACTTCTGTGTTACCGCACTCACAACTCCCTCAGTTTTCGCGAAGATTCCATCAACATCGCCAGACAAACGCGCGGCCGTCAAGAGCAGCACGACAAGCATGCGGAACAGCGCGCCTCCGGCCGCCGATCTCGCTGCAGAGGCCGCTAGCACCAGTGAGGAGAGGGGAGAGGGGCCGGGTCGCAGCTGATGGGCGGCTCTGATGACGCGGCTTGGCGGCCGTCATCGCCCGGCAACGATACCATCTGGGCCCGGCCCGCCGCGGGTCCGATGGCAACGATACCATCTGGGCCCGGCCGGCCGCGGGTCCGATGGCATCGCGGTGGCGTGGCGGCGCTCGCGCCGTGACGAGTGCTCGCCAGGCATCTCGGCAATGTCGACCGCAGCACGCTCGCCACGAACAAAACGTCCCAGACATCCGCAGAATGGCATCCAGCGGGAGGGTAGCACGCTCTGTCGCCGCCGCTGGCAGCCGGACGAAGGGCTCGTTAGCGCGCGCCGGTTTTACGCACCCATCCAGACGTAACATTGACGTTGACTTGTTTGTTCGCACAGACTGACTGGTTGAAACGGTAGGACTTCATAAATAACCATGGAAAACCCAGGAGCCGGTTCCTAGTTCGAGAACCACGACGAACCCAGGAGATAACCTGGTATTATGCCAATGTATCTAGAAAGAACCAGGATTCAGCCTTATATTGAGACGAAAGATTCAGCAAGAACCAGGATCCAACCTCATGTTAGGGCGAAAGATTCAGCAAGAACCAAGATGCAGCCTGACAATAAGCCGAAATATCCAGCAAGAACCAAGATCCATCTTAACATTACGTCAAGAGATCCAGCAAGAACCAAGATCCAGCCTGGAATATGTAGAGATCCAGAAAGAACAAGGATACATCTCAGGATTAAGCTGAGATCCTTTGAGAACCAACCTCTAGTTTGAAGCGGTGCCAATGTAGGCAGTAAGAACCGAAATTTTACCTGATAACCCTGTCAGCCATGATTTTTAAAGTTCAGCAAGGTGTTACCTAGGGGTACAATCTTTCACACTAGTTTGAGAGGCTGAGCAGGGAAAATGGCTAAACCTATTCCCACTTGTTTGCATTCGGGTTGCGGGGTCTGAGGTAACCCAACAATACAAGATTACATCCCCGGCGTTCCCTAAAAGTTGAAAGAAATGAATGGAAACAATGTACATTAACCATTTCAGAGGCCTTTCCAAATTTCAGTCGTGTGGCGCAGCCCTACCATAATGGGATCTTACAAACGCCTGCCACGATGCATAATAGAGCATGGAGAATGAGATTATGTAAATTTGACCATTTCATTTTTTGCATGCATGTAGGCTCACATACACGGTTCAAACATGCACTTTTGGCGCTTTCAACATAAGCTTTTCTCCAAGGCTGGTTAGCGGAATGTTTGCAGATATGGAGCTTTGCTGCTTCACCACAATAACCATCTGTAATTCATGCAATCAGCACGACCTTGTGTGACGCACGTTTGCGCCACTAGTTGTCGGACAGGCTGACATTTCTAAAAACCGGCACAAAATGCAACACACTGTCGTCAAAACTGTAGCCATAGTCGTCGCAAAATTAACATCACCGGATGCACCGGTGTATTGCCTGCAATAGGCTGCAATGAAGAAAAGGCAAAAAGATGAGCCACAGTGACGACTGAATGCATTCCTGAACTCCTTGTGTTGAGAGATGTAAGAGAACCCACACGTATTGAGCGAAAAATAAGTTGCAAAGGATGCAGTGAACGAACTCGTCAAATATAGCCATTGTAACGCGAGGTCACCTGCTGAGGCAAAACAGCACGCCGAAATGTTTTGTAGGATGTGGGGTTTAGATTCACAGCAGAGTGTGACAATACATAACCATTTAAGCAAAGTTGACAAGTCACAGCGGCGAAGTTGAGATCTGAAAATTACAGCGCTAGCAAGTGCGGTTTCCTTGAAGCTTTTGTAATGCATATCCACACTTTAATCGTAGTGCAAATCTGGAGAGCAAAGCTTGAAAGCTAGGCAAACGTCGACTTTGTTTAATGTTCTTGGGCTGATTACAGGAGAATACCTCAAATGATGCTTCCGGATCATCAATGTTCCTGCTTTGGTGTGTTTCATCAGCTTCGACACATGAATATGTGACAAGAAATCGGTAAGTCGGTAAGCGCTATGGCAGTATTAATCTCAAACTGTAATTAACACTACCCCATGGCTTTACGATTGCTTCCGGAAACATAAAAAGGGAATGATTCGGGAATTTACTGCACATCCGATTATCCTATCCTCTTTTTTGCTTCATCCTGCATTCTCGCGACGCTCCGTGTGTCCGGGTCAGGCTGCATGCGCCAGCCACGAGTAGGCCGAGAGGACTCCTGGAAGGGGACCCCGACCGGGCAGCCTGCTCAAGCCCCGCAGAGGGTCCCTGCTCGGGCTCGCCGGTTGACCCCCAGTCGTATGCGGCCTTGCCACACCATTATGGAGAATCCCTCATCCCATAGCCCTGAGTTGTTAAATACTGGTCGCAAGGATTCTAGTCCAACTAACCAAATAGCCAAGCATTTACGACAACCCCCTCCCACCACGCGCGCGTGTGTAAAGACGGAGGGAAGGGGGCGAGCGGTAACCAACCGATTTCCGCTAAGGTCGTAAGCGATTCACACGATGTTTCTGCACAAAGAGCTGATTTACAGATCGAACTTGCTTCCAATGGAGCACATACGCTCCTGGCACCCAGTTCCTGAACTCACCAGTTCTCGTTAGGCATCCCGTCAGCCAAAAGTCGAAGCGATCAGGAAACCATATAAATGACGTTGAATACATCCAGAAATCATGCAAAGCTATTGTCCGTAGAATGTCGCAGGCCTTCTTCACAGACCACTAGCGGCCTTCAGAGACAGCGCCGGCGCTCAGGTGAACAAGCCGGCGTGCCCTTACCTCGGGACACAACATTTCAGCTTCCTAGCGCACATCGCACTAGTCTGTCGGTCGCAAGTCTTGAGACTAGGGCAAGGCTATCCAACGACGAGGACCAGGGTACTCGTGCGCTATGCGCGTGTGACATGCGAATGTACTTCTAACCAATGCTAAATACTTCACAAGTTCTGCCACACCCCAGCGAGTCCTTTGTCTATCAGTACTACAAAAAATGCAGAGAAAGCCCACACTTGCACTCGGCGTGGTTTATACGGGCTAAAACCACGAGCACACGTACACCACTGGCCATCCGGTGCAGCATGGAACCAAGCACGGAGGCGTGTGCTACAACCATCCAAATGCATCTGTGAGACGGAAAGGTGCGCGCCTGCGTGACTGTTTTCATGACGTGTACGAAACTTGGCGACCCCAGCTCCATCATCGCCATAGCGCTTTCCATGCGTAAACGGTTCACGTATGTGCGTGGCAAATGTCAGCTCTGTTGATCGCATTCGGATGAAACACCCCGCCGACGAAACTCAACTACTCAAATGTTAGTCTGCTGCAAGTTTAAGGCGCCGGGCGGGTGTAGAACGAAAGGTGCAGAACAAAAAGTGAAATGTCGGTGAGTCAAAAGGATACAAGTCAACTGCATAAAGTCCAGCAGATCCCAAGTAAAAAGTGATAGCAATACAACGAAAAAATCCAAAGGATGCAAGTCAAATGCAACATATAAAATGCGCAAAAAGCCAAAAGTGACTAGGTGCCGAATGGCTAAAACCAAAACAGGTTATCAATAAAACACACCTGTACTGGTCAGAGGCTCTGGCCACATCGGGTCTCCGAGCTCAGCACGGGCTCCTGATCATTTACTCGTCCAGAAGGGGAGGGGGCTAGAGAGGGGAGGGGTAAAGCCCTGCTTCCGCTTGGCCAGTAGTGCCCAGCCAGCTAGTGGCTCGGTGACTGCGCGCAGAGCGCAAAATGATCCCGTATTTGGGTCAAAAGCGTCCTCCGCACCTTGCTACTTGCTCGGCACGCTATGATTTGCCGCGATGTGGTGCCTGTTATTAATCTGCTTCGGGCTCCTCGACCTTACTTATCAAGTACCAAAGAACCACACCGCGTACGGCACGATGGATTATGAAGTAACGAAACAACTTTCCACATACTTCCAAGGCAAAATAGGGCCTCATGGTAGTGTAAGAGACTCCTGGGCAAAATTGGTGGAATGGCCTCCTGAGTTTAGGGAAACAGACCAAGTGTGCCAAGGCAGAAACCCATTCCTGCTCCTCATAACTAAATCTAGCGTACTGTCAGCTTCATAGAAATATGTGTTCACTCATTTTGAGGACTTCAAGGCAAAGCAATTCCAATTTGTCGGGTATGTAGGGCAATGGAAACATATCACGTAGACAAATTTTAGTTACATGGTGTATGCTCACATTTTGCAGTCATCTTTCAACGCATCCATCTTTGTTAAACAGGAATAGAGC
The DNA here is from genome assembly GCF_011947565.3 of Pollicipes pollicipes. Lineage (NCBI taxonomy): Eukaryota > Metazoa > Arthropoda > Thecostraca > Pollicipedomorpha > Pollicipedidae > Pollicipes > Pollicipes pollicipes. Next base: position 12,740,462 of record NW_023596448.1, on the reverse strand, counting down.
TGTCGACGAAAAACCGCCATAGTTTCTTTTAAACAATGTATCAGCTCTGTCAGTTTTGTGGGTGCGTCGGCCACTGATGCCGTTTCGCGGTGTACCAGCTCTAATCCACTTGCCGTATAGTACGAAAAACTAAATGCACAATTAGCAAAAAAACACGACATGCTCCGTGCCTATATAAGAAAAATGGCAAATGCCAGCCCGGCCATCAACATTCTGGGATCTACATCACCTCGACAGTCAGCATTCCGGGATCCTAGCCCAACTGCTTCTGGATAGAGCTGATGTGGAATAGTAATTGTGGCCGATATTAGGGAGTGAAAAGGAACCTTGTGAATCGAAGTGCAGGTCAAAAACGGTCTGCTATGACTGCCTGTCGCACCCAAGATGAAACAATTACAAACCATGTATGAAATAGGGGCTCTACTCCGGCGAATGTCTTTTTTTCTCAGCACTGTGCCTTCTGATGCGGAACAGTGTAAACAAGGGGTTCATGATAAAGAGAGGAACCTTTTGATCCCGAACAAAGGGTTTCTGATCTTAAAAGTGCGCCTCTTGATCCGAGAAAGCGCTATTATGATTCATGAAGGGGGCCTCCTGAGCCAGCAGTTCCCACATCTTAACACAAAAAAGGGCGCTTCTGATCCAGAGCAAAGCTGAAATTTGTCATGCAAAGGGCTTCCTGATCAGGATAATTGGCCTCTCAATGCTGAAAAAACGTCCTGAACCCCATCAAGAACCTTCTAGCTGAGCCATGGGGGAACCCTCTACATTTCAATGAAACATACAAACTACAAACCGTTAGGCTTACGTGTAGTGGTTCTTCAAAAAATGAAGGTGAGTGTGTGGGAAATATGTAGTTTTACCCTCCCGCAGGGAGTCGGGGACATCTCCTTACACCGACACACGTGGTGTGTCGCCCCCGACTCTGACTCCGACAAACTCTTTCTTGTTACAGGTCTGTAAGGCGGCCCCCTGCTGACATGTGCAAGCAGTCCCAGCTCGCAAGCGAGGACAAAGAAACGTAGCCGGGGAGAGGGCGCGGAGTGCCCCGGGTTTCGTCCGGAACGGGTAACGCGCGATTGACTGCTTCAGGGTTCCAACCCTGGCGTTTTGTTTTGCTGACGTTTTGCGTTTTGCTTGCATCTTCTGGACTTGTATTTCTTTGGCTTTCGACTCTTGACTATCTGACCTGCATTCATCTAACGATGATGCGCTTGGCGTCTTCCTTATTTGACTTATTGCACTCGATTTCTGTCGTTTTGACTTGTATTTCATTAAATTATGCTCCTTTCGACTTGCTTTCTTTTTAGATGAAAGGGAGGTAGGTCTGACTACCTCCCTTTCGACTTTTGTCTGTTAAGCGGTTATCGCTTTTAAGCTTTGAGTTATTTTTTATCCTTTTGACTTGTTTAGTTGACTTTTTCGTGCTTTTAATTTCTTCGCTCGCGACTTTTGCCTGGTCACCAAACCAGAAACATCACCGACCAAGAGGAGCTACGTCCCAAAATTATGCACGTGCCTGACGGGCACATCGGGCACCGCTGGTCGCCGGCTCTCCGAAGCCACGATGAACCCCGTCGGTGGCCATGTTTTCACCGGCGGACGGGCCCGTGACTCTGCCGTATGATCCGCAGCATGTGTAGAACACACGTGCTGCAGGCCCCAAGGCGGTGCGTAGTGGGGTGTACCATACGGCGCCGATTGCGAAGCGACCAGCATCGTATTGTGGCGGCAAATCCGGTTCACCGGGAGGTAAAGGTGCGCAGAGATGGTCGGCTCAGCCCTTTAGGTGCGCGAACCGCCCGAAAACACGGGAATACAGGCGGGCTCAGACATTCCCCTTAGCTTTTCATAGCTATCGCCAGCGATGAAATCTTAGTCTGCTGAAGGTGTGCAAAGCATACCTGCATCTGCTGTCAAATCTTATTTTTGTTGTATTGTATTTTGTAACCGAATAGTGGTGGGCCAAATCTCCTTACACAAAGCTTGAGGCTTCAACGACTGACCGCCAACCAGCGGCGTTCTCCGCACCGCACCGCCGCCGCGTGGAACTGGTTGACTGCAGCGGCCGTACGTGCCCCCTCGCGCCGGGCACTATTGGCTGTTTTAAATGGCTGACTCATCGACTAAAACTGCTTTCACTTGTGCGTATATGTGTATCTGTGTGTGTGTGTGTGTGGTGTGTGTGTGTGTGTGTGTGTGTTTAT
>NW_023596448.1:12732492-12738155 GCF_011947565.3 Pollicipes pollicipes | reverse complement strand
TGTCAATGCGACCGTCGCTCATGCACCGCAGATAACGACGGCCACGGCGTCGCCACTGGCCTGGATGGTTCCGCCATGCCCACGCCCAGCTTCGGCGGACCGTCGTTCTATCTGGCGTTCGTAGGACAAGTGTCGTAGGGTTCACCCGCCGTTGAGCCGGCTTCCGTGGTTGGCGTCCAGGGGCGCGACATCTGATCCTGACGTGGGGTGGACGTCGGCACCCTGGTACCGCGGCGATGCTGCCGTGCATGGGTCGGCAGCCCGCGAATGTGACGCGCGACGTACCAGTCACTGTCGAATCTAGATATGCTCGGGGTGTGATGTCGCCTTCCGTCGCCTTCGCCGGTTTCTAAGGGCTTCAAGAGAAGCGTAGAGCACAAGTTCTTGCCACGTCAGACTATTCGGCACACGACCAGGCGATCGGCCAAGGCAGGGACTGGCTCGCAAATTTCTATAAATGGAATGAATGAATGACATACTTTATGAGCACTCAAAAACCAGGTAGTTACTTACACAACCATATTACCACAGCAATAACAGGAATGATATATCCGACCGGACGAATCGAACCGGACCGAATCGAACCGGACGAATCGACCGGACGGACGTAGCCGACCCACCGACCGGACCGCCATGACGCGCCTCAAGCGTCCTCCAAGAATGATATCAAGGATTCGCGCGCGCACTTTTCTCCGGGCTCGGAAGTAGGATGGCAAGTAACACTACACTAAATTGCCAACAATTATAAACCTAGCTGGGGCATATCATTGGTCAAACGTCGCACACACAAATTTACGCACTTCAACATCGCCTATCGAAACGATCACTTTTCTACGAAATCCCAGACTTGAACAACAGAAGCCTAAACAAAAGAGCAGGAATAGCCGACCGAACGACCCGACGGGTGTCGTGGAGATGTGCTGAGTTGAGGAAACGGTTATTGCCGGCTACACAACCCGAAGCAAATGAAGAACGGCGGCGCCTACAGTTGTAGGGGAAACGGTTTTTGTCTGGCCGGCTACCACCCAGCAAACGAAGACGGCGGCGCCTACAGTATGCCTACTCCTCTAAACAGCACTGGTTGTGGGGTGCATCCGTCCCTCTTATCCTCTATCTCGCCTCATCCTGCATCCTTCGCGACACCCGCTTGTCCGGACGGGATGCGTGCGTCAGCCCACGAGTGGGCCGAGAGCCCCGTGAGAGGGGGACCCCGTCCGGGTACCCACGCATGCGCGTGGGGTAAAGCTCGGCGGTTTGGCCCCCTAGGCGCATGCACGTCTGTCCCATCGTTAACCATTTTCCTTCATCCCATAGTCCTGAAATGATCATGTCTGGTCGAAAGGGCTCTAATCCAAAAAGCCAAAAAACCAAACTGTTATGGTGATTTTTTGCGATTGGTGTGCCTTTGCAGGTGCGGGTTGTGCAGCTTCGCCTGGTAATGAAGACACACATGTCGGTAGGTGGCCAACAGAATCCAAACCAGCTCGGTTGGGTGGTTTTTCAAACCGAACTGAGTTTCCAGGAGGTGGGGGCCGGGATCTCACACGACATTCGTACCGATGCAGCAAACCACCACACTGTCCAACACCCCCCAGGGCACTGCAGGAGAGCCGCGTCCAGCTGAACATGTAGTGGCGGTGCTCCTCAGTGCTCATGACAGCCTTCTGACTGTTTCTGCTGAGGAATTGATCAGCCCACCGCAGTTTTTCAGTCGCAAACGGTGACTTAAGGATGCGGGATTGTCGAACTGTTGGCGGCTTACCAGGCCTTCTTGGCAGTCCTTCTTCGCCACTATTTGTTGTTGACATCATTGCTTGTGGCTGAAAGCAGGACAAAATACTGCACGCAACACCAAGACAGTAGCTTCACTGCATGTCACTTAAAACTTCTGCCCATGTCCAGTCTACCAATGTCTAGGGAAATAATTTGCAGCGTGGTTAACCAAACTGTCCCCAAATGATTTGGACATAATTCCAGGACTCATAAAACCATGTTCAAAGTAATGAAAAGAAACATTTAAACCTACGAGCAATTAAGGTAGTAGTAATAGGCTTATTCTTCGGAGAAAAATGAGAGAATGAAGATATAGATGCGCTGATGTCTCATATGCGTATTTTAATGTGCATAATGTGCATAATGGTGACGATGGTAAACGGTGGCGTAATGTGCATAATCCTAGTCTATCTGGGTGTCGGAAGGTAGCAGCGTCGGCAAATAGTTCAAACTAAATATAGCCTTCATGGCGTCTGGACCAGTTTCTGATTCCTGGGAATAATCAGTGCTTGGAGGATCAGATTTCACTTTGCAATGACAGTTCTCTTCTGTCAGTCACGCTAATAAGCACAAAAACAACAAATATCAACTTAAGAAAACTCAGTCATTCGATGTAGTAATGCATTATTCAAAGAATCAAAGGCACACCATGACAAACTTTTGCACAAATGGGCACCTATCATAAGCTTTTGGGAGTGCACTGGCCAATATGTATTAGCAACATACACAACCACCAGTACTCCTACCGCGATTTTTGCACAGCAATAAACGCACCGTGCCTACATCAGTATCAGACAATGAAACAATGCCAGCATTGTGACACAGCATTGAATGCACCGCTTGTTACAAACACAAAGAGTAGATAATCAAAATTATATGTGACTGGCCACGTAAAGAGATGCACCATCCAGGAACCAGCAGGAAGCTATTTTAGCAGAAATCAGTAATTGCAATATCCCAAACGTGTAAGGTTAAACACAAGAAGTGGTGCAGGTCAGTTAAGAAGTTGAAAGAGGTCATCGATGAATGAAAAATCTGGGAGCACTGACCTTAACTAGAGGATAAATGTTTCCTTCAAAGGGGACCATGTGCCCTGATGCGCGGCGCTTCCGTCACCACCAATAAACAACAGCACGAAAAGCCCAAATCCATAGCCATTTGCGGTATATCGTGGCACGCAGAGACCATGTTACCACGCAACATATTCAACAAAAGCCACAAAACGACGAAGTAGTTACCACCAGCACAAATACCAACGCCTCCAACGTAACACGTAACCTGCACATACGGTTCAGTGTCTTTACCAAGATGTCGATGGCTTTCACGTCCTGAAGGACAACTGTTGTCCTATCTAGCCCTTTATATCTTGCTTCATTCGTGTCTACGAACGTACACAACCTCTGAGTAAATGTAAAACAATGGTAAGCGTATTTTCCTTGCCGGGCAACAAACTTGATTCTATTCTAATTAATTTTCAGATAGGTTTCTGAGCCATTACAACCTACTTAGGGTGCATTCTGATAAAAGTATGTTGGCTTTATTTCTTTAACGCAACGATGAGGCAGATTTTTTTATCGGCCCATTTTCTACAATTATTGCGCATTACCATTGCGCTTCTCGCGGCACGTTTTGTTTATAAAAATCGCTCCCGACGACGGGGGATTTTCGTGGAGGAGAATTGTTTCGCTCCGAGATTTGTAAAACTCGGAGGAGGAAAATCTGAACCAAATTTCATCCTTTGGCGGAATTTGTTTTATAAAACTGGCCTCTGATAATATTTTTTCATGACTATGAATGTCTATCGACCTGTTCTTAAGATGACAAGAAAAACGTCAGTTGATTAAGTCCATCCAGCGAAGCCTGTGTTTTTGGGTCGGTTCGGTGCTATCCATTTTATATCACCTTAGGCAGAACGGACATTGACAAAACGAATGTCGGAATAAGTCAAGTTGTGAGAGATACCGCTGTTATTTTATGTGTCATGGCACGAGCTCTCTGGCTCGTTTCGAAGCTCCTGTTGTGAAAGCTTGCTGTCGCCTGTCTTTGAAGCTGTTGAGGGCTTATTGGGTTGGAACGGGGCTTCCATGGCAGTGACCGGCAAGACAAGACTTATTGGTAGACATAATTCGAGGTAAACAAACTATAATTTCAGTAGATCTGATGCTGCTGTGGTGCAGCGGCATTTTTCCACTGCTGCGGACATTCCTCTAACCAGCCTTGGGTGAAAATTTTTTTAAGTGCTAGAAGTGGATGTTTGAGTCATAGGCGTAGAACCATTTAAAAAAAGTGTGGGGGCAGACTTAGGGCTTACTTCAGGAACTTTTCTGTTTTTTAGAAAGCAAGCCTGATGACCTGGGGAGGGGGTGTAGAGGTGGAGGTTGTTACAGCTCTTTATTCAGATGTCATGGCCGCTATGTGCTAGATATGCATCTAGAGCTGTTTCTCACTAGTGCACAATCTTGCCTATTCGACTCATCCATGTTATTCGGCAAATAAGGCTATCCAGCTTTCAAGGATGACTGGTCCATCTCAACATTGTCTTTCCTGGGGAGGCAAAATTCCATGAATTTTGGTCTGGGTTATTCAGACATTAAGTACATCACGAAGGTAGATTGCAGATGCATATGTCTGAACGAAATTTGAGGATGAAAATTTGTGGTTGATCGAGTGGTCAACAATGTGTATTAACACGGCCAAGCCATGTTTGTCTGGAAATATTAACATTCGGTCAGAATCGGTTAGTGATACAATTTATGTAACGTGGGTTGTTAAACATGCGCGCTCGCAAATCTTTGCAACAAAAACGTCCACACGAGGGTACGACTCTGGCGTTGCAGTCTCCACGGTCCTCGCAACAGTCCCAGTGGCTAATTTTTCGCCGTGGTCCACCGGGGGGACGAAAATGATGATTCTTTTGAAATAATTACCTTTCAAGAATTTAAATCGGTTATAATAATAAGAAACTATTGACGTAATTTTGAGTATGCGCGCTCGTAATCTTTGGAAACAAAAACCTCGACGCCAGGCGTTGCAGTGGCCGTAGGCCGCGCGGCGTTGGCCCAGCAGTTTTAATATTAAGCCTTGGCAAACAGGTGTGCAAAAATGATAGCGCTTCGAAAAGAAACACCTTTGAACGCTTCAGGACATCAAATCGTACATCAGAAGGCAGTCTGGGCGCATTATGTCACGTGTGCTATCTAAGACTGATGATAAGAACGGATTAGCCCTCTTAAAGCACCGCGAAGTGGTGCTGGAATCTGGTGTGGAAACTGGGGAGGAGTAAAATAAAAAATCTCAACTGTCATGTTTCTGTAACAACCAATCTGTCAAGAATACAGCAACAAGGCGCCCGCCGTGCTACTCTGCCTTCCCTAACACTGCAAGTTTGGTGGCACTGGCAGTGGGGGACGACGCAGTTTGGTTTTACGGAAGCTGCAAACCCAGGCCATCGTTGTCCATTGCTCGAGGTTGCGGGCGGGCAACTTTTGATTACAAATTCAGAAATCCGTTCCAGAAAATGAGCGTTCTTAGGCAACATGGGGTGACCTTGTTGTCGTTTTAATTCATTTTGCACAATTTACTCAACATAATGAGACCCCTCATTTCCTTCCGGGGCAAAGGGCCCAATAAGCAAAAACAGCAGTGGCATTACCGGTTCCGGTCCAAGGCTGAAGGCCATTCCGTCCGATCACGAAGTGTCTTCTGGCTGTTATTCTGGTGACACGAGGCGAGTTCTCCTGGTCGATCTGGAGGCCATTAGAATGATATATCATATCACATTGTTCCCCATCCACACACGGGAAGCCCTCTGACCCGTGCAGTTTGCTCCAGATCAGCACAGAAACCTGCATTGATGCAACATTCGCTAATCGCCACAAGTGGTCCAATAC
>NW_023596448.1:12647492-12727492 GCF_011947565.3 Pollicipes pollicipes | reverse complement strand
TAGGCTGAAGGCAGAGATACGAAATGGACGCAAGAGCGACGGAAATAAAAGGTAAAAACATATCTAGCAGAGGCACGAATATGTAGATTTTCCCTCACAGTCTTGATCTCAAACGCAGATCGATATAAAACGGCGTATCTAGCACGAAAGTGTTAACATCCCATGCATTGGTAGGCATAGTTGTCTTCCAAACTGTTCAAACTTTCGAATCCCGTGAGATGCGTGACCGCTGGCTTAGTGCACCCCTTTGTCGTGAGTCCAAAAAAATGTCTTCACATCTTAAACCTACACCTGGCGAATGTCACGCTAAATTGAGCTTCTTGGATGCGTCGATCGATTCAGAAAATAAACTTCCTTCGAATTTTCTAAATGACCAGTGACTGCAACTGATATAGGACTACCAAGTTAAACTGCAACCAACTACGCCCGACTATCATTTAAAAAACTACATTCATCGTCATTAGTGTCCGTGATCTACATCCTCATATGAAATGCAGCGACCGCTATCCTTCTTTGAGGCGGCAGATGCCACGGATGCCGCCGCTACCAACCAGCATTTCCACAAGATTCCTCGATCGGCCTTCTTGGCGGGACGAGTGAGGCGCACTCTCCGTCCAAAGCAGCAAACCAAGGAAGCAGCAGAGCTTGACACGCAACGGAACAGCCGCGCAGTCTGGAGTGTGGTGCTGGTGACCTGAGATCGTGTCACCAGGCAGGCTGGACGCCCTAAACGCCGACTCTCTCGCCGCCGCCTCGGCCTGCCCGGCTGCCGGCCTTACCTGGAGGCGGCAGCCTTGGAGCGGCGCTGCGCGCACGTGGCGCCCCGCCCACCGGCGCCGGCCGGCACGGCTAGAGGTGGGCAAGAGGGTCGTCCACTGTAGGTACTCGCTTCGTCGGCAGGGTGCGGCACTGGTTTGGAAACGGCTGGCTCATCGCTCAGCGTGGGGCGGTGGATGTGCGGATCATGGCTGCGGCAGGGGCGGGGGTCTGTTCTGATGCGTCCCTAGTGCTGCATTTTGTGTTGTACAGCAATGGCCGCGAAGTGCCCATAAAGTAGACAATGTGTATGCTTGCTGGCTCCGTCTTTTTATTACACCGACAAAAATATTTCTTCTGTCTCAGGAAAAACGTATATTCAGTGAAAAAATGAAACGCGCAAAAACTCAACTCTGGATAACGGCGTGGCTCACGCCCCTACTCGAAACGAACGAAAAAAGACTGCCGAGGTATTTCGTCGGAAGTTCAGGCATGAATTACGTCCTTATGCTTTGATGTCTTGTAATTGGATATTATGACAAAGCCCCCTACAAAAAGCAGGCCAGTCGGGTGGAGCCCGCAGTAGAGAAAGTCTTTGATGGAAGCGAGAGAACACAGGCCTGTCGCGCATTGTCTGAGCGGGGCATTGTCATGACGAACAGCCCCGCACCACTTGCAGGCGAGGCGACGAGCCAAGCCGGCTGAGACGCCGCCGCTTCTTGCGGCTCGAATTCCTGACAGAGTGACGTCAACGGTGAGGTCACCCGACAAGTCACGTGGTCTGGCCGACTCTGCCAAGGTGTCGCCCACGATCCAGCCCCCCCCCCCCCCGCCCCAGCGGTATAGGTGACGTCAGCGTCCCGGTCCGCTGGTCGGAGGAAGTGCCTGCACTGGTGCCTGCAGGAGCAAAGAATGCTCGCTTGTCGTATACCCATGCTCTTTGTGATTGGCATGGGCTATTGCGGAGACGTGAATGGCGACTATTTTATGCCTTCTTTCAAATAGCAAGAAGTTATGAGCTGCATACCGATACCGTTTCATAATCTTTCATGAGTATCTGTTCCCCGCTACAGCCTGACAAACGACGTTGCATGTTTCAATAGAGTTAAATGGCACCCCTCAATTTATGTTAGAACTCCTTTCTACATGCAGGCATGTGGGATAGGACCAAAAATGTGGTCGACATTGACTGCAGAACCAGCTGCTTTCAAATTTGTATTCCAGAGCTTCGTTGACCTGTAAACGATACATCTGTTCGGTGCATTTTGTTGGGTCACCTTGAACTGCATAATTTCCGCACAAAAACATCATTAATTGACGTTACAATCCAGAGAAATCTCGGACAGATTTTTCAGGCGAGCGGTTTCCTGAACAGTGGAGAGCATATTTATCACACAGGTGTGACTCTAGTGACATTCGGCCGCCAAATCAATGCAAATACGAGCAGCGACAATGGTGGTCATCAAAGATTCCACATCCACCAAATCGTTACTATAAAGGATGTTCCATACGGGCCCCTAACAGTTCTGGGCACCGTACAGCTCAACCTGCTACAGGTGGTCGATTGTCAGTCCGATGTTGTCGACGGTGATGCGTTCATCTCAAATCCGAGACGGACTCCAGCTTTTAAACGTTCGTTGACTTGAACACTTAGATGCAGTTCTGGAGGTTACCCCATGCCATGATGGTTTGGCGCTTAAAGGGAGTGTTCCACATCTATATCGGATTTTGATGTGAACCAGCAATCACGAAGGCCTTTCGGTGCTATTCACAATCCTGCCTTTCTTAAGACTTCAGCCCCTCTAGTTTCTGAGCTACACGCCCGCGAAAATGGGAAAGGTATATCGGGGAGAGAACTTCAAAGTCACCTTGGCATTGATGACGTCATAAGAACGTCAATCAAATCCTGCCGTTTCATAAGCCATGCGGCTATCAAGGCCAAGAGAAATTTTATTACTGAGGCGTTCATATCTGGCGTTTGTGGGCGCGATTTTCAAATATAACGACAGTCAACTGGCCTCTAACCAATGTCGTGCAAGGTATGATGACGTAATCAAACCGGGGCACGTTTGGGGGGAATAGTTATTAAGCGGAGAAGTGTGCAGTCTTTCCCACTTATAAAGCATACAGTAGATACAACTGAGCTTGTTTCATAATATCTGAAGCTTGTTTCAATATATTCAGTTGTGAAACATTCATCGAAAGGGGCGCACCGGCTTCGAAACCATTTTGCACCCTCTCGAAGACGATTATCTATAACTGTCGACATTGATGCTGAGTCCAATGATAAAAGTGCACACAGTGAGCCGGTAAAAATGATTACAGTCAATGTCATCAAGCGCATCGTCTCTCCATCCAGCCAGACCCCGACGCACAGACAGCTGTGCGATCATCCGAGCCTTTGGAAGTGGCAAGTATGCATGTGAGCTGCCAAACCGCCAGCGGTCGTGGCAGACGTGGGACGACGGGCGTAATGCACCTTACTCGCACCATGTGCTTTGAATTCGGGATGATTTTACATTTGTGTCGACAGACACCGCGCACAAGAGACGTTAAACACTTTGACTTAACTTCGGTGAAGTCGACGTTGTTTCGTCAGTTGGTAAGTCCGAGTACGGATACATACCTGAGGTATTTTATGCGGGGTGAGATGGTCTGTTTAGTTATTCAGAATACTCACTGGATGAGCGCCGTCCTGTGCTTGAGAACTGAGTGCCACTGAGGTTGTCGAGTGGCAAGTTGAGGCATGGTGCAGCTAACCTGGAGTTCAAAAATGTTAGATAATGTGCTCATAATTTTAGGTTATTGAAACCAGAAGCGATTTTGGCATCTGTGAAGTGAGGATAGGAACCCCCAGTCCATAATCCCGAAGCACCGAGAGGTCAATGACGTCATTACCTCTACCAACTTCCTACACATGCCAAGGCATTTGTCAGGGCAATTGTAAACACGTCGACTCTGGGAACCCGTCCGGTCACAATCCCTTACCTAGCCTACAAGGTCATTTTGGGGACTCGTCCAGTCACCATCCTTTACCTACCCTGCACGGCCACTCTTGGAACCCGCTTGGTTACCATCCATTACCTAAACTGTCTTTCAAGCTTTGGCCATGTCGGTGGAGAAAGTCGTGCAAGCTCAGTTCCGCGTTCACATATAAGTTCATAGTGATCGAGTAAACGCGTGCTTCTGCGCCTTGGTTCACCTTTGATCAATAAAGAATGTGACGTGTTTGCGTTGGTCATACCGTTCAGTTTGCAGTTTTTCTGTGGTTACACCCCATTATAAGCGTGTCACAAAAATGCAGCTTCACGTTGGTTTGAAATGAACCAAACGGAAATATATGTGGGATGAGGTTCTCCAGCAGCAAACACTTTTGGAATCGACCAAATATAAAGAAGGTCTCACTTTTATTTTGACATTGGAGATGCAAATCAAACATGCCGGAATAATCGGCCTAGTCCTTCCCAACTCCCCTTACCCCTCAACACCGATCTTTGAAAGTAACACCCCTGGTTGGCGTGCTGTTGACATCTTTGAAAATGCTTTGCGCAATAAATTCGGCTAGAGCATTTACCAATTTACGATGTGGGTCCCACAGGTGCATTGGTCGGCATTATCTGCGTATAGTGCCAATATAACTCGTTCCTCGCAAACAGCGTGGACAATTCGAAATGACTTTCAAAAGCGGCACCCTTCCCGCAAGCAAGAACCTTAGACGTACACACAGCGCGTTCCATTGTTCTCTCACAACACACCGCTCGAGTGGGACCACAAAACATTCCATGGCTCCCCACCGTCTGGCGTTACTGTGGATGTGACACGTTCGCCCTGCGACACACACCCCCAGGCGCGGGCACTACACAACTATCGATCACACGGTCGCGAGGTCTTTGCACGTGCAAACAGAGACGTCATTACTCATAACTCGTCATCTTAAGTGTTTACAGTAAATCATCAGGTCAGGCTCTCTTTTGATCATGCAATGCCTCATAACGTGGGCATAGGGCGCTTACGATTGCTCACAAGAGCGCAAAGTAGTCTCAGTGGCCGGCGCGCCCAGAAAGCCTCCACACATCATCATCGATTGCCCACAATCAATGCGTGGCAATGGCAAGGGCGTTGCCGCGATGGCACGGCTGTAGCTAGTTCTAGCAACTCGCTGTTCACAAGCCGACTTCTCAGCATTATAAATGGATGAATTAACTGGAAGAAGCGATTCTTCGTGCTTTAAGAAACCCAACCATGTGTGCACTTACGCTGTTATAATGCGTCTTAGTTTGTCCGTAGTCACCATGTGATATATTCTTTCATTTGTCATCCGTAGAAATGACCCAACAATGCGGGACAGGTAAGTAAAGTTACATTACAAGTCACATTACATTACATACAAGTTACAATAAGTAAAGAGTACACGGCTTGATCTTAAGTAACAATATGTGACGTTTCAATCGGGGATGCAGGAGTCGCTGAGTGATTTGAGGTTACCTTTTCCGTGAGCTTTTCACATTCGCTGCATTGCGATTTCTACACCTTCAAGCCTTTCAACCTGATAGCTTGCTAACATTCTCAGCATTTGAAAGTCAATTGTCTACGCCTGCGTACAACCAACGGTTGTTCATGCCCCCCTCCCCGCCCCGCCCGCTCGGATCAGTCGCCTGATGTTCGTTGTCAGCGCTTCAGGGCGTGACCAGTCCACCATCGGCCGGGCGGGGTCTTGCTGCACCCTCCCCCCCCCCCCCCCCCCCTCCCTACACTGCACGCCCTTCCGCGGATGTCGTGCGGTCGACTCATAACACACAGCCGCCAGGGGTCGATGAATGCCAATAGAGCGCGGGAGACGCGGCCGGTGAGCGAGTCACCGGTGTTGTTATATCGAGAAAACACGCCACGCACGCCATGGGTGAGCTGGCTGGTGGTGCGGGTTGTCAGGTCCGGTCCACAAGATCACCGACGCTCCGAACGTCACATGAAACTTCACTCATTTCGAAGTGTCGATTTGTCGGTGTAAACTTCACGACGTTCGTCAATGGGGACTAGCGTGTTGCTCTCCTTTTCTGTCTTGTACATATGTTTACTGCGATGTAATTTCAGAGTCAAAGTCGACCCCTGCACACCACACATACCGCGCCCATCGATCACCAAAACCGTGCCAGGCTGCCGCACCCTTCGACAAGTTCTCTCAACCCAGGGCTGCAACCGTCAGCAGGACCAAGGCTGAAATTCAGCAGCAGGCTTAAATGCGAGCCCCGACCCGCGTTCATGCCCATGTTTCATTATGAGAAAAAATTACGTTCAGTATGGCTCTCTTTTGCCAGTACAATTGGCATATCAGCGCAACGGACCCTCCAAAGCATGTCCTGAGCTCGCCCCTGCCTGCCTCGCACGCCGACAGTCCCCGCCGCCCGACGGCCGGCCGGCCGCCTGTCGGCAGTCGCCCAACGAGTACCAGACGGCGGAGCAACGCTCAGCTCTCGCTCTTGTCCACCTCTAGAGTACTTGACTGGAATCGGGCAGGCCTACCGGGCGGTTCTCGCACCCTCTCCGTCCAGCGCGCGCTACGCAAGCAGCTACGATGGTGGTGAGTACTGGGAGACGGTCGGCTTCTGCTGACCGTTCAACACGCGCTTGTATTCGGCCGCGCATGTCGAACGAAAATATCACCGCGCCGACGTTTCGTCCAGTGAGGCGGCCGGTGTCGTGTTTCTGAGCGCAAACGCCGTCCTTCGCGCACTGGAATTTGATCGCTTTCACCGGTCCTTGATCTGCCTTCGAGCGTGAACCTGAGTTATGAGCTAGCAATCACTATTTATACCGCGACCAGCTCCCTGCGGAGCCTCATACGCTGGTCAGGGAGTGGCCCAGAGCCTGGAGCTGTGCCAGAATCGATCCCGCGACCTGGCGCCGCCCTGCCCCGTCCCCCTCCCCCCACTCCTTCACGGGCACCCAGAGTGTCGGGACGGCGGCGTCGAGCCGGGCTGTGGTTGTGTCGTCGGGAGATGTACCCCTGTCGAGGCTGCAGGGAGGGTGGCCGGCCTGCGCCGCTGTTGCTAGGTGGAGACGCCCGGCCGGCTGCCGCCGCGATCCGTGGAAACGGCGGCTGCGGGGCGCTGGCGCTGTCCCCGGGACTGAGTGCCAGGCGGATCCGGGCTAGGGGGACGGAGCGTATCACTTGGCGCGGGACGAGCCTCCATGTCGATGTCCAAAATGAATTGCATCTGTCATGACCTGGCAACAAAGTCTGCAGATTTGATTCCCGTTTATTCCGTCAGAGGTGAGAGCAAGCGACTCCCTTCATGATTTCCAAAGGCTTTGTCGATGCCGACGCCGTTAGCGGCAGTCGGTGCTGGATATCGACTAGGGACGGGGGACAGATGTTGTCCAGATGTGCCGATGCCGAATCGTGCGAGACCGTTAGCACAGCCAACTGCGCGGTGATAAACCTTCAGCTGTTAACCATCGTGCTTTTTCCGTCACTCCCATTGTCGTCATGCTTTGCATCGCTTCTGTCGACCGCCCCGCCCGCTGTGCCTGATTCCGCCCCTGCCGTCCCGCCCGCTGTGCCTGACTCCGCCCCTGCTCGCCGTGCCGGGACAGGTGGGCGTTCCAGCGCGCCGCGCCCATGGAACGTCGCGACCCGCCCGGCGGACGGGGCAGTGCTGCAGCCAGCAGTCTTATCATGCCTTGTATCCTGGGACACAAACCCACTCGCTTTGTAAACTTTTCTTCGTCGGGCGTAACAAATGGGCATATCAAACACTCCTTATACCTACAAATTAGATACGCATGGATGGATCGCAGAGATTCCGCGAGGGCTCTTGGTAGTGGGGCTAGGGGACAAACGTTAATATCCGACACCGTTCAAGTCGAGAGGTATTCAGTCGCTACTTTATACACATGTGTCCTGTAATCAGCCATTTCATTGCCCCATGAGCACAATAAACTGCATATATCAGCCATTAAGCGCCCTGAGCCAAAGGTCGATTCTGTAATACGCATAGGCCAGTTTGAATAATTCTTCTACAGAAAACGTATTGCAATATCATGGAAAACTGTGCGCGTTGAATTAATGGTTTATAATGTGTGATCCAACTGAACGTATGAATGTGGGTATTATAGGATATACAGAATGTGTTTGCGGCTACGCATAAGGAAAACCGATTTTCTAGAAGTTGTCCCCTGTGTTTTGTCCGTTTGCACTTATTTTACATTAATTAAGCCTCCGTTTAGGGAGCTGGTTTTGCCAGACAGGGACTTCTCCATACTTACAGACACGCCCACGGCTTCCAGCGGGTGAGTCAGTGTCGGGCGGCCGGCTCAGCCGACCAGGCGTGTCCAACTGTAATGACGTCACAGTCCGGTCGTGCCCGCCTGTGATGACGTCACATACCAGTTGTGTCCTATGTGATGACAACAGACCAGTCGTGTCCGCATGTGATGACGTCACAGACCAATATTGTCCGTATGTGATGACATCACAGACCAGTTGTATCTGTATGCGTTGACATCACAGACCAGTGGTGTCCGTATGTAATGACGTCACATTCCAGTCGTGTCCGTATGTGATGACGTCAGCTCACCGGGCCGCCGTCCGTCGGTGCTGACATCAGAGGCCAGTCCCGTGTCGGGTCGGGCTCCTGTTCGCTGTGCTGCTAGCAGGCGTGTGCGAGATGAACCAGACGAGCTGTGGCTCAGTAAATATGCACCAATTACACTGGGCTTGGGCATTATCAGGCGTATGTCCGTGGGTGCTCATCGGCTCCGGAGATGTCGTACGATGTTCACGGCAAACATTGGTGTCATTTCGCGCGCCACCAGTGCCAGTAATGAGAGGGTAAATCACACCCCCGTTATCTACACAGACGCGCCAGACAGGCGCTTGTTTTCAACAAGTCCCTCTCTCTCCCTCTCTCTCTCTCTCTCTCTCTCTCTCTCTCTCTCTCTCTCTCTCTCTCTCTCTCTCTCTCTCTCTCTCTCTCTCTCTCTCTCTCTCTCTCTCTCTCTCTCTCTCTCTCTCTCTCTCTCTCTCTTCCCATTGTTTCGCTCTCTCGCCCTCTCCCCTGCTTTCTCTGTTACACCGCGGGACCCCGCCGAGCCGGAGCGGCACGTCCTGAGGAGGAGCGCTCGGCGGGGACCGCTCCCGCACGTGACTTCCGGCGCGGTTACGGTGCCGCCTGCCGCCGCGGGCTCGTCCCTGCGTCGGGCGGGACACGTTGGCACGGCACGTGTCCACGTGGGCACGCGTCAGTGCGGTTTGAGCCGCCGTCGCCGTACCGCCGCGCGGGTTAGACAATCAAACAGTGTCGGTTTACCGTCTAGCGCCTTGTGTTTGTGTGCAAAGCCAGGGTCTGCTGCATGTTTTCTTGTAGGCATTTGCCGAACGAGCGTTGTTTGTTTTTTAGACGGTTTCTGAAAGATTAGACTACGCAGCAAAACCAAGTTGATCGTTCATTAACGCCTACCGTGTTTCGATACGCTTTTAATGAAAACTTGCACCAACACATCGATGAGTAAGTTTTACTGAGCTGAATGATGATTTACCAAATGAATCTACAAGCGTCTTTGCTTCTTTTAAATATTCCAGCTTTGCGGCGAATTTCTGCGTAGGAATGGCTCCGTTTGACGTTTTCCCTAACCGTATCACCAAATATGGTCACTGCTGTGAAACAATATCCGGCCATCCGAATGTGATATCACCATTGAGGCGGCCTCGGCTTACCTCAGCGGTGACTCAGCGCCTGGTTCTGAGCAATGCGCCGTGTGGGGCGTGATCCGCTTACCGCCCGGTCCTCAGCGGACCGCGGACCGCCGCCCGGAGGACTCGGCTGCTGCCCGGGGGGCAGAGATGCGAGTGGCGGTGAGTGAACCCGAAGTCACCGGCCTCCAGGGGTGCGCGATTCGCCGCCGCGTGGTAGTTCCAGGGGTGTCCAGCCCGACGGGGCGACTCTGGTCACGAATTCGTGTCAGGAAAGCCGCCGCTGTCTCGCGTACAGGTATGGTGGCGGTCGTTAAGCCGTTCCAGGGCCGCCCGGCCACAGTTTTGGTCACGGGCTCATTCCAGGGGTGCTCGGCCAGACGTGGCACTTTTGGCCACGTGGCTGGCATTCCAGGGGTGTTCGGCCCAGCGCCGCGGTAGTCTGGGAGCCTGTCAGGGGTGCGCGGCCTGCTGCACGCTCGGCGCCAGCCGCGAATCGATGCTCCGGTCGGCTGTGGCTGTCGGCTCTCGCGCCATGCTATCTGTCAATGCATCGACCCCGTGCTGACCTTCAGGGAGGTCCGGACCGTGCCGCCACGGCTGTCAGTCCCATCACATCACTGCTCTGTCAGACCGAGCAGACCGCCCGAAAGACATTGCGCACAAGACCTGGTCAGTGGCTCAGAGCAGAAAGGACGCCCTGCCGAGCAACACAGGCGCGAGCGCGGTCCAAGGAGCGCGAAATGAGGACTGAAGAGCGGCATGGTTGTTTGCACTCATTCAAGGATGTCAGAACGTAGCGTGTATTGCGGGTAGGTGCGGTCTTAAAACCACAGGAAGGTGCTGATCAGAGCTGATGCTGCTGATGCTGCTGATGCTGGCGCTGATGCTGATGCTGCTGATGCTGCTGATGCTGATGCTGATGTGGAGCCGGCTCTGCTCAGGTTCAGTCTGGTGGGAGGATCCTGCATTATCTCAGCTCTACCAGCTCACAAATTAGATAGGTTTAGGTCTCTAGAAGGGCAAAATAACGAGTGACGGGGAATTATCTTCAAAATGGATATTTTAGTTCTAAACTTCACACAAATGTGGAATGCTCCCCTAAAGTACATGCCAGTGGTCGTGTACAATCTTTTAACCAGTACCTCCGAGCATGTTGAGGTTCTGTTCTTCTTCGCATGAAAACTCATGATGAAGATGTCGCCGCAGCCAAAAGCGCCCGAGTGCCTGTTTTGGTTGCGATGGATACACTGTTCAGCACTGCTGCTCTCTCATAGCCTGCAGCGGAAGACAGCCATCGCGTCGTAAGGCTTCCCCAGCCGCCTGTGAACGTGACCTTTAAACCCTAGACCACGACCGACCACCGTGCCTTCGCTGCGCTGACCGGCCGCCAGCGTTCGACCCGGGTCTAAAAGCTGGAGGTGCGCGGATCGTTAAACCCGATCAGTGCGAACCCAATCTCTGATCGATGGGATCTCTTTGCACTTGGTAAAACAATAACTGACAAAAGTCAGTTGAAATATCGCGATTACAGGACTACAATTGCACAATGTTACCCATGTTTGATAGAGTAGAAGCCTAGACTCACAGAAACATAGAGCCAGGAACTCTGGCTTTAAGACTTCTGCAATTATAATTATGCACGCGAATTCCCGCACTCGAGCTTCCCCACTGGCAGCGGACACAGCACGACTTGGCGAGGAGCCGGTCCCACGGACGCGCCCTGACCGGTTTTGGGTGTTGGTCCCACAGACACGCCCTGGCTGGGTGCGGGGTGCCGGTCCCACAGACACGCCATGGCTGGGTGCGGGGTGCCGGTCCCACAGACACGCCCTGGCTGGGTGCGGGGTGCCGGTCCCACAGACACGCCATGGCTGGGTGCGGGGTGCCGGTCCCACAGACACGCCCTGGCTGGGTGCGGGGTGCCGGTCCCACAGACACGCCATGGCTGGGTGCGGGGTGCCGGTCCCACAGACACGCCATGGCTGGGTGCGGGGTGCCGGTCCCACAGACACGCCATGGCTAGGTGCGGGGTGCCGGTCCCACGTCCCGGTCACGCGACCGGCGCCGGCTGTATTGATTCACAGACCGTCTGCGCTAGCGGGGGGGTCACCCCCGCGCATCGAGCAGGCGCCGCTGCTGTAACGCTTTACGACCCGAGTTTTGCACGCCGCGGCTGGGGCGGTGCACCGCCGCGCCGAGGGGACTGGGGGCGGATTCATGGCGGCCAGGATTGCAGGCCCATGGGCGCCGCCAAGGCAACGGAAGGAGTGGTGCGCCGCCCCAGAGCCGTTATGCGTGCGTGCTTGGCTGTGCGCGCGAGGTAGCATAAAGGCACGCGTGACACCGCTGGTGACACCGCCTCGTGTCAACTGCGCTGTTTTTAAGCCATGCCTCGGTATGACGAAATGGAGCCCACGCCCACGTAACGAGGCATTCTTTTTCCTGTCCGCCATGTCACCAGCAGGTGTGAAGTTTCGCATAACAGGTTGAGCGAGCAAGGTAGAGATGGCTACACTCACCCGCAAAGCGATATTTTACGGATATTAACCTTTTTCTCTCTAAATATGGTCTGAGAGCCCCAACAGAACAGAAACTGCACCGCAACACACCAGCGTTTCTACGGAAAGAAGTCAAAAGAACACTTGTCCATCCAAATGTAGTTTTCGTGTCGCAAACCCCCCTCAGCACCCACCCTTCGCGCTGACTGAGCCGGCGCCGCCTGGAGTCCAAGGTCAACCGTCGGCCGGGCGTGCTGCCATCTCGATATGGCAGCCCGCCAGCGACATCTGGCAGCTCCACGGTCAAGGGCGCAGCTCGCTGTCGGACGGCGCGGCGTCTCTCGTCGCCCTCGCCTCGGGCGGCGTTGCTGGGCATTCTGGGGGAGAGTGCGAGGGACGTAACGGGAGCGGGAGACCGCAGACGTGACGGTTAGTGACAGGTGGCGGGGCGAGAGCCGTGTTCCCCGCCCTCTCCGTGAATGCTTGACAACGCTAAATATAGCCCAAGGTGACTGACACGTGCAAACAATGCACTTAAACAGGCTGGAATCCACGAACTTGTCATACTTTCTTTCGCTCCTGGTGCAGCTTTCCCCTTCATGCCATTCTTAAGACTACTCTTGTTATCTTGTCTTTTTATCTTGTGACTGTTGCTTGCAACCACATTCCAATGCGCATCTGTCACCTTTTAGACTACACGGCGACTCTGTCGCTCTGAACGCGCTTCCACAACCCTCACTTGGCGTAGTCGTTTGCCAGCGTTAAGTCCGTTTGATCAATCAGCCCAGAAGGTTGTCTGCACTCACCCAAGGCGCATGCAGCTTCATGGCGTCCTTATCCCGGCGCCGAATTCGACAGAGGACCTCCAGTTGACCGCCGCCGCCGTCCTCATCGACACAAACGGCAACTCGTTGCATCCAACGCCCCAGCTGGAGGCACTGTGGATCGACTTGGTGCATGGGTGAAGGGCACGGCGGGTGAGGAGCACGACGAGAGAGCTTTGAATCACACAAAGACACGTACAACGGCAGTGTTGAGACTGACCTAGGATCGTAGTAGGTGGCAGTTTTAACATTGGCCTTGATTTGCATTTGCTGTCCTGCCAGAGGCGTATGTCAGAGTGTGGCCTTAACCGAATTCACATTTATTCCACAACCTTAACAGCCGCTGCAGGCGCTGCCGGCTGCCATGAGAACTTTTCAGCTGGTCACACCCTCGTGTCTCTAAGTCGACAAAGGCCGCTCCCGCAAACGGCAACGCTTTCGTTGCGCGACTGTGCCGTGCCCTATGTGCTGCATGACACCGGCAAGGGATGCCACGCATCCCGTCCTTAACCCTTTCCCCTCCCCCACGTGGTGTGTCTGTATGCACGTCTGTTCGGTTGTCCATGATCAGCGAGGTTTTTACTCAGCGTGTGGTGTCGCCCTGGTGTGGACGGGAGGAGGGGCATCGGGGGGGGGGGGGGGGGGGGCGGGGGGAGAGGGCGGCGGGCCTGCCTGTGTTGCCACCCCGCTTCGCCAACTTCGTCGCAGACAGATGGGCATCACTTTGGGAGAGCCGGGGGTTACCGTCATCGATGTTCGGTTTTCGCAACAAAAATTCGCGTTCCAAGCTCATCCGCAATGTTCTCACGACAGCGGCTGGCCGCCACACGTGAGAACACAGCAGCTGCCGGGTATGTCCGCTTCAATAATCGGATGCTTGTCTCAGCACCGACTGCGGCTGATCGTGGAAAGAGAGTGGTTTACTTCGCCCAAGGGCGCTTGATTTTCTCTCCCGTGGCTGGTCATTATGCCAGGTCAAACAAGTAAAGCTACGTTTTCAGGCCTGCTTTGTTCTGGCTCGAGCGGGCAACAGGGACGGGACGACTGCAGCAGTGCACTCGCCCGGTTGCGGGAGCCTGTGCTATTTATGGCCTAACGCCAACTGTCAGCTGACTTAGGCTGTGACGTCACAGGGTCGTCGGCAACATGGAGACGACACGGGTTGGTGAACATTTCTGACAGTGTATCCGATATGCTGTAAAATGCAGGCGGCTTAATGTCAAAGTGCCGGGATTTCCGAACGTCAACGACAGGAACATTTCAATAGTGTATAGCCTTAGAGACGACTATTTTCCCTTCATGCCTCACATCATCACGTCCGCGTGCCATTGCGATGATTCCTGACGTCTGCTTTGGTGGGTGTAGAAGGGGCCCGTCAGATACTTCGTAGTTTGGCCTTTGCAATGCAAATGCTTGACGCTTTTTGGTGGCGATGGACGCAGGGACGATCCAGAAAACAGAGTAGGCAGAGGCGTTTTTGATGACATTATTTCACTACTTCGTCCAATATCAAGGGAAGCGCACGGCTCGATTTATTTCGTTTCCTTTCCACCCGATTCACCCTTCTCTCCACGCTTCAACATATATGAGTGTTGCACTGTTCTTTTGTATAATAGTATTCTGGGTGAAATACATCAGTCACTATACGGGTGCGGCGCTGTACTTTTGCATAAGGATACCCTGGGTGAAATACACTGGCCGCGCTGTCTCCAACATGCAGTTTCCCGCAGTGACACAGTCTTTCGGCGCTTTATCCTAGCTCTTTTGGAAGTTTCCCCTGCGCAGGCAGCTTAAAATGCTCCATGCCGTTGTGTCCCTACTGCACAGAGCACAATCGGGCAACGGAGATGACCTTCATCTGTGCACTTACGCGTTTCACTCGTTTGCAGCACTTTCCAGTTGGCATCACGTGGAACACGGCGGTGTTGGGTCTGAATATCCGGCGCTCACGGCGCACTCGACAGTGTATAATCTATGCTATTTTTATTAAGAGGTGGTCTGATGATAATCGGTGCTCTTTATCAGTCTTTCTTCGTGCTTTTGTACGCGCCCCGATCTCGGGTTGTGTATGTGTCTGTCTCATGGAATATGCCTGGTCAATGATGATGTTCCGGGCCGTCGGAGCGGTCATCCATTACCTGCGGAGTCTTTTCAGCACCAGTGGGGAAAGGCCTTCATGTGCTGGCTTTGGGTTGCTGCTTGATGACCTATGGATACATCCCATTGCGTAACTTATGGTCGTACTCCAGACTGACAATATCTCACGATGCTTGAGCACTCCCCGTATCGTAGGACAGTGCTAAACTGGTTATAATCCCCGAGACTGATACCGTTTATGTCTATGTTTCAGTACTACCCGACCGTGGTCCCGCACGAGGGCTTCAACCCGGAGGAGGATGCCCACGCCCTCAAGTGAGAACCGTGTTTCGCGCCTGGAGCAAATCTTCCGGAGGCCCTGTCAATGCTAAGAAGAGCCCTTTGGCTCATTTGATTCCTTCACCGCTGGCACCGTGTTCACCCGGATGCTTGTCAGCACGCCTCGGCATTTGACGCATGGAATTTCACGTGACACGGCCAATACTATGTCTGTGGATCTCCCTTGGTGGCTGAGTCAGTTTCGGCTGTTAAGAGTCAGTCTAATTGCCATCTGCAAAGTGGGCGGGGCCTAATGTCCACTACAGAACATCCGTCCATGTCGCGACCGTTTAAAAACGATAGTAGCGTACCTCTGGTCCTCTTCATCGGGTGAAATGCTGCATCCCGAACCACAAGTTTAATGCACAAGTATACTCAACCTCTGCATGCTGTTGTAAACTTAGGCAGGCGGTAGACAAAAAACTTTAATGCGTAATGCTCATGCTCTGCAGCTACTGCTCGCGTGTGCCGACTGTCGCAGATATGAGATGAGAATGATGACGATGATGATGATGATGCTGATGATGATGGTGGTGATGGTGGTGATGTAATGCCATGTGATGTCATATGTCATGTGATGGCATGTAATGTATCGTAATCTGGTCTCCAGTGCTGTGATGTGCTGTACCGCAAGGCGCTAAATGTCTGTTAATTAGCAATATGGAATGCTCTGGTTTAGAACGCGCTCTCATTTGTCAAGATGGCTCGCTATTTCGCATACACCACTCCTTCTTACGATATGGCTCGTTTATACGATATGACAATCTGCCTGGAACCGTTTCAATGCAACCTTTCCCAACATATTTAAATGGGGATCAGTGTCGCCGTCATTGAGTGAAATTCTTGCGCTTTTTGACTCATTGTCCTTTGGCTTATTGTCCTTTGACTTTTTTAGTTTTGACTTTTTGTCCTGTAGCCAGTTAGCTGACGCCGTATTTCCATGCTACCAACAGGAAAGCCATGAAGGGCATGGGCGCTGATGAGGGCCCCATCGTCGCCATCCTATCCAGGCGATGCATCAAACAGCGCGTCCAGATCGCCGAGTTCTACAAGCGCGAGTTTGGCCGGGTAGGTGCTGAAACTTGAAAGGCTTCGTGGGGTAGAGTATGAGACCTGAAACAATCGGCAGTCAGTTGGTGAAACCTGATCGGGGGTGGGTGAGGTGACCCGAAACGTTTGATAGCGTAAGATATGTTTTTTAGCGTGAAATAGCGTCAGAAATAGCATAAGAGAGCGTAAGAGATGTTTTAAAGTTTTTGTTTTTACAATTCCGTCATGGGAGGTGATGTCATGTTTTGGATGAAAGTTTTTTGTTAGGTAGCGTGAAGCCTGAAGCGAAAAACATTTCGCCGGCGTTAAGTAATGGAACAATTGGCAGAACGTTATGCCATTAATGGTACCATTTATGGCCTTGGTGGAGGATGGCGACATGTTCAATCAAGTACACAGAGTTAGAGTGAGCACGGATCTGGGGCGTCTGGGGCGTCTGTGAAATGCGCTCGGCCTTGAGGGCGATGTCTGAGCTGCACAAATGACACCTAACTCTGCAGCGGATTTTGTGAACAACGTCTTCCGGCCGAATCGTACTGTGTTGTCACCGTCTGCAACTGAAGACAGTCCCCGACCACAGGCTGACCTTAAGTCCCGGTTTCTGCAGCGCCATGTCCGGCGGGCGACGCATTCCGGCCGGTGTCGCCCCAAGGCAAACACTTGAGGCTCGTGTCACTTTGCCTTCGGGGTGGCTGGACACCTGCCAGTCCTGCACCTGCTGGCCGTGCCGGGCACGTGACGTGACCTGATCCGCCCCCAGGACCTCGCCGAGGACCTGAAAAAGGACCTGGGTGGTGACCTGGAGACCGTGATGATGGCGCTCACCTACTCGTATTTCGAGTACCTGGCGCGCGAGCTCCAGGGCGCCTTCAAGGGCATGAGCACCAAGGAGAAGGTGGTGCTGGACATCATCCTCACCCGTAACAACGCTGAGCTCCACCTGCTGCAGGACACCTACTCCAGGAGTACGTGACCAAGTTCTGGACAGGTTATGTTATTTGCAGGTCACTGAAAATGATATGTTTCGTCACAGCACGCTGACAGTCCGAGAGGAGCGATGATAGCGATTTCCCATCTGACTGCTTCTCCAGTTTGCTTCATTGCATCTTCCTCGCCTGTGGATGCAGAAGTCTGTTCAAATGATCGTAGAACATCTGGCCTCCCGCGCGTCCACAGACCGTGCGAGCATGTACGAGCAGAGGACACGTCTGTGCGAGATGTATGACATCTGATGCCTTGTCCATTCGCAGAGTGCCACAGCGCGCTGGAGGAGAGTGTGCGGAAGGGAATGAAGGGCGACGTGGAGAGGCTGCTCGTCTCCATCCTGAGTGGAAGCCGGGACGAGACGGATAAGGTGGACGTCAAGAAAGCCGCCGCGCAGGCGCAGGACCTCTACAAGGCCGGTACGTCCGGGCTCCGGACCCGCAGAGAGCTTTGCCACCTGGCGTTGTGCAAGCTAAAGCGGGGGCGTACGGGAGCTTTGGACGATATGGGTTGTAGCAACGAACGGGGAGTGGTCTGGAGTTCAACGTGGAGGTCGAAAAAAGGTCTTTTGTTGACACCGATGAGCCCTTGACAGTTTTGTCTAGTGACAGCTTCCCATGCATCTATTAGACATCCGAGCTTACAACTATTACGTGGGAAATGAGTTGCCACGTGCACGCCAAAGGCGTATTTAATTGGGCGTTTTGTTTTCGCCAATTCGAACCTGCTTATTGAACCTCGCACGCCCAACGTTCCCCGTCAGAATGCGCCCGTCCTGACGTAATGATTGCTGATGTTATCAGGCGAGAAAAAGCTGGGCACGAACGAGGC
The DNA here is from genome assembly GCF_011947565.3 of Pollicipes pollicipes. Lineage (NCBI taxonomy): Eukaryota > Metazoa > Arthropoda > Thecostraca > Pollicipedomorpha > Pollicipedidae > Pollicipes > Pollicipes pollicipes. The sequence goes on along the minus strand of NW_023596448.1, from coordinate 12,709,439 downwards.
TGTGTTCAGGGACATCTTCGCCAGCGAGAGCCTGCCGCAGCTGCTTGCCATCGAGAGAGAATATGAGACCATCTCGAAAAGGTGAGTTGCTCGCTCTTTCCAAACGCAAGCAATGCGATTGTGCCTCTAAGCTGTGACTTTTATCGTGGATACCGTGATCCCTTGGTGAAGGAAATGCCAGCGCGGACATGTTCACCCTATCTTTTTCGTTGTTTTTTAAGTTTGATCCGAAGCCTTAGTATGGATGGATTTCTGGGATCAGCGCTCGCGCTAAGCAGCGCTTGTTGTGTGAGCCCTGACCTCCACCATCCGATCGCGCAATTCCCGGCAACGGCAGAATTACGTGGCGAAAGCTTAACGCACCGCAATGCTCGGCACGGTCCGCCATGCCCTCTGACGTCAACTGAAGCTGACCTTTAGCGCGCCCACTGACACCGGCCGCAGGCCATACCTGTCGAGGGCAAATAGCGAGCTCCCTAAGGCGACTCGAACCCACCCTGCCACGCGTGGGTGGATCGGAAGGCAGGCGCTCTAACCAACTGAGCCGCCGGAACGGATAAATCGGTTCGGTTTGGCTGGATAAAACCTCTTTCTGCCAGCAATGACAATTTCAGGACTTTGGGACGAAGGTGGGCAGGGTGTCGTGGATAAACAACTACATTCATGTGATTGTCCTCCACTAGGAACTTGTCAGCACAGGGTCTCTTCTTCGGGGTTTGTGCAGATGTTGGCACGGGCCGTCCTCCAAAAGATTCACTTGAAGGAAGTGTCTCACCGTTGGACATGTTTAGAAAAAGCATGCTCTGGTGAAACCTCATATCCATTTGCGTCGAATAATAACGCTGGGTTGTGGCACTGCAGCACCATCATGACATAATAAGGAGACTCATTTGAATTGCTTTCGCGTCTAAGTCACGCCGTCAATGGTTTATAACATCACCACGCGTCTTCCTTTCTTGGTAACCCAGGAGTGTATGCATAGTCCGCGACAACTGCAGTTGACGCGACCGCCGTCGTCACGACAACCGTCGTCCCGACAACTGCAGTCGTCATGGTGATGGCAGAATCTGCCGAGGGACGTTGTCAGCTGTTATGGTTAGAGGCATCACTTGTGGGCTGCTTTAATTCGCACGTTATTTCTCCTAACGACAATAGGAGCGCTTACTGAGCTTGCTTTCCTTCGCAGGACCCTGCAGGAGGCTATCAAGAGCGAGCTGAGTGGCGGTTTCCAGAAGGCTCTTCTCATTATCCGTGAGTACTGGAGCATCGTCCGGAGAATGGTAACTGAGTTGGACAAACAGCGCCTCGTCGGCTGGCCACGAAATGTTCCTGAGGCCTCCGGGCCATTGCTAAGTCAATATTGTTGTATTGTTGTCGACTGTCTCGAGAACCAAAAGCTGGTTTGGGGACACGATGACCAGTTGGTCAACAATCACGTTTTAACTAGTTGTGGACTACGTATTGGCATTTTCGCATTCCATTCATCTCTGGTCTTTTGATTACGCGATGGCCCAGCGCTATGAGCTGCTGGTGTTGGGCTCTAGATGGATGTAGTTGTTCTTGCCTGACACTGCTGGACCACGGTTATGTGCGCGCGCGAATTACTGGCATTTTCGATGAATATTTTAACGGCCAGAATTGATGTTATGGCGACCACAAACATCGGCCATGTCGTGATTGATGTCGGTGGTGGCCATGCCTCGCCGCCGTTCACTGCCCGTTTCTCCGCAGTGGCTGTGGCCAAGGACAAGATCGAGTACTACGCGGACAGTTTGTACGACAGCATGCAGGGCGTTGGCACCGACGACAAGACCCTCATCCGCATCGTAGTCTCGCGCAGCGAGCTCGACCTGGGAGCCATCAAGGCGAAATATCTCGACAAGTACGGCAAGAAGCTGGATCACTCAATCGAGGTAAACACAGGGAATAGGCTCATGTGGTTTGTGTGTGGCGAGAAAGACCTCACTGCCGTCCACGATTTTGGATGCCACTCCCATCCATTCGACGCGTATGATCGGTCGCAGGTGCTTCTGACTCCAGAGACTTACCCTTGGTCCTTCCAATTACGCAGACGATTGACATCGTAAATGCCTAGGACCAATCAGCATGGATACGGCATTTGCCTAGGACCAATCAGCATGGATACGGCATTTGCCTAGGACCAATCAGCATGGATACGGCATTTGCCTAGGACCAATCAGCATGGATACGGCATTTGCCTAGGACCAATCAGCATGGATACGGCATTCGCCTAGAACCAATCAACATGGACACGGCATTCGCATGGCTGCATTGTTGTCGTCATCGTTCAGTCACAAAGGTCTGCACTTTTATGAAATCTGATAATTCTTTGCTGGATTCCTGTACCGATCAGTGCCTAAGAACATCTATTCACAACATGGAACAAAAAAAACAAAAAAACAGAGCAAGCCAACGTTTCCCCCTGAAATCCAGTGCTGACCCGGGGCCAGACACTTGGTACCGGCCGAAAAACCACACAGTTTGACTGGTGATGGAGGTGGAGCTGACAGGTCCCCGATGCATCCAATGCAGGCAAAGTTTTTTTTCTCGCATCGGCAGTCATCTCGTTACCATCCATTCACCGTCCTACCACCGGTGGTGCTGGTTCAGAGTTCGCACTGCAGTAACCGAAATCTTGTAATTCTTATCGGGAGAAAGAGGACGTGGTGGGGAAATTTAGCGTGCGGTGGTTTGCTAATGTCTCAACTGACATTGTGGTGCACACAGCTGTTGGGCGATGCTTGAAAACAGGGAGGCGTGACGATCGGGACAATGCTAGGCAGCAAGGAGCTATTTGCCTTTGGCATAGAGATTGCCTCTTCTTCGGCCGCTTTGCAGGAGGGCACACGTCATTGGCCACTAGTGTTATGCGTGGACGCGATTGGTGTGATATGTTCTCGCTTACTCTTTAGGGCTCATAACGTGGCTGGCCATTTGGCAGCACTATGTGTCCGCATTGCCGCCATGCCAACCAGACACTTTGGCCCTTTTTGCTGCTCTTTGTTAACCACAGATGTGATCATAGCTTGGCAAAGATTGGAGATAGGGAGTAGTTAATATGAAGACTGACAACGCTTTCACGATGATTACCACGCCCTGGCATTTACACATTCACCTTCTTGCCGTCAGAGAGAAACTTCGGGTCCGTACAAGAATGCCCTGCTGGCCCTGGTCCGCGGCTGAGCACCAGTGACGTCACACGTCCACCGAGTCTCCTGCCTGTTCCGGTCCGGCTGCTATCGCGTGCTATTCCGGTGCCCTGGTGTGCCTGTTTGTCTGCGGACGGTGTAGGATCAATCTGGCCCGGCCCATCTGTCCCTCTGGCTGGCTGTGGATAACTGCTTGTCGCGAACGCGTGCTTGCTTTGTTCGGAACTTGAAATGCGAGGACCATGTATGAGGTTGACAAATGATCTGACGGCGATGTTTCAAATTCTACCACAGCAGCACGGCAGCGGACGGCGTTGCGGTCTTGAATTTTGCGACTCGTCTGCACGTTGGGTACAATACTACTGCCAGGCCAGAGTACCACGAATTATCTGCGTTTCGTAGTTTGATGCTTGAACACCGTGAAAAATGCACTGCAAGCTACCTGGTACATCAGTGGGAATTGTTTGCTTAATACATGTGTGGAGACGACTTTGTTATGTGTTTTGCTCGAAGCACAATATTTGAAGAGCATAGAATGCTGAAGCTTCTCGAACATGCTACTAGAGGACATCTGATTGCACACCGGTTAAGATATGCCGACCGGTACCCACACTCGTGGAGATTTTCTTGGTTTTTAGGTACTTTCGGCGCGTTTGCTTTATAAACATTTTTGTTTTATATAGCGCGGTATTGGGATTTGTTATCCATTTCGCTTCCCATTCAACCATGCATACCTGGATGTAGCAGTCAACTTAGTAAAGCGCAGATGCCTAGGAATTAATACACTGGGCTTATCCGGGTGGCTTGTGTGGTTTGATCTGTGAGCTGTAATTATGACTAGTGGCGCACCCTGTGGACTTAGTTAAGCCCCCCCCCCCCCGCGTCAGGTTCGAGCGCGGTTACAGCACGACAGTACTGAAGAGAGTTCCGGAATCTGGCAATCAGGAAGTCGTTTTTTATTTTAATCGTGTGGGCGATATTTTGGGTAGGAACACGTAGGGCCCAACGGTCGTAACATAGAAAACTTCAGATGGGCCGAATGAATGTGTGTGGTAAACAGCTAATTCAATTGTTTAAGGCATCAGCCCAAAACCAGCATTCATAGCACATTGTTACACTAGGTACTCTACCTATCAGCGTGTGTGGGGTCTGTTGGCAGCGATAAAAAGGTGCCTTTTCCATCGCCGACGAAATTTTCGACCGTCTGAATCGTCACCCTCAACCAGATCTGTCAGACGCCGTTGCAATATAGTTGTAAATGCGATAAACCACAAAAGCAAAGTCAAATGAAATGAAGTACGGCATGGCCATGAAATATTTAGTTACAGGAGTTCATTTGCACTAAAGTATCATTCGCTGGCCATCAAACATGGTGCCCAGCGTCATGATGGTGATCATGGTGATGCTTGAGACGAAGCCGTTTTAATTATCAGGCAAAGACATGCTTGGCATAACCAGCCTAGAGGCGTCTTGTTTCCTATGCAGTTCGGGCTGGCATAGGAAACAACATGCTGGCAACATGATCCCAATTAAATGGTGTGAAACCCATGCAATATTGGTATCTGCATATGCCAACGGCAACGTCACGTTGAACACTGGTGGAGAAAATCTGCTCCAAAAAAGGTACTAACATGAGAAAAGCTCTGTCCGTGGGCTGCTAGGTCCGCGAAATGCCAAACGTAAACATCACATACGGGTGCGCGGTGGATGGCTGCCAGGGCCTTATAATAACAGCGCAACAACGTAGTGACAGCGTAGTCGGCAAAAGCTCTTGAAGTCAACTTGAAGATCAGAAGGCAATGGTGCTGAGCGAGATGAGTAAATTGCACAATCTCAAACTTCAAGCATCACGTGTTCGACTCTGGTCACTTTACCAACACGTTATTCTCTCAAACTAAGCGCTTGGAGCTTGACATAAAGGCGTTCTTGCCTATCACGGTCAATTGTGGTGAGAAACGATGGGAAGAATAGAAAGAAAATGGCACGTAGTGACTCCTAAATGACTCACCAAAAACAAACCTGCACACACTACATGGGTATCGTTTGACAAAATTGGGCGGTGGAGGTAAGCTGAAAGAGATAAGAAATAACCCCGATCACCGCCACACTAGGACAACATGTAGGTTTCTCCACGGATTAAGCCCGCTCCCTTCTCGAAATTCGGGGATGGTGGTGGGGAGTTAAATCTTATGCGCAAGACATTTGCGTTTTTTTCGGAGTACGTCTAGCACGCGACATAAGACGTCACAACATTCGTGATGCCCTCGATGCAGGGAGGGCGACAAGGGCGTGCCAGTTAATGGGGAACTGAGCGATTAAAAATTACGAGACACCTCAAAAGTACGACACCAAACGGGCTCTCCGCGGATTTCCCACTTTCTGCGCAAAATGGGGGGGGGGGGGGGGCTGGAGTCCAAACTTTGGGGAGAGGCCCTACTACTGAATAAACAAAACTACACCCCTGCAGCCTGATCTCAGGTTGCAGTGGTGTAGATTGTTATTCCATGCGCACTCATTCAAGTGAAGATGGCCGATGACTTGAACGGGAGAACGCAAGTGATTAATAATCCTCGCCCTGAATCGCTCTTTTCCGCAAAGCGGACTGATAATGCGGAGCGATGCGACAGCCCCGTTCCATCTGCCGTTTCAAAACCATGAAAAATCAAGTTTAACGGACAACACCAGTAGATTGGTCTTAAGTAGATTGGATTTCATGATTGGTACAACCATTTTCTGACGTCAAGGCAATATTTGATTCCATTATGCCAAAAGTTCAATGTTTCCGAGCATCGAACTTGTTCAGCTTTACATGTTCCCATTTACTTGACCATTCCTGTCGCGACATGAAACGAACAAGCATGTTCCCTGTGCAGGTGTGCATGATGTGTAGTTTTGTGTATGTTTTAGCACATATTTATGACGCATGGCTCCGTTAATGCACCAAGTGTAGGCCCACCGTGCGCTGCCCGCGGAATCGTCGATTACCAGCCGCCGCCCGCGCTGGCTGCAGACAGCCGCGGAGTGTGCCACATTCAAGGGGAAAACGGGGGTGTTGTCTGTGGAGCGATGACGACACTAGCCAGTGCTGGGTGGAAAGAGGAGGCAGGGGGGAGGGGGGGGGGGAAGAGCCAGTAGATATCTCTTCTCGATTTATTTTGACGAATTTCCTTTTGTCCATCCTCATTATATGCCGTGCTTTACTGTGCCACCCCCTTGCTTTCTCTCCTGTCCGTCATGACATTTCCATTCTCGTCCTGACCCACCTTGTGTGCTGCTCCACCCCAGGGTACCGACAGCGTGGAAGCTAGCATGTCTGCGCTAACCACTGCACGCCTAGGAGATCAGAACTACCGGGTTCGATTCCCACGGTGCCCGCCTCCCCGCCAGGGTGAGAGGCAGGCGACATCATACAGTCCCAGCATCTGAGTGCGTCGCTTGGTCCGAAAGACGACTGCTGTTCCACCCTGTCATCTTCTACCCCGTGCTATAATTTTCTCCTCTATCCTGTTCTTTCTTGTTCTCTCACCCTGCCCTGGGCGCCAAGCTGTCTTGTCCTGTACTGCTACCGCTTATCCTACATCTCCTCTAGATCTCAGGCTCACACCTCTACACCTGGATTGCTCCAGCGATTTCACAGTCGTGATCACGCTCACGCCCCAAAAAAGCAAAAGACATTCCGTAGCACGTTATCTTTTTTGGCTTCCTGAATCGTTATTTCCTGTTCCGCTTCGCTAACATGCTGACAGCACCTATTTCTTTACACATGCCACTCATGTATTGAATGCGCATTTATTATGCTTGCAAGTTTGTGTTTAGACCAGTAGCTGCTTGGTAGCTAGGTAAGCAAATCTATCTAATTTGGTTGCTTTGCAGCATATTTTGCCATCAGTGTCACTTTTATGTGTACCGGAATACATATACAATTTTGTGTTTACATCAGTGGCTTCTTGGGAGCAGAATAAGGACGTTTCTGTAAGTTGGTAGCTTTGCAGCACATTTTAACAGGAGTGGTATTTTGACATCAACCCGAACAAATACGAAGCCAGTACGGCGGCCAATCCCGTTAGTTAGTGTAGCGACAGGCCAAACTAAGCCGACACAGCGGGCAGTCCTAGCGGCATCTGGACCATTGTGAACCTTAAAACAGCTATCCGTAGGTAGCCGTGGAACGGATCCCGCGCGCAAAATGCGCCCACATTTTTAGGAAGTCCGAAACAACGCCCAAAGCCGTGACAACGGTGGTGTGTAACTTCAGGCTGCTCAGACCGCTCCTTTTAGTCATCAGCCATGTGAACGGGGTGCGGTACCGCCTGAACAGTACCTGGGCCGTATGTCACGCATGCCCCGGCCCGGTGACCCCGCCCCTTTTTTTGCCTCGCCTCTTCCTCGTGAGAAGGGACTGCTGTGGAAATAAACGTCATTCAGATTCTCTCAAGACCAAAAAATTCCTTGCGCTATCCATAACCAACACTCATTTGTCAATCCTGATGGTCTCCTCTAATTTGCCCTTCCTGCAAGCGTCCCTGTCGCCGTCCATCTGCGTTTCCGCGACGAGCGCGTCTCCTTATACCGTTCTAAAAAATTTGTCTCCAATCCATTGAATCAGTCATTAGATGTCACTCATGTCAGCCAGCTGTCAAAATTATCAATCGTGCCCGATCCATTTGCCTTCCCGGTCCCGCTTCCGGTTCGTTTAATAAAATGCCTTCAACGAGCCTTTCTGTGTAATTTCCCCCGACAGCCCGCTCGTGGTTGCTCATTTTGTTACATCTTGGGCTTGCCACGACGAGCGTGTCTGTTGATTTCACAGCGGAATTCTCAGCTGGGAACCATCCCGTTCTTTTAGATGCGCCTACCGTTAGTCTTACTCCGCGTAATGAATCCCCAGCCCAGAGCACAACTGTTTTGCATTCGACTGACCGCCCCAATGCTTTTGTTTCATCTACCCAGTTGATTATGCGTTCTTCCATCATTTATTCATTTATTTTTTGGCATACTTGCTGCTATTTTCATATTTTCTATTTTGATTACGCTGATCAAGAGCTGATTTCAAAATCATCCGCCATTAAAAACCTTCGATGACAAAAACAGGCTATACTTCCAACCGATACACATGCTTCGCTATCTGTATTGACTCAGATATTTTGTTCTAAACATCCTGATCGTGGTTGCTTCATGATTGCCACCAACAGCATGTCTTCATGTGTGTTATCTGATCATAGCAAAAACTGATTACCTTTCGGCGTTCAGAGCGTACTTCGTAGATGTAAACGGTACCGCAACATGTATCAAAAAAGGAGACAATAAAGCATGAAATATAAAAACACTGTACAACACTGTAAGTCCGCGTTAAGCATCTATGTGTCTATGTGTGAGGGCGTGCTAGTGATTACATGACCCAAACAAGCAATGGGTATACCGTGATGAAAACCCAAGATGATCGATGCGTTCTATCTGTGGTACGCACGTGCTTGTTTCTCTTTTGAAGAAGTTCCGTTTGGTTTATCATGATTTGTATAACCTCAGATGTCTTCCATGTGCTGGCCCTGGAGTTATCACTCAATACCAAGAACTTCTATTAACCAGATCGGCGAACAATCCACATTAATGGTCGCTGGACTACCAGACTATAAGCTCCGCGTGCTCGGCACTGGCCAGGCCATGCAGCGGAGGTGTCTGGTGGTCCAGGCTGACACGGTCCGTGTTACACGAGAGTCGACGTCGGTACTGGCAGCAGCTGCGGTACCTGGCTAACTCCGGCACTGCCGAGGACGCTGGGTCGCCTCTTCCGCATCCGGCACCTCTGCTCTGTCGCCAGCGAATCCGACGTCCTAGGGCTCTCGCCCGCGCACAGTCGGTACTGGCAGCAGCTGCGGTGCCTGGCTAACCCCGGCACTGCCGAGGACGCTGAGTCGCCTGTTCCGCATGCGGCATCTCTGCTCTGTCGCCAGCGAATCCGACGTCCTAGGGCTCTCGCCCACGCACAGCCGCCACTGCAACATCAGCCAGCAAACAGCCACCGTTCGCCACCTCCGGCTGATGACAACCGGTCTCCAACGAACACCGACAGCCGGCAGAGACAGTCGAACACATCGACCTGTTCCTGTTTCCGTCCGATGTGGTTGGACAGCACCACCTATCTTGCCTCCCTCACCGCGCGGAACCGCGACAAATCAGCTGCAAGTGCACGACAGACCACCTCCTCGTGACCTGTCCATCTTCCACTGCTACGCCGCGCCACCAACCGATCCACAGACGGTTTTTCATCATGCCTTCTCCATCTGACTTCAACGGTCCGAGGATCGCAAGATCATCACTACGGCGCAGCCTGACGTTGTCACGACTGCCGCGCACGGATGTCCCGCTCTGGGGCGGGACGGGACGTGGGTGTCATCAATCGTGTCCGCTGCTCGCCTCGGGAGACCGGTGGGCTGTTGCGTCTGGTGGACCTATGCGACTCCATCGCTGTGTGTGCGTCATGTCAAGCTAACCACTCCACGCGATGCGTCCGCTAGGGCCGCGTGCCGATGTTAATATCCGTCACGTTCGCCGAGTGTCGTGATTATTTGAACCTTGATTTTCAGTGGACTTCCCCCCCCCCCCTGCTCTGTGGGGGTAGTTGTGGTGTATAGCTCCAGGTCGCTCAGACCACTCCGTTTGGGGTATCAGCCGGGTGAGCGGGGTGCGGTTCCGCCCGAATGGTACCTCGGCCGCACCTCGTACCTCGTACCTCGGCACCCCGGTACACTGGCCCCTTTTTCTTGCCTCATCTCTTCCTCATGAGACGGGGACCGCTGTGGAACTTAACGTCATCCCGACTCCCTCAACCGGCCTTTCTAACCACACATCCGGTTCCGATCCTCCGCAACGACGCAATCCGCGACATATCTATTTATAGCGCAGGCCCGCGGGAAAGCGGACTGTCAAGGTCGCTGCGTCGGCCCGAGCTGGCTTGCGGTCGATGTGCGACGGACTGCGGGATGCTGTGGAACGCGTGAACGCGTCTGTGCGACCGGGCAGACGACGTGCAGGTGAGGACTGCCGAACTGCGGTCTGAGAGGATTGCAGAATGGCGCAGTGGGAGGAGAGAATGGCACAACTCAAAATCCATACCAAAAACCTTGTTCAATCGTGTCACAGGAGCGCGACATTTCTTGTAAGACGCATAGCAACAGTGCATATTTTCGATGAGTTTAATTTCAATGTGTTTTAATGTGTTTAAATATGTTTGCGTTGCTAGTGTGACTGGTGTTGCGGTGCTAGTGTGGCTAGTGTTACGTTGCTGGTGCAGCTAGTGTTGCGTTGCTAGTGGGGCTGGTGTTACGCCTGGATCGATCACTTGGCACGCCCTCAGGCGGGGGCCCAGTTTGACCGCCGAATACTTTTTCGAGCGACTTTTGAGCGCCTTATCGTAGCCGCGCCAAATGTCATACAGCTGTAGGCAACTGGATGGCCGATCTCGGTATAAAACTATGTTATACGTGTACCATGTAATGTGACTGACCTATAGCAGGTCAAAGTCAGGTCATGGCTATCATCAAAGGCAATTCCTGAGAATCCCAGTAATTTACATTGATTGGATGACCATTCACCCTGATTTGGCACCTGAGTGCTAGACGAAACCATACATCTTTCAAATGGTTTCATGTACAATTAGACGATTGAATTTACAGTTCTGACCAATTCCATTGACTTTGGGTCGAGTGTAAAGGTGATAACAAGTTCAAAGCCAAGCTGCTTTGTTGTTATTGAAGAATTAAGTAAGCGGGCTAGTTTTTGATGCTCACATTTTAAGTTTGTTGATCACACGGACAGCAACAGACATCTAGGTAGACTCCATGAAGGTCAAAGGAGGTCACTGACCTAAAATGACTGAGGCCAAATATTTTTAGAAATATACCGCTGAGCGTTATCATTGACACCACTTTTGATAAAGGAAACGAAAATAATGTTGCAGGCTATTTTTAAGGAAGATCAAATAAGATCACTGACCCGAAATGACTAAAAGTGACCCTGTTTGCTTAGAAGAGGTTTCCAGGCTCCAGGTGGTTGCACGAAGAGATCTAATGTTGATTCGGACACCGATCTAGAATTTGACCATTTTTGACCGAAAGGCTATGACCCAGGGATCTCAAAATTCGGCTAAGTGAAACCGCATACAAGCACTACCCTGTGAATTTGGGTATCAAACCGTCTTATCCTTTGGGATCACAGGGGGTCAGGGTTAAAGTGCCCGCCACCCACCCGCGCGTGTCGTATTCAATTCGTCATTAGCTCCCCGGCACGTGCCTTCTGTTGAGTCCTCTCATACACATAAATGCATGCAGACATTTGATAAGAGTGTGGGGCGCAGGCTGGCGTGCAAATCCGGTCAACCCCCCCCCCCCCCTCCCGCCCTCCTCCCGTTGAACGCGCCCCTGTTTGCGGTGTCGGACGACGTGCGGCTGGACACCTCCACTTACTGAAGAAAGCGACGTTCAAGACAGGCCAGTCCTGCCAAACGGCTGGACACCTCCATTTACTGACGGGATATATGTTTAAGACAGGCCAGTCCTGTCGAGCGGCTGGACATCTTCACTACTGACAAGGGCGGTGTTCAAGACGGGCCAGTCCTGTCGAGCGGCTGGACAGCTTCACTTACTGACAAGGGCGATGTTCAAGACGGGCCAGTCCTGTCGAGCGGCTGGACATCTCCACTACTGACAAGGGCGGTGTTCAAGACGGGCCAGTCCTGTCGAGCGGCTGGACATCTCCACTACTGACAAGAGCGATGTTCAAGACGGGCCAGTCCTGTCGAGCGGCTGGACATCTCCACTACTGACAAGGGCGGTGTTCAAGACGGGCCAGTCCTGTCGAGCGGCTGGACATCTCCACTACTGACAAGAGCGATGTTCAAGACGGGCCAGTCCTGTCGAGCGGCTGGACATCTCCACTACTGACAAGAGCGATGTTCAAGACGGGCCAGTCCTGTCGAGCGGCTGTACAGCTTCACTACTGACAAGGGCGGTGTTCAAGACGGGCCAGTCCTGTCGAGCGACTGGACATCTCCACTACTGACAAGGGCGGTGTTCAAGACGGGCCAGTCCTGTCGAGCGGCTGGACATCTCCACTACTGACAAGGGCGATGTTCAAGACGGGCCAGTCCTGTCGAGCGGCTGGACATCTCCACTACTGACAAGGGCGGTGTTCAAGACGGGCCAGTCCTGTCGAGCGGCTGGACATCTCCACTACTGACAAGGGCGGTGTTCAAGACGGGCCAGTCCTGTCGAGCGGCTGGACATCTCCACTACTGACAAGGGCGGTGTTCAAGACGGGCCAGTCCTGTCGAGCGGCTGGACATCTCCACTACTGACAAGGGCGGTGTTCAAGACGGGCCAGTCCTGTCGAGCGGCTGGACATCTCCACTACTGACAAGGGCGGTGTTCAAGACGGGCCAGTCATGTCGAGCGACTGGACATCTCCACTACTGACAAGGGCGGTGTTCAAGACGGGCCAGTCCTGTCGAGCGGCTGTACAGCTTCACTACTGACAAGGGCGGTGTTCAAGACGGGCCAGTCCTGTCGAGCGACTGGACATCTCCACTACTGACAAGGGCGGTGTTCAAGACGGGCCAGTCCTGTCGAGCGGCTGGACATCTCCACTACTGACAAGGGCGATGTTCAAGACGGGCCAGTCCTGTCGAGCGGCTGGACATCTCCACTACTGACAAGGGCGGTGTTCAAGACGGGCCAGTCCTGTCGAGCGGCTGGACATCTCCACTACTGACAAGGGCGGTGTTCAAGACGGGCCAGTCCTGTCGAGCGGCTGGACATCTCCACTACTGACAAGGGCGGTGTTCAAGACGGGCCAGTCCTGTCGAGCGACTGGACATCTCCACTACTGACAAGGGCGGTGTTCAAGACGGGCCAGTCCTGTCGAGCGGCTGGACATCTCCACTACTGACAAGGGCGGTGTTCAAGACGGGCCAGTCCTGTCGAGCGGCTGGACATCTCCACTACTGACAAGGGCGGTGTTCAAGACGGGCCAGTCCTGTCGAGCGACTGGACATCTCCACTACTGACAAGGGCGGTGTTCAAGACGGGCCAGTCCTGTCGAGCGGACACGTGTTTCCGGAGTGTGCGTAACTGTGCGCGCGATATAGCGCGGGCCAGGCGCTCAGTCTGACATGACGTCCCAAAACTGAACAAAAAAGTGCACGGAAAAAATATACATACCTCGTGATGCCCTATCTATGTAATGAGATAATGAAAGTGTGGACTCATGGATGCAATGGTTTTCTAAAGTTAGTGGTGTTCGGCTTAGTTGGTTGACAAACCTTGCGCGTGACACTTAATGCGCTTTTGATAGTAATTCGTGACATTTTCTGGAATTTGCGCTGATAAGGCCAGTTCGCCCGTTAAGCACCTATTAGCCGCCTACAGCTGCATAATCCATCAGTCATAACGATGGTGAGGCTGTCTCGCCCCATGCATATGGGGAGGTCTTCTCGTGTACGTTAGCATGTACACTGGCCGAGTAGTTGCTGGTGTGCCTTCACTGTACTCCTCTTAAGCGGCTTATCGTGAAACGGCGAATTAACGTTTGGTATTTAGAGGTTTTCTTAGATCACGCTCCCTTCTTGTACTTTTTACCTTTTGTAGACCAAATGAGTACTATTTTATCAGTCTTACCAGTTTTCTTGAAGTCCTGAATAGCTCAGAATTTCTATTTTAAGTAGCTTACCCTGCGGGAGAAATCTCATTTGACTCATTAGCACTATGAGAGTGAGACATTTCTTTTGCATTACTTTTCCAGCGCTTGTGCTCTGTAGTGTTTGCGACACAATACTTTGTCGAATGTTTGCAAACTTTTACAAAAGATTGAAACACTCTGTTTAGACAAAAAGACATGCAAACATGAAGCTATTATCTCGCAAATTCAAGGAAACGTTATGCTATGACTTTTATTTCTCCTGTTTGGTGTTCACCACAGGAGCTCATTTTGAGGCACACTTTGGGGAAAGGGAGTATAACATGATTCATGTGACGTACCGGCTCAAACTTTGACCAATGCGCCGCTCGGTAACAGGCCCTTGCCCGCTGGACCAATCACAAACCTTCTTTTATTACAACCAGTCGAAGCACCGCGGCGGATGACGTGACGACGGCATTCGCAGGTGCAAGAGAGAGGTGAAGTACTTTTACAAAACGTTGACACGTAGTTTGGTTTCCAAAATAAATAAATTTGCATCCTTTTTATGCTTTGACGGTGTTGCAGTGGCAGTGGAGCTCTTGACCATGTGCCTGTCCATGTCCTTGTCCTCGGACTCTGCAGCCGGCTGCCAACAGTTGCCTGACAGCAGACGCAGTCTGCTGACCCAGACCCAGGTGTGAGATGTGCGACAAGCATGTCCCATTGATGTCTCACAAGCCCAGAACATAACGTCTCGCCACGTCGATGGTTCCGAATGATCTCATGACCCGCGGCGACCGCTGACTGACCTTTCTCCATGTCAGGTGCGTCATGTCGATGGCCGAGGTGAGGTCGCTCTGGCTTCGACACGCCAACAAGGCCGTGACTTCTCCCGTGGTAGCTCAGTTGGCAGGTGGGTGTTCCAGCCAGCCCACTGGTAGATGACTGTCGGCAAAGGCTCATAGAAGTGGGCGTATTGCGCTGGATCTACATATTGGTCGTACAGACACTTGAGCTCAGAACGCAGGGCCAGTCTTAACACCCTCGGTGGGAATAGCAATGTAGATGATAAACCATCTGTATGCACTTGGGTACCGATACAGGTAAACATCGATATCACAATAACGGCCAGGTATAAATAACATCAGATAGTGCCAGCCAGCTGATGCCGGAAAGAGAACCATATTAGGCGTGTCATCACCGCGGCCTTGCGGTATATCTTGGCGACGCCGTTTCTGTTGCTGCGGTGCGGAGTGATGTTCTACTGATCCCGCGCGCTGTGCAACTGCTTCTTTTTCAAAGGCCCCTTGATGGCCACCTGCATGAATGCTCTGAAAACATCCGTGAACCTTCACACAGGTCTCGACGTGTCCACTACCAACGAATTACCATTCTAAACCACGCGTGATCTTCTTAGCTGTCCCAGCCTGCACGCGCTCCCTAGTTGACCTTGCGTGTCCGCCTGACCCTGAGACCTCTCGTTGACCGGGCGCCTCCTCCTGACCCCTGAGTCGTCCCGTTGACCCGGCATGACCTCAGGTCAGCTGCCTGCCTGGCTGCACGGCAGCCTGTATCGGAATGGTTCGGGCATCAAGGAGGTCGGCCCCGACCGCTACAACCACCTCTTCGACGGTCTGGCCTGCGTGCACAAGTTCCACATCGACGGACCTGCGGGCAGGGTCACATACCAGGTCAGCGGCCACCGACAGTACAGGAGCCTTGCTCTACCGCCGGGCCGGACTTGATGAACTACTCACCGTAGCAAAATACCTTATTTTCGTCGTGCATGTTTGCGTTACAGCGGAAGCATCGGACTGGCATCTGTCGAGATACCAAACGATAAGTTGCCGTCCAGGTTTCCATTGCCGATCAACTCGCCTTCTCAATTTATATGCATATTAGCGTGCCTTCTCTCACGTTCAAGCAAAGAAATGAGGCAATTCGCCTTCTCCCAATCAATGACAGACTGCTAGCCGTCAGCACTTGCGACGTTACCTCTTTGAAGTTGATGTGTCTTTCCTATCGATGCTGGTTATTTTGCCTGCGCAGGAATGCGACATCAAACATGTAAACAACTGGCAAACTTTCATCAACCAGGGACGTTTTTTGTGAGCATTGGTTGCGATAATTATTTACGGAGTGCAATTCACAGTGAAGAACAGTTTTATCTTGCTTTCATATTTAGTGCTTATTAGGCTTGATTCCTCTCGTACTGTGCTGAAAATAACAGCAACCTCTTATGCTTTTGCAGTTTAGGTCCCGGGGACTTCATGGTGTTAGAGCTATTACCACGATGTTTTAAGAAATTTACGTGCCCTGCTGTTCACCCAACTGTCTGTATAAACTGATGGGTCGAATGAGTGATGCCAGCTGTTGTCCTGCCACATGATGTAAATTCCTACTAACAGACGGAATTCTAACACGACTCTAAGACGAGTTAAGAGTAGAGTTGCCCATTAGAAATGAAAACAAAGCATTTTCGTTCATGTCTACGTTTTGGCGAGTCGCCAATTGCCACACGTGATAAGTGACTGACTCTCGAGGTCTTAGCGTGGGCGACCTCAAATTTATCGATACTCAGGCTGGTGCCATCAGGTAACTGGTAAGTCAATGTTGGAAGACTGGTATACAAATATATACCAAAATTTCACATCCAATCGTGTATGCTTGAAAGCACATAGCGTTTTGCCAGAAAAATGCCGGAAATAATGCACAGCAGTTAGCTGTTTCAACAAGAGCAGATAAACCGGCGTATAGTAACCCAGTCAAAGCTGTAAAAAGGAACAGACATGAAAGGGCACGGCCGACATGCAGACCAAGACGTATTTAGTGTCGTCCCACGTATTTGACGTCCTCTGACGTCCTTTGGCGTCCAGGGCGTCGTCCGTCCTTTGACGTCCTCCCACGTGCAAGACGTATTAAGTGTCGTCCCACGTCCCACATTTTATAGGTTACGGGTGGTGCAATTTCTGAACACGTTCATCATCAGCTCCCACCTTCTCACATGTGCAGTTCCGCACATAACTCTGCACCCACTGGCCACCGCAGAATCGGTTCCTCGACAGTGACCACTACCGGGCCAACATGGCGGCCAACAGGATCGAGGCCTCGGAGTTCGGCACCTTGGGACGTCAGGACCTCTGCCGAAGTCTGTTTGGCCGGTGAGCAGCGAACCAAAAACAGGTGGTCACTTTGGCCAGAGGCCCGTTTCAGGCCTGCGGAATTTTACGTGAAGGGAGACCCAAGTTAAAGGTGGGCACTTTCGCGCGGTATCGTGTCCGTCATTGCTTAGCTCCCCGCAAGCCATTGCTCCTGTTTCGTCAGATGTGTAGGAATCGCTGACGTGAGCTTAGAGAACCTGGCTGATTAGCAGCGTAGTCGTCTGGTTGACGTTGCTAGCTATCAGCTCAAGCATTTACACCGACATCGAGAACCCGATGTAATTATGCCTCCGCTTGAGTAATGAAAACGTGTCAACTCCTCCGGATTGCGCGTAAATGCGTATTACCCTGAGTGCAGAAGCATTTTCGACTATTTCATATCGCTCAGTACCGCTTTTAAGGAGACAGGTGCTGTCTGCACCACCGCTCGCCCTTCCCTCCAGCGAATGCAGGGCTGCTCATCATGCCTCTTATATTACCACCGACATTGTTGCCACACGCGCATGTTCGGTATGCCACCTAGAGTCACTGACTTCCGTTTTCACCCCTCCCTTGGCCCTCGCCTCTCCGCTTCCCGCACGGCGTCGATCCCCAGGCTGATGTCCATCTACCAGGACATGCGAGGCCCTGACCGTAGTATGTCAGACAACTGCGCCGTAAACGTCGGCTATTTCGGCTCCCACCTGTACGCCATGACCGAGACCAACCGCATCTGGAAGCTCAACGATGACGACCTGGCCGCCGAAAAGCAGGTGACGGTCGTTGTGGGGAGTGCTCCGACGTCCGCGGAGGGCTGGGGCTTAGGGCTTAGACGAGATCGCGGAGGGCTGGGGCTTAGACGAGATCGCTAGCGGAGGGCTGGGGCTTAGACGAGATCGCTACCGGCTCCCGCATGTGTCTGCAAGCAGGTATTATTCTACCGCTCCTATTAGGCTGACGTACGCAGCAGACGTTATTGACATGTGTGACCCAGGCACCAACTGGACGCCAGCCTCTGACAAAACACATCGAAAAGTACTTGGCGGTTATTCTCAAGGATGTTGGTCCGTCTGAAATTTGCTCTCGATCAAAACTGCATGTCGTGCAGCATGCTTTCATAGCTTATATGTTAACCTTTTGTGGCTTAACGATTTCTTGTTCTGCTGCAGCAATACAGCAAAATGTCTTTTGACGTGTTAGGTGAGAGGCATCGCCGCGTCGTCCCTTTACTTTCGTGGTAGTTATGCTCGATAGTGTTTCAGTCAGTAGCACTACGGTCAACGGTAATGTACAAGGGCTGGAACATTTCAGGTGTGATGTTTGTTGTTCTGATAAAATAGTCCTTAGAATGACGGCTCTCGTTTCGTTCTAGAAAGAGTAAAGGCTGCCTTAATACATACAATGCCTTTAATCGTAATGCACTGTTATAACCAGGATAGATCATGATACTTCCTTTAATTTCTACCGCGGGGCCGAAGAGAAGCCTGCATGAGCCACTTTAAGCCACGCCGTCGTCTCCTGTGACGGCGTGGCTTAAGTGCTTGCGCCCTCAACAGGTCGACCTCAGCAAGGTTGTCTCCGTGGATATGGCCACGGCACACCCGCACGTCACGGCGGACGGCACCATCTACAACATCGGCAGCTCCTTCAGCGGTGGAAAGAGGCCCTCCGTCAACTTCATCGAATTTCCAGCGAACGCTTCCCCAGGCAAGACCACGTACAGGACAAGGCTGCTCTTGGTCTTTAGCCCCACGTCACACTGCCAACGGGTTCTTTTTATGGTGCGATTCCACGTGATATTACATTAGCGCATGCAGCAAAAATGCACAGAAAGAACAAACCTTAATCACATAATATTGCCAAAACATTATGCTGGCCTGTCTACTATTTTGCCGCAGTCTCCGGTGAAAGATGATTAGTTTGCAAAATCCAAAACACGCGAAAGAATTGCATCCGTTTATTTCAATATCAAGCCCCATATGCGATGTCTGGTTATTTCTAGGGATGAAATGCTCGCCAACCGTTCCGAACCTCGCTTATTATAATCACATCACCTGTTACCTGATCGTGGCGATACCGCGGCCACGACCATGTACCAGTGTATGCGGTTGGGTCAACTACGCTGAGCCGTCTTCGTCCTCGCCAGTGTTTCCTCTCTTCCCCGAGAGCGTCACTCTAACCTCTGCACGCCGTCCCCGAATTTGCCGCTCTAGCAGCTCTTTTCTTCGCTGAACTTTCGTAGGTCTCGTTTGGATAGACATCAGTACTATGATGAATTAAAATAGCTGCTCCAAAGAGCAGAGCTGTTTGATGTCTATGTCGATGTCTATACTAAATAGCCTTAGGCACGCAAGTTGCAGTACACTTCGATAGGAAAAAATTTGCTCGAAATGAAAGTCCGTCCTGATGGCTCAGTTGGTTAAAGCACCTACCTTCCGTTCCACCCGCCCGTAGCGGGGTGAGTTCGAGTCGGTTTGGGCGCTCGCTGTTTGTCCTTGGCAGTTATGGCCTGCGACCGATGGCAGCGGGCGCGAAAGGTCAATTGACGTCAGAGGGCAAGATGGACCGTGCCGAGCGCTGCAGCACGTTAAACTTTCGCCGTCAAATTCCGCCGTTGACCTGGGCTTGTGCGATCGGATAGTAGGGGTCAGGACTCACATAACAAGCACTAGTTAGCGTGAGCTCTGAGCCGTGAAACCTATGGATTCTAGAAGGTTCGGATCCAATCATTCGTAGGGACTTAAAGATTATAGCAAACATGAACAGGTATACAAACAAGCAAACAGGCAAAGCAAGCATCTTTTTCAGCTGAACCCTTGCTGAACTTTTCTCCTCCCCAAGGAAGCAACGCTTATATGTTCTGTGCTAACTAAAGGCTATTTACAGACCTCTCCTCCACCGGAGGCTCCAGTAGAGTTGATTTCTTTCATCCCCAGTTATCCCTATTTTTCGCTCCGTTCCCCATAGGCTCCATTCTCCAACGTCTCCGTTATTTCCCTACACTGTTGCGTCTCCCTCGCTTCCTCGAGGGCTTCGTTATAATACCTTAGCTCTTGAAAGCTTCGTTCTAACGTTTCGCTTATGTCATGGAAGTCCTCATTCCATCAACATATGTCCGTCTCCGAAGACCGGGCAGTAATGTCACTCATCCCCGAAGATCTCTCTATCATTTTCTCTCTCCCCCCCCGTCTCTCTCCCCCCCCCCTCTCTCTCTCTTTCTCTCTCCTCTCTCTCCTCTTTCTCTCTCTCCTTCTCCCTCTCGCTCTTGCTGCTCGAAGACTGCCCAGTGGCCGAGTCGGGCCGGATCGTCGGCTGTAACATCCTCTCTCCTCTCTCTGTCCAAAGGCTGCCGGTGGCCGAGTCGGGCCGGATCGTCGGCTGTAACATCCTCCCTCTCGTCCGAGCTCTCGTGGCCGGGTCGTGGCCGAATCGTCGCTGTAACATCTCCTTCTGTCCGAAGGCTGCTCCGTGGCCGAGTCGGGCCGGATCGTTGGCTGTAACATCCTCTCCCTCTCTTGTCCGAAGGCTGCTCTGATGGCCGAGTCGGGCCGGATCGTCGGCTGTAACATCCTCTCCCTCTCTTGTCCGAGGCTGCTCGGTGGACGAGTCGGGCTGGATCGTCGGCTGTAACATCCTCTCCCTCTCTCTGTCCGAAGGCTGCTCGGTGGCCGAGTCGGGCCGGATCGTCGGCAGCCTGCCGCACCGATGGCCTCTGGAGCCGTCCTACTTCCACAGCTTCGGCATTACCGAAAATTACTTTGTCTTTGTACAGCAGCCGCTAGTCATCCAGGTGAAGAAGATACCACTGCTGAAGCTGAAGAAGAAGCCTTTTATTGATGCGATTGCAGCCAAGCCGGAGCAAGAGGTAAGGCGATGCTTGCGATGAAAGGGTTGTTGAGATCTCATGGCGAGGGGCTTACGAATGCGTCGAGGAATGTGATAGAATTACGAATTTAGATAGAACTGCTTCTATTTGTATAATTTTCCCTTCGTCAATAATTTTTTTACCAACACCTTGGCCGTTAAAAGCTGATTTGTTTTCATTGTTGTTTTGCGTCGAATACTTTTCGACGGAATACTATTAAAACGCAGGGCAAATTAACTAACACCAAGCCGTTGACGAGCACCGACTTGGCAAGACCAGTTCTTAAATACACACGACTTCGTCGGGATCAAAAAATGTGTTGAGAGCGAGATCCCCGTCCTGACAAGTCTGACTGATAGCGGTAATGTGTTCCTTGATCGCCTGTCGTCTCGGCGGTGTTCCAGCCCCAAGCAGCCCCCCCCCCCCCCCTCCCCTCTACCGGAGCTGGCAGAAGCTGTGAGACCCGTGAACTCGTCTGGAGTGGCCGGCTCGCGCAGGTTGCCCCTAAGAGCAGCGAAACGCTGCCCACCAGTGATAAGTTCCACTTGCCGCGCATTGTCAACGCGTCTGTGACGGGGGGTATTTTTCCCGAGTTGAGAAGAACTGCCCAGGTGGTCCCATTTACCACGCGAAAGGCGACGTGCACGCGCTCTGTACCTATCGATCGATCTCCCTTCTGTCTCACTTGTCTGAAATTGCTGAACGTCGTTTTTGATCAATTCCCTTGGTATCCGTGTGACCACAACGCCTCCTCCCTGTCTTTTCTTTCCTCATATACAAGATATGTGAAAAGCTGTGAAATTCGTAGTCTGGTGCCTAACTTTCTCGCCCGTGTAGACGTGGATCCGCCTCGTGAACAAACGGACCGGGGAGGTGCACCCCACCACCTTCACTGCAGACACATTCTACGCCTTCCACCACGTCAACAGCTTCGAGCAGGATGGCAACGTGGTGATGGACATTTGCGGCGTGCTTCCCGGCAAGCAAAACGTCAGTGGAATCAAGTAGCATCAGAGTTAAGACTCGTCACTCAACTGTTGACTATAAATTTATTGGAACCAGGCGATCGGGACGAAAATCTCCAGTTAGTTGTTGAGTATTGTTGACTTTGATTTGGATCGTATTTTAGGATGAATCTCGCAACTCTGTATGCGGAAATTGCTTCAAAATTGCTACGTTTATCCGACCATAGTCCATACTGGTTTTGGCATCGGTAATCGATCGGGAGCCACCACTACTTGTCGGCACTGAGTGCTCCTGCTAAGAGGCTGGGTAACTTGTGCAGTCTGCACAGGTTGCATGGAGTGATTTGGGATTCCAAGACCGTCTTTGTCTGGCTTGAACGGCGCTAAGTAAATGCCGCATGTCTTGCAGGTGATGGAGAAGGTCTCAGTTCGATGTTTGGTAACGGATCAGGAGGAGCCCGAGGACCCCATGCTACGTTTTGTCCTTCCCTTACATGTAAAGGTAAGTTCCTGCAGCATTCTCCCAAGTTCAGGACCGCGTCGCTTATTTTAGTGAAGAAATGTGTCTGTGGCATATCCGGTAACTGTTTATTTGTCCTAAGCTGTTCATCTGAGCGAACATTTGCACGTGCTGACCTGAGGTCATCCTGCCCCCACAAAAAGGAACACTTTGGATCTCTAGCGTGAGTGAGGGCGTAAGCGCTGTGTGTGGCGTTTGCGCGCCAAATAGCATCAGCGCAGAAATGAACACAAATATAGGTTTACATAACCAGGGTAGTACATTGAGTAGCATAACGCGGCTTTTTGGGTTGGTTTGAGCCCTTTCGGTCAGTTTTGGTCATTTCAGGACCATGGAATGAAGGGGAGAGGGCAATCACGGGAGAGGGCAATCACGGGAGAGGGCAATCACGGGAGAGGGCAATCACGGGAGAGGGCAATCACGGGAGAGGGCAATCACGGGAGAGGGCAATCACGGGAGAGGGCAACCACGGGAGAGGGCAATCACGGGAGAGGGCAATCACGGGAGAGGGCAATCACAGCACCCATGACGGTGTGTCGCCAGCGGCTTTCCAAGGCCGTAGAACAGAGGGGCTTTTAAGCACACTCATGGCTGGTGATGGGGAGATGCTGTGCATGGGCTTTCCAATAAGTCGGGTTTTCACCCGCTCTGTACAGAGCGGTGACGTCACTGGTGCCGATGCTTCAGTGCGGCTTGGCCGATAGCCGTGGGGTGAACACTGCGGGGCATCTGGAACATCGGAAATATTCGTACAGATAGTAAGTAAGCTGTTAGCGGGAAATGCACATAACAAGCGAGCGGCTTACGTGAAACTGTACATGACAGGTGTGATTATGTGCTTTGCAAGCCTGGGCTACTTGCAATTGAGATACACTGGCATGACAGGCAACAACGCACACACGATAATTGTATGAGATAGGCGAGCTGAACACCAGACTCTCTCTGCATCGATAATGAACGGCGTGCTAGAGCAGGCGCCTGTGGCGAGCGAGCCAATCGCGTGTAATCGCGTCGAATATTGTGATGTGCTTGGCTAGAATATGCGGCCAACCATTACAATGAGATCGGCGCGGAAACAGAAACGCTTACGCGAAAACCGCTGCAGAGTTGGGCGACTGGGACGTTGATCACCTTTGTACCGATAACGGATATATTGCTGGAGGTAGGTGCATAAACCGAGGGAGCTCAATACGTTTAAGATAATGGGGAGCATAATGATGTGATAATGGCAAGTTGATACGACTAGCGGTCAAAATTCAATCAGCGCGAAAACCGGGAGCGTCCACGCACGAACTCCTGAAGAAAGTCAGCCTGAGCGTAGGGCTACTCTCTTACCAGCAACAAGTAGCTTATTACGGGAAGGTGCACTTTACTGCGAAAAGATGAGGGAGAATTAACCCGCGCCAGACGGAGGTGGGAGTTGACTTCCTCCTACGGGCTTTCGAGCACAGCTCATAAAACAAAACCTGCAGCAACACGTGATTTACAGAACCTATTGCTATCTCAATTTGGAATCCCTTGTGCAGATTCGAAGTTTTAATCTGCCAAAGTCATTGACCTAGCTGAAGTCAAAGAGGTCAACTTCTAAAAACACTTGACCACGCGTAGCTTGGGCATGCGTTATTGGCCATTATTTAAACATGCTCTAGAAATGATAATACCTACGATTTTTGGTGTCATATTTTCTCAAAACGGGCTGAAAAAGAAGATAAAAGAACAGGCAGACATCATCAACATTTAACTTATTTAGAATACGCCAAGGAGTAAACTCGAATGCGGTGCGCAGACCATTAAAGCCTACCTTCTGTAATTGTAAGCCTTACGTCGGGAGGCGCAGGTGATCGTCCCACATCGTCGGGAGGCGCAGGGGGTCGTCCCACATCGTCGGGAGGCGCAGGGGGTCGCCCCACATCGTCGGGAGGCGCAGGGGGTCGCCCCACATCGTCGGGAGGCGCAGGGGGTCGCCCCACATCGTATAGGAAACTGCATCGTCACCATACGGTGGCCTGAGCTGAATATACCGTGGACAATCTTAGAGGCAGCTGCTCCGCCATGAGAGATGGCGAGGTCCAGGACATTCTCCTCGCGCGTTGGTGGCGTTACACAGAGTGCACCGCTTCGCTTCCAGCGACAGAGGCCAGGAATTTGACAGCTCTGATGGTGCGCCCCAGTAGACTAGCTTCGTTGCCGTTGCCCATCCACCAAATCTCAGGGGAGCTTAAGTCACCCACGATGAGAAACGGCAGATTGGCGGATCGGATAGTCCGAAAGAAGACAGCGGTCGAATCCACGTCACGACAAGCATCTGGCGGACGGAGACAGCCGGGGTGGCAGGGTAGATGGTCCCCAACTGGATCGCCAGCACTTCGCAGTCGGGCTCCAGTTCTGGTCGGTGAACAGATGACAAGCTTGCCTTCACTGCACAAACAACGCCTCCTCCTCTGCCGTTCCATACATGGTCCGAGAGGCTCAGCTGTATCTCAGAGTCCAGCACATATCCAGCTCAGAAAGCCATCTCTCGTTCAGGCCGACAGCGACGAAGCCAGCCAGCTCCCCACCATGAGAACGCAGAGCGTATAGCTTGTTCTTCGAACTGCAGATGTTCTGGCAACACACTTACAGCGGTCTTAGCCTGTGTGCTGGCCCTGGTTCACTTTTGCACCTTCGCAGAGAAGCAAACTGGCCAGAAGCCAGCAGCAACAGGTAGGTTTGATGGGTTTGCCTCAATGCTGCAGAACAGATGGGAACAGAGCCCCAGGTCCGAGCTCTGGTACAGAGACAACGGTGCCGACAGTTTCTGATTCTTCACTCCTGACATCGCAAAGGCCATCAGATGCCAGAAATACGCCAGCAAATAGCGGGCGAAGAGCCGAGCTTCCGGCGCGACTTGAACATGCGACAGCCCAATAGCCCCACACCAGCGGGGCTGTGCGCGTATAGACAGACGCCCTAACCCCTTGTCTATGTTTTTCTCGTGCGACGCCTGGAGGTTGGAGATCCCAGGGAGAGTAAACTTCCCAGGCCGGGCGCGGTTGTATCAGACCACTGGCCGGGCACAGCCTAAATGGGAAGCATGATCATGTGCCTCGCGAGCTTATATTCAGCAAAGCCGTTACAATCCAGTCGGCATGGGAAGTGAATACACCTACGCATGGGCGCGGGTACTGTGGAGGGGGACTGAACCGTCCAACTTTCTTCAAATTTGGCATTGGCCCACCAGCTTGACTGGAGATAAGTGATAAAAAAGCTAACGCCCTTCCCCCAACCTAGGAGAACTTGTCTTGCGCTAATGCGAGAGTCGGTTCGCACGTAAAACTGGGTGCTGATCGCGTATTTTGCAAGGTTGAGCACAGCTTTGCGGAGAGCTGTTTTAGACAAAGAAAGGTCATTTTTTGTTACGTGGCCCAAATGTTGCCTTGGAAAACTGAGCAGGTTTCGGGCGAGGCCAAAACACATCTAGCTATTGGTCCATAATTAATTTCTGTTTAATCATCACGACGTGAGCACACTGGCACAGGGTTGCAAAGACCATATAAAAGGGATCATACCAACATTAAGGATGCAACAAGGCCAGAAAATCTGAGAAAATCTCAGCACTAAAAAAAACACAGGCATGCTGCAAACAGAAGAAGCAGAAAGTGATGTGCAGCAGCAAGATGGCGCATTGCCACTTATGTATCAATTAACACAATATGGCTGAGAAGGTTGGAAGGTACCCTACCAAACCAAGATATAATCTACGTTACCGAGCCACATACGGGGCAAAACTTGTCCTGGATAGACCGGCGCTTATATACTAAAAAACTAACGAATCAATTCAGATTGCCGAAAAGTATGCGGCCTCCACCACGTCCCTCACTCGCCGGTAATGCGTCTGTCGCGCCTAGGGGTAAAACCAGTGGCAGCCGAGCGCAGACGCGCCACGCTCGCCACCCACTCGCACCACCGGCGGTGCCACTAACACGGGGTGCAAGGCCGCATGCCATTGCGAAGGTCCCGCCAAATCACGTAGAATGAACACCAAGCTTTTGACCTTAGGCCGAATGTGAGATCACCAGAAGGCACGAAAGGTCAAGAACGGTCGTTCCAATAGATGCAGTTACGACCTTTGTTAACAAGTCAAGACGGACATTTAAGGAAATAGGCGTTGAGACTGTGGGGAGTCCAATTCGGTCATATCTGTTCATCCACATGGGTCAGGTCAGATCAGATCACTGTTCAAATGTGATCTACCATTAGCCTACAATAATGGTACTCTTCTTCACAATGTGCTTCTGACTACGTTTATTTCATGGGGCGCAACTGTGTGAAAAAGTATTCCAGGCACAAAAACACCATTTTAGGGTGACCTAGACGAGTTCAACTTGGCCAAATTAATAAACCGACCGAATAAAATGGAATTGCTAACCGGGCGTATGTGACCAGTACAATGGTAACGCTGTTGTGAATATTATGCATCGTCCCTTCGACGCTCGGCAAAGTGTTTATAACAAACTGAGAACGGGTACGTTGGTACATGAAATAATGCATCATCAGCTTCACAAACACGATGAGGTTACACGCATCGCACTCGTTCATATAGCTTCTCCGCCACTGACAACATAGGTCATTGACCTTGGATGTTATATAGTTTTGCATGTTTACGTGACTTTTTGTGATTTCATTATGCATTAGAATGCTTTTAAAGCATGTTTGCAATAGACAATTCGAATCATGTTTCCAAAACCACCGATTAACTCTGCCTATGTTGAGCTCAGCATGTGTTTTGCAAAGTAGGCACGCATAGAGGTAGGTCAGGACCTGGGCCAAGGTCATGTGTTTTGTGGTCGTGTGATGGTTGTGCGTGTCAGTTAGTATTCTTTCCCTTATATACATACACCAAAACTTAATAAAGATGTGTATGAAATGCATTATTTACAAAAACAGCAAAAATTGGGCGGGGTTCAGGTCAGTGCATTGGCATTTTCGAAAGTCTAAACTGGACAAATTGCAGCTAGCATTATGTTTGATTACTACAGCAAGCTTGATTAATGGCCGAGGTCACAACAAATTATATGTGGTCGTTTTTTAGGAACTGACCTCATTGACCTGACCTAGATCACTGATCTTGGTAGATAAAAAGTTCAATTTGCACAAAGAATTTCGCACTGAAAGTTGAATCGGCACTGCAAATTTCATGTGGCTGTAAGCGTTTGTATGTAAGCTGTGCTCCAAAAACCGTAGGGGAGAAAGTCAAAGCCCCCCGGCCGGGCGCATGCAAACATTTTGCTCGTTATGGGTGCGAAAGCAACCCGATGTATCTGCCGCCCCATGGAGAATAAGTATCGTGTGTTCGTCCTCATTTTTCATGTCATTGCATATCAGTGGTCTGTCACACGGGGTTGCAAAACGCACGATCATATTCGTCATAATATTTTACGTAATTGACTTTCTGGTCATATTCGCCCACCTTCCTCTAACGGCTGTTTCATTTTCTGTACGAGCATTTCGATATTCCTATTGCCCCTCAGCACTACGTACGGCGTCGAGTGGTTGCCACGCATTAAAGTCGTGATACCAGTGACACCACGCTAAAGTTAAGCGAAAATGAAGCGAGAATCATCTGCTGGTGAGAATCACCTCCTTGGCTGGTAGTTTTTTTTTTGCCTCGGATAAATGAAGCGTCACGAACATGCAAGAAGACGAGAGCATAAAGAAATGAGGACGGGTATAACCTGGCGTTACCTTGAACCTTGTTTTGTTGGCTGCTTCTTGCCTCTGAACCACTTTGATTTTGAAATTAGGTGTACGACAGCTTGAACCACTTTGATTTTGAAATTAGGTGTACGACAGCTCGGGTTGAATGGCCTTGCTCACCTCTTGGTAGATAGTCCGGGGGTTTCGAGGCCCCCATCGATTACACATTGACTTGACCAATTCAGACATTGTGCAGAACTACGAAAACTTGTTTTGTTAAGTCACCTACATCTTAAACGTTCTTGAAACAGTGTTCTTACTTCGATCAATCATTCTCCTTGCCAGGGTCCCACAATTTCGCGTGCGACGTTTCCTTCCGCGGGAGCCCCCCGAGTGACCGTTATCTGTCCCATTGCCCGCAGCCTGGCGACCCTAACCGGAACCAGGTTACCCTAGAAGGGTCGCCGGCCACAGCGCATGTCCGCGGGGACGGCACAGTGCACTGCGCGCCCCAGACGCTGACGCCGAGCGAGTATCGCTCGGTGGACCTGCCGCGCATCAACTACGCCTTCAACGGCAAGCCGTACCGCTTCGCCTACGCCTGCCGCTTCGTCGGAGCCGGTCTCAACTCGGAACGCGTGAGGCAACATCGTCACGTTCAGGGGTTGGGAAGGGTTCGCGGTTGCCGTGAGTTGTCTCTGACCATGTTAGACCTGAGGCGTGATTTATTTTGTAAGTAAAGCGAGCGTTCTAAGGTTGACGGTGGCCCGTTACTTTCACCGGGAGTGCGGGCTGCTGGAAGGACCTTCGTATCGCCTGAAAAAAATCATTGAAGTGGTAGCCTTCTTTGTGTGTGTAACATTGCTTAGAGACTGATTTGTTCCCTTGCCAGCTCTCTCCGTGTCTGCGGCTAACCAGCGCCCTCTGCTCGGCAGCTTCTCAAGCTGGACGTAGCCTCTGGTCAGGTCGCCACCTGGAGCGACCCCTGCTGGTCACCGTCGGAGCCCGTTTTCGTGGCGGCGCCCGGCGCTGACGCGGAGGACGCCGGTCTGCTGCTGGCCTCGCTGCTGCACGTGGAGGACCCGCGTCGCGCCTCGCTGCTGGTGCTGGACGCGACCAACATGGGCGAGCTGGCGCGCGCCGAAGTACGCACCGACGCGACGCTGGCCAAGGACTTCCATGGCCTGTTTGCGGCAAGCGGTGCGACCGTCCACGCGTACTAACGAAGAGGCGTGTGGTTCCGGCTGCGTGGCAATGACAGCCGGACTGGGGCAGAAGCAGTGGTGACGGAAGTGGTGACGGAAGTGGTGACGGAGCCGGGGTGTAATTTTTTGTTCGGTGGGTGGGGAGCGCCAGCGCTTGAACACTGAGAACGCTTTGCGGCAGTCATTAAAAAATTATGTTGAGCGTTTGGGGGACGTGGTGACGGAGTCGGGGTGTAAATATTTATTCAGTGGGTTGGGGGAGCGCCAACATGAGCTTTGATAGCATTGCCCGCCAAGTTCGTGAAAAGGCATATTGGGCGTTCGGAGATGTTTATACAGCTTTCCGCCTCGTTCCCAACGTAATTTGCGAACCTACACACATGTACAGAATGATGTACAAACATGGCCGCTGGGCGTCCATCCATACAAGGGAAGTGCGAACTTGTATCGTCATGCGTTCAAAAACAGTGCCGGAGATGGCGACGAGTCCTACTGGTTCTGGGCTGATGCATATGTATCTGGGCTGATGCTGTTATGGTGCGGCGCCGCGGTTTTAGACAACCTTGCGCGCTCCTTGCCACTGGGCTGGGAAGCCAGGCTGGGCCGCGGCTGGGCTGAGTGATCGATTGATTGATCGAGTGTCTGTGGTCGGGGCGTGACTGGCTTGTCGCTCAGCTTAGCTCTTTTCTCGTGCGAGCGGACAAGCCAGGACTGCCGCGAATTACAGAGGTGGCACTAGGGGAAGTCTGCAACTGAATGGCGCCGGTGCCGAGCTGAAAAGCAGGCTGGAGGATTTATATGGAGGTTCTGATTTGCAGGCGCTCGCGACAGCCTTGTGTCCTGTGGGGTCGGAAGACACTCTTCTCTTGCCTCGGCTAATGTGAACCACATTCCGTTTATTATATGCATGGTCACCGCTGCTTCAAGTGCAGCACAGGCATCACGTGTAGACATGAGTGTCGATGTCTCAAAATTGCTGTCCAGATTCTGCCCTCCGCTGCCAGAGTCTTGAAAGTCGTCAGGAGAGCAGTTGCAACAAACTTGCCGGATTTCGTCCAATTATATTCTGGTTTTCTGGTCATCTATTATATATAAAGGTAGATATATACATATATATATATATATATATATATACATGCATATATATATATATATATATATATATATATATATATATATATATATATATAATGCGTCAGCGCTTCGATGCAGTTAAGTTGTATCATCAGGATACAAATGTTCAAAGGTACAATGAAAGAAGGGTGCATTTAACAAACATCGTAGGGCATCACCTGTATCGCTCATGTCCATGGTCATGATTAACACCACATATATATGCAATACCACTTTCCTTGATGTGAAAGTTCGATAGTCACATGGCAGATTTTGAGCTTCTGTCTTCTAAAGAAAGCACGCGTTCAGTGTGAGCATTTGTTGCATCAGATTATCTATGGTTGACATCATATATTGTTTCCATAGCCTTGGTTGGCATTATTAAACGCGAGCACAACCCATGTCTGTGTGCAACCAGGACAACTTGAAGCATACAAAAACACGCGACGAAAGATCTTTTACCCTTTGTATGAAGGAATGCTGCCTGCAGCGGATATGCAGGCCCCGTGATATTCAATAGCGGTCTGTTTTGGTGAACATGAAGAGTATCTTAAGTCCTGAGATCAAAATAATTGAAGTAACGCCCAATATGGAAACATTGTAATGTTCAAGCGAGTTTCACACTTAAATAGTTTGTCTTGGATGGGCATGTGATCTGGGCTAAAATTTGTCATACACATCACAAATCGCTACATATGTACGACTTAATGTTTGAGTCGAGTCAATGGCTCACAAGTTACACGATAAAAACGAAGATGTGGCATTGACTTCGCTGAATCCATTGCCCGACTTTAACCTACCGTAGGTCAGCGGCCTTACAACGTGCATCTACACTTTTGATGCTAAACGATCTGCTATTCAATTTTCAATGGCGTGGTTCAAAGCAAGCCGATGTCTTGTAAGAGGCAGAGACGATTCATTGGCCTCCACCAGCAAGTTTCTTGTTCGGGCCGTACAAAATGCTCCAGTGGCTTCACCAACCAACGCATGGTAGATTGCTTCCAAAACCTGCTTTGAAGATGTCGCACGTCGTCGCATTGTCGCACACAGGGCCAACGTAGTCGATGACGGATCGAATTAATGCTCTATATAGGTAAAACAGGGTACACCTAACGGCTCCAAAGGTCATACGACACATCTCTTTCATAAGGTTCATGCGCCTGAGACACTTGACCTGTATCATCTTCAAGTGTTGCTTAAATGTGAGCGGACAGTCGAATGTGGAGCCGAGAAAAAACCACATTACATACTGGAATAGTGGCATCATAAAGCCGCAACTCCGGGTCTCTTCAGCCTTGATGTCATGAGCAGAAATGCACGCACTTGGCTTTGACGGTGAATATTTGAGGCCATTCCTTACGCTCCACTCATTAGCCGAATGAGACGTGACTGAAGCTGTCTCGCTACGGATGTCGTCGATGCGTCGACGTCGTCGACCAGATGGCAGTCATTCACAGTGACCGACTGATGGTGGGTGGCGGACAGCCGAAGATATTATCAGTGCAAACAGGGTTACGCCAAGAACGCTCGCTTGGGAAACACCGTTCTCCTGTCCGTAGCGGTCAGACATGCTACCCACTCGAACTTGAAACGTCGGCGACATAACAGTTTTCAACAGACTGCCATGGGACCTCCTAATCCATCCTTGTGTAGCTTGTTCAGAATGCCATGGCGCAAGTGGTACCATGTTCAGTCACGCTCAATGTTAGAGAAGATGGCTATTGTGCGACGTCTTTGTTTAAAAGTATGTCGTATAGTTGTGTCTATGATCGATAAGTGGTCAACAGCACACCGGTTCTTTCGAAACCCGCATTGCACCTGGGAAAGACAGACGTGAGTTCCTGCTGTTTTGATCGCAGCGTAGCCCTTATCTGTCATGAAGTTTTCCAACGCAGCTCAGCGCACTCAAACAACTAACGCCGAACATGGGGATAAATCTGACTCGGTCCTCTAATTCGAACCTGTTCCGCTGCACTCCACTAACATTCAGATATGTGCTCAGCTGGCATCAGTGTTTTTCTCCGTTTATTGAAAACTCGGCTGGCTGCGCATCGACAAGACATCGCGGTGTTATGTACAAAAAAACCCAGCGGCAAGCCAGCCCCTCCGCAGGTCGCGCCAATCTAACGTCGTCTCAATCAAACCTCCCCTGGCGTCCACCCCGCCAGTTATTTCATCCACCGTCAGACAGATGGCGCGCGCGGCGCTCAGACAGTACAACAGCGCCGACCGGCCGATAGATGGCAGACGCGACGTCGTCCAGCAGTGCGCCGGAGACGCCGCCACGGGGCGCCGGGCGTGGCCAGGCAAACAGGAATCAGGCGGGAAAGCACCATTTCACGAGTTTGGCGAGCGTTTGCGTGGCAGGCAGTCATGGGCACAACACGAGAGCGCAGAAGAGGGCCATGGCCCCAGTGCAGCGACAGACACCGGCGGCCGCAGCAGGTGATCGGACGCGGCCGCTTCACAACTGCGGCCGGCCGTCACGCGGTCCATGCAAACATAATGCTTATCCGTAGACGCTAATTAAACAATACAATCAATAAACTGTTAGAATCCAGCAACTTAACTATTCTGTCAGACTGGCTAGAGGCCAGAGGCGCCGCCTGACGCACACAAACACGCACACACGCGCACAAGACGGGACCACACGCACCCACACGCCGCGCGGAGACACTCGCGGTAGGCCAGACGCCAGCCAGACAACACGGTAATATAATTCGTTGTCTAAGTTAGTGGCCGCCGGCGTCGGCACCCACGCGCGGTAAAAAATGACCACGCACCTCGTAACGCCCCGTCTAAAAATATCTGGCTCTGGGGACACCGCGCGCCGACAGGCGACAGGCCGGGCGCCGCCACGCGGCCCGGGCAACGCCCGCGAGTCCACGTTCAACGCGCCGGTGGCGCCGCCTTCACGCCGCAGTTGCGCCACCTGCGCCGCCCGGGCGCCGGTTTTACGAGTGGTGGGCGGTGACGTATGTGTTGGGGAAGAGGCCCTTCCGGTCTCCGATCTCGCCGCACCACCAGTGCTGGTCGGACCGGTCCGTGACGGTGATGATGTCGCCGCGCTTGAACTCCAGCTCGCCCTGCTCCTGCGGCGTGAAGTCGTACAGCGCCTGCACGTGGTACTGCCGGAGCGGAGGGGAGCGGGTGAGATGGGCAGAGGCGCCCACGCCTCCAGCAGAGACGCGGTACGACAGCGCTCGGCGTCGACACCGATAGCCACAGCTGCCATGCTGTTAGATTATTCTAGTAGTATTTGCGACGAGCGTTTGTACCCTCTAATGCCGGCGCTGCCCTGGGTGGTCGCTTGCAAGTCGCTCAACCCAGCTTCGCCTCTGGACCACCATATTCACGAGCCTGACGTAAGTTCACTCCACCCAACACTATCGGCTCGGCCGACTGGCGGGCTCACCTCCTGCGACACCATATCCCTGAGCTTGATGTCCTGCGAGCGGCTGACGCTGGCCGACCGGTGGTACTCCACCAGTTCGTTGAGCGAGCTGAACTTGACCACCCAGAGGAAGAACTTGCCGGTCGCGTCCCGCAGCACCTTGAAGTGTTGCACGCCGTCTCCGCACCTGGCCGGCCAGCCCACACAGGCGCCCGTCAGCCCAAGCAGCGGGGACACAAACACAGCGCCGTCCGAGTCACGGCCAGGGCCCGACAGCGAAGACAACAGAAAACGCTGGTCGAGGGCGGGGGGGGGGGGGGGGGGCAGAGAGCTACTCAGGGCGGGAGGAGCCATAACACAGGTCCGAAAGTAACCGGGGATCGGGGGTAAGACGGGCACAGGCTGGAAAAAACGACGTGGAAGGAAACGAGAGCAGCATACGTGACGGGTGCCCATCTGCCAGTCAGATGCGGGAGGCAGCATACATGGCAGCATAGTTCATGTGAAGGGCAGCTCAGTTCACGTGAGGGAAGCACGGTTCATGTGAGGTCAGCACCGTTCATGTGAGGGCAGCCCGTTTCATGTGAGGGGACCACAGTTCATGCAAGCAGAGCAGTGATCTACACAGGTCGTGTGAAGAATGGAGAGCGGGAAGACAGCGCCAGCACGGCTCAACGCGTTCACAGACCCCAGGAGCGCCGTGACGACGTCTGACCGGCGGGTTACACGCCACCAGCTGCGTCCCCTTCCTCCCCCCCCCCCCCCGCCAATCAGTCACCATCCGCCGGCAGCGGACGACGGCGGCTAGCGCGCTCACCTCCACCCACAGCTGACCCCGTCAGGGCGCAGGCGCTCCCCTGAGTCAACGTATCGCCCCAGCGGCGACGCTGCACGGTGTGCGTACAGCCCGGCAACAGCGACAGCTGAGGCACCCCGCCCATGGCGGGCACGGCACGGCACCAGGCGGGGCAGTCCCGGCACTCCAAGGCCAACAGATTCCACCAATGGGCGGTTATGCCTCGTCCAGTTGCTGCCACCGACGCTCGAAATAGCCGGCCTACTTGCCATCGCTAACCGCAGCGTTCTGATTCGGGCCTGAACAATGTAATAAACACACAAGCCTGACCGGGAAACGCAAGACTCGTGCGAACACGGAAATCCATGAGGCTGCAGGTCTGATAGAACCAGGGAAGGGCGACTGCATAACAGACGGCTGATTCAATATCAGATGGTTCACGCGACCTAGCGTGCGACGCGATGGGACTTGGTCGCCGCGATTGGCTGCATCGGTCGATACTGACCGTCTGGCCGTCATGAAGTCATCATCACCCACACGTCACGAACTCAATTACTGAGCGGATCGAACCTGCCACCTAACGGGATGACCAAACACGCCCCGGCTCATGATGAGCATCACCTAAATGTATGTAGTGACGTCAGATCACGCAATGTCACCCCGATATCAACATCGCCCCGTCTCCATGTCCAATTACGACCTGAGCCGGACAAAGCCCGTCGCGTCTTCCACCCCAGCCTGCCCAGCCACTTCACACTGACCCAACGAACCACGCGCCATGGCGCCCGGGGCCCTCCTCTGCCCGGGCCGCCTGGCACACAGCGCCGCCCTCCTCTGCCCGGGCCACAGTTTATAGTCGTCTGGACCGGGGCCACCGTGCGGTTTGGCGGCGGCGGCGCCCGCCGCCGTGGCCCGCCGGCGCCGTATGCCACGCCCGGCGCGCAGCAGACCCGGTGGGGAGGGCTGAGCAAGGGCGCGCAGGCTCTACCCCCCGACACCGACAGGACCACAAGTCTGCGCTGGATGACACAGCGCCGGTGGCAATGACGCCGACGTCGGTGGCACGGAGTAGGCTGACGAGCGTTGGCAGTCGCGGGGTGACGGGCCGGTGGCAGTCGCGGGGTGACGGGCCGGTGGCAGTCGCGGGGTGACCGGCGGTGGCATTGGTGGGTGACGGGCCGGTAGCAGTGAGGGTGACGGGCTGTGGGACTGATGGGGTGACGAGGTATACCTTTTAGGGTTGGCCTGGTACCATCCGCCGGCCGTTTTTTTTTCTTACGTTTGTTTCACGCCACTAGAAGGGGGGGGGGGGGGGCGTAGGCCATGACATCCCCTCGGTTTCCCACCGAGTTCACTTACAAAAGTGCCTCTATCTTTACCGCGAATGCAGCCAACGGCGTCGCTTTCTCTAAGGGCAAGGTCAACAGCCGAGCTACCTTCACCCGAATATCGTCGAGGAACGTTGCAAACCCAACTTCGTCCGACCACACCACTATTTTCGAGAACAGAACACTGCAGTCGCTAGAAATTCGCCAACGCAAGTTTTCGGTGCCAGATCTCTATCAGATATACCTGCACGCCTTTTATCATATTCTGGGCACAATTTTCGGCCACCAATGTTATCAAAAGGACGGCACATATTTATATTTTGCTGGAGCCGGCGCCATGCAGTGCTCCGTGGAGTTTACAGGGGCTTCCACTACCTTTCGCAGGGAGACCACCGCCTGCCCGGAGAGCAGTGCTCCGTGGAGTTTACAGGGGCTTCCACTACCTTCCACAGGGAGACCACCGCCTGCCCGGAGAGGACCGCCGCCTTCCCTTCGAACGGATCTCAACAGCGTAAAGGGTGTCGCTCTGTTAGCCGCTAGAATTGCCAGTCGGTGCATAGCCGCCACCGGGCGGCGATGCCTTCGCAATGGCCACGTCTTTCCTCCAAAACTTCCAAATTACTAACACCGTAATTTTGGGGAATCCAAAAACCCTATTGGGCCTTTATCCTGCATCCCCAAACGCCTCAGTCACGAAAGGTGGGCTATAGTTATTGAACATCGGGACATTTAAACCCACGCGGCCATCTAGAGAGACTTATACGATTCCACTTTCTGTAGCTACCTCAACTGGAACGTGCCCCACAGAAACCCTCATCCAAATGAGCTGCATTAAGTATATGATCCTTGAGACAGAAACGAGAACGTCTTCTGTCGGGGCGGTCAATGCACACTCAACTAAATAACCCTCAGGACAGCTACGAAAAACCTCCCACGGTATCCATCGAGCTGATATATTAATGCAATGCAACATCAACTAAACAACGGCCAGGACAGTTATGGAATACCTCCCATCGCGTCCATCCAGATGATGCAATGTCAAATAAATGCGGGGTAACCCGATTTTCGTGATCCAAATTCTTAACGCATCTTCGCTTGTCACAGTTACACTCTGAACCTTCCCATTTTTCCCTACGCAATGCCACACGTTCATCTGCTGCATGGAGCTCGGTACACGCTGTCAGCGCAGCAGCACTGCTGGAGACTGTAGGTCATCATTCAGATGTAACACACTGCCGGCCGACGCCGAAACCAAATACGGAACGTGTGCGCTGCACCAGGCATCGGGGCATGTCACTTATGGACGGGCGCGCAGCCTCTGACAGTGTCCCGCACACGGACAGGGCCGCCGGTGGTGGCGGCGGCTGAATGTGGTACACCACCGGGAAATGAGGCAACGCGGGGCACTATTCGACATCTGCAATGGCAAACATCGGGATGTCTTCAGTGCCCCATAACGGGAAAATGGCTTCCGGGACCCGCGCACTATCTGCAAAGCACCGTTTACCGCACAACTGATGGGATATTGTCCCTTCACAGACGGCAGCTGCTAACCCGTCAGCACGCGGGCCAATCCCCAGCGTGTCACGACCGCTGAACGGTGGGCATGGGCCGTATTAGGGCGGTGCCCACGCCCTGGGCGTCCCGGCATGCCCGGCCTTCACTGCGACAAAGTGTGCACACGAGCAGCCGGGGACCGTCACTCCTCGGCGCATAATGCAGTGCACAGCACAGAGGGGAGTGTTTAGGACGATCCCCCGCTGACAGCACAGAACATATCACACGGAGAACAGAACACAGGATACGCGGGAGAACGCGGAACACAGACCGACGCGTTTAACACAGCACAGGCCGCAGCAAACGGCGACAAGAATTCTCTGAACGCTGAGCGGAACCTCCAACCGTGAGCAAAACGCAGAAACAAGGTACAGAACACACGACCAGTGCAAACACGCTACGCAGAGCAGGACACGGTACGCAGCGGCTGCGTGGCGCTGAGCGAGGACAGTCCGTCGGTCAGTCCACAGCGCTCTAACCCTGCCTGCTGACAGGCCGTGCGCGGGAGCGAGGCAGTCCGTCGGTCAGCTCCACGGCGCTCTACCCTGCCTGCTGACAGGCCGTGCGCGGAGCGAGCGCGGTACGGAGGAGGCCAGTCGGTCAGCTCCACGGCGCTCTCCCATGCCTGCTGACAGGCCGTGCGGGAGCGAGCGCGCGGTACGGAGCGAGGCAGTCCGTCGGTCAGCTCCACGGCGCTCTCACCCTGCCTGCTGACAGGCCGTGCGCGGAGCGAGCGCGGTACGGAGCGACACGACTGCCGACGCTCGCCGGGCGCGTCATGACATACCTCACGCCCAGCATGACAGACAGCACAGACACGAGCGGCCCAGCGGGACTTACTTGACGCTGAGCGAGAAGTCGGCCGGCGAGCTCTCGCTGACGCGCACCACGAACGCGCCCTCGTGCTTGTTCATCAGCATCTTCTCGGCGTCGGCGCGCGTGATCCGGCCGTAGTACCAGCTGAAACGTAGGCGGCGTGAGCAGGGTCCGAACACCATAGGAGTCAGGCCGGGGCCGGCGCCGCTGACCGGTGACGGTCGCCCTTTTACCCACACCGGATATCTGGGAGGCCATCCTCGCGGCGCCGGTGCGAGGCGAACACTTCACCTCACGCTCAGAGACAGGGCCGCCGGGCGTTAGGAACCGCGCCAGATCTGCTGCCGGTGTGAGCGGCGGGATGCACCCGCCGCGTCCGGCCGGCCCCGACGGGAGGCTGTCACCACATCCATTTGATGCAACACCATCTGTGTGCAGCAGCGTCTGGTGACGACAGTCCCCGTCACACGCCGCCAGAGGCGTCTTCCCGACGCGTCATCGCCGCAAACATACCACACCGACCACGGCAGTTACCAGGCACCAGTCACTTTATCACCTGCTCGCGTGCGATGAGCGTTAGCGTTACAATCTCTCCCAACGACCTGGGCAGAGGCGGCTAGACAGTCCGGCAGCCCGAGCTGCGTCCATGACCGGGTCCGCGCGCGTGGCCGGCCGGCCCGCTAGCCGGACGGCACCGCCGCCGTCGGAGGAGCCGGCCGCGCTCGGGGCCGCCCATACTCACTCATGCGGCTTCATCTCGATGTAGTTGCTGGGGATGAGGCCCTCCCTGCTCTCCAGCTCGGCGCGGTACCAGTTCATGTCGTCCTCCATGTTCAGGATCTGGCGATGGCACGACGGGTCAGGACGAGGCCCCTGGCGAGGCGACGCTTCCCGTGGTACCGGCACGGAACACTGATCACCGTCGCCGACTGATGCGGCACGCGCGCCGCATTGTCCGACTAACGACGGCGAGTAATCAGGGTCTTTGAAATACATTTCGTCGCACGAACCACTGGGAAATGACGCACCTGGAGTAAGAACTACTATAGCAGACTATAGGTGACTACGGCTGACTGCATGGACTGCTAGGTTTAATATGCATGGCTTTCGTTGTCAAAAATAGACTTGTTTGCTCATGGTTTCTCAAAAATACTGGTAGCACCCATGTTTGAAACACTATTGACAATTTTGATCCAATAGCATTACTTACTGAGCAGCTCAACTCGAACTTACAAGACTTTGGCCCTTGGGCTTTTTGAGGGAATACACCTGGGCTTTCTCAAGGACAAATGGCTATTCCTGTGGAAATGACATCACCGTCAATATGCTTATCTGTAAACTGGTGACAAATATCACATAGCTGGGCCAAGGCATGGGCTTGTGGCATTTTCACAATGTCAATGTTTCCCTTAAGGCAGCCTGTAACTCGACATTGGGTGGGCAGCACACCATTGTCCTGCCACCAACAGATCGGACATCCATTGCTTGTCTCAGGCACAGAAAGTCTAAATAAAAAATCAAATGGCAACCATCAGCACAGTGGCATTGGACAACACGACAAACTTAAGCTGGTTCCGCCGCTTCGTCACAGCACCACCGCGACAGACCTGAGCCTCGCCGCCTACTGCCGCGGGTCCGGGCCCCCCTGGCTCCCAGCAGCATGAGCTGCAAAGCATTTCAAGCTACAACTCAGTCATTGTTAAAGAAAGTTCCTTTAAACTCCGTGCGGGCATTGGTTTGGTCATATCTACAATATATCGCCTCAGGTCTTCATAATTTTGAGTCTAAGGCAAAACATATTGAGCATACTTTCTATCATCATTTTTGTTCCTTAACATGACAATGTTCCAATGAAAACATTGGAGCACTGACATATACGCACATGATGAACTAATTGGCCCGCAGTTTCTGTTATACCGACAACAAAACATATTCTGTCATCAACCTGTCTACTGCTAAGTGCTTTGGTAAAAAACTGGCAAACATATATCACATCACTTCCACTTATTCTAATCATGGCTGCTATTTTGGCACAAGGCCAAAAATGCATAATCAGGCAGGCACTAAAACTTTTGCACTGATTTGCACATCACATTTTTGAAAGATTGCAAATACTTGATAGTGATTGGACAGACCTGATTGCTCCTCCGTGAATGTCAGGTTAAGGATACTAAGCATTTTTAAGAAGTAAAACTACATGAATCATGTATGCAAACAGGTGATTTGATATTTTGACAAGCAATGGCTGATCACAAAGACTACACAGAAACACAATCAAAGCATGGCCATATTCGGCATGTTTCATCACTGCATCAGTGGCTGAAGTCCAATAGCATGGGGTGCATCTTCCCTTACCTTACCTCACATTTATGTACCACTGCCTACCAAGCAGTTAGCGTGCCTGCAGTTTTATCTTTAACACAAAAATGATCACGTGTGTGCATGAAAGATAGTTTGGGTTAACCTACATACTGATGGCTGACTTTTTCAGAAATAACCATCAAGATAATATATTAGGGAACAACTTATCTTATCTTGTGGTGGTGATTTGGGGTTTTGGGGTGTGTCAACTGCTGTATGTCATGCCGGACCTATCTTATCTCAACTCACAGCTATCAGTTTGGGCAGTGACACCTCATATTCCTATGACCTGAAAGTGCCAATGATTGTCTGATGCAGAAAGGAATAAATGAATAAATGCTTTTTCCAGATTAAAATCATGCAAAAAATGGGATAATTACCAGGGGAAGGGCACACAGATGACCATGAAGCCTGACTCCATGGCACGTACAGCAATCAATGCAGCTCAACTCTACTTAAGTCTGGATTACAAACACAAGTGTAATGATGTTCAGGTTGACTAGTATCATTGTTAGCTAATGGATACTGATATCTAGATCCCGATGAGATGCACACTTTCATGCATGTTACTGAAATTGTAATGGGTTGTGATAAACAAAGCAGACAATGAATTGGGTACCCCCTGAAAGTTATGATCCAAACTATCATTGCATAATTTGTTTGAACATGGTAACACTTGTGACACCTTTAAAAGTTTAAGTTTTACCTACACAAGGTCATGGACATTGGATGTAATTACCATAAAAGTACTGCACTGCAGCAGTGTTAACCTCATTAAAAATTGTCTTCCTTACTGAAAGCACTCTGGTTCCAGTGACTATGCATAATTATTTTACTCATCCTTGCAATAGCTTGCGTTAGCATTAATAATTTTTCTTAAAGTGTCATTTTGGGAAACACTGCTCTTCATCATGATAATGTTCTGTATTTAGAAGAAGAAAAAAACACCAAAAAAGTGAACTATTTATATAATGTAAACCAAATCTCCATGAAAACGTGAAACAGTAAGACTGAAAACAGTAAGTAAAGTGACTGAATGTCTGACCATGATTGTAAACAGTATGTTGTATTTTGCAACACAACATATCATTTTGCATTTACTGCCATTTTTTGCATCAACAGTACTTTTCACTTATTCCACTATTTGCATCATTAGGCTTACTGCATTTTCACACAGATCTTGACTTGAGAGCTGTCTCAGCAAACTACTAGCAAATCTAAATACAACGCGGCACGTCAAGTAATTTGACAGTGCTAGAGCGACTGAAAGACCTCCTGCTGGGTTTTCAAACCAAATGTGCCCAGTAATCTCATTCAATGTTGTGTATGCCTGTCCTGAGTCTGGCACAATGAAAAACAACATAATAACTAGTACCTTCTGAAAGTAGGCTGCATGCATAGCATTATTGACACACAAATACTAGCTAACATACCACTACCTTGAAATACAACAAGATCACAGCAAAATCCATCCACCAGAACCAGTGCTACACTCAAAACTACTTTCTGTGTTTAAACTGAATAGTTCCAGAGCAGAAATAAAACTTATTTTTGATAAGCATTTTCAGCTTCTAGCAGCATCAGGAGCATTTCCTAATGGGAGAATTATGTTTTCATAACCGGTGTACACCAGAGACATCTTTGAAGACATGCTTGTACCATGGCATGGCAATAAAGGCTGGCATGTGGAAGCCTACATGAACATCCATCACAAATGCACAAACTCCCTCACCTTGAGCACATGTCCCTTCCGGAAACTAAGCTCGTCCTCTGCAGTCGCAACGAAGTCATGTCTGGCAATCGCTTCCATAGCCCTTCTTGCCAATGGGCTGCACTAGGTCCGCAATAATAAGTGGCTTTAGGGTATCGGGCCAGGCCCTAAGGGTCACGACGAACCCGGCGCAGGCTGACACCTGTCTCCACGCCTTGTTTTGGATAGAAAGACAACCGAAACCAAGTTCAATGACTTCTTCTGCACTTTCCGTCTGCGATCGCAATACAGAATACGAGATATATCGAGCTTTCGGAGATAATAGGCACGCCCAGCGTGGCCACACACTACGCCGGGCTCCCCGCAACTAAGTAAGTACTGTTACGGAGTGCAATAGTGATGTTTGGATGGGTTGATCATTTTGCCAGTACTTAACGGGACAAACGTCGTATTTACAAACATGAATCATGTATATTGCATATCAGGATCTCAGAATTACTTTTCCTGAACATTTTGTCACCAAAAATTTTATTTCAGTCTTAGCACTTAATCTTTGATTTTCTTAGGATCAAGAAATGCGTCATCAGTACAAGTAGTATAAATCTCTCTAGCAACATCTCTTGCCCTTCCTAAGGGAGAGGATTGGTGTCGAGGCGGTGGTCTCATGGAATACGCTGTGTGCATGTACGGGGGGGGGGGGGGGGGGGGGGGGACGGGGGTGTGGCAGAGGGCGCAGCCAGAGCAGAGGTGTCACTTCCAAAATCGGTTGGGGTGCTGAGTAGATGACGTTGACCGATCCTACCCCAAATTTTGTTTTCCCTGGATTACGGCCACTTTGATTTGCACTTCCGACGTAAAAAGTGTAACAAATGTTACGTCGCATCCTAAATGAGGCGCACCACCGTGGACAATCGACCGGACAATCGATTACCTGCATCAAGTCCAGCTGTTGCGTATCATGGACCGCCAAGGGTCCATCTGGAGCACCTTTAGTCTATTGCGTTGCGATTTCACTGATCCGACGGGTTTAACACACCAATGGTTGATAACCCTGTCGCTGATCACGACTCGTCATTCAGTTGGTAGTCAAGTACTACCGCAGTCACAATTGTGTGACGAGGACACTTGCCACCGTTAATGAAAGTACGGGTTGGCTTCTCTATTGGCCAGGGGCGGCGCCACGGATTTTGAGTTGGGGGAAGTTGAGTTGGGTTATGGAAAAGAAAGCCCCTCTCTGCATCAGGAAACCCTTCTCTGGAGTGAAAAATCGTCCGGTGCTCTTGGTCTCTGGCCGGAAATGGAAGCTCGCCTTGTCTCGGACCCCAATTCGGGTGCAAGATGCTCTCCGACAAGTGAGGTACCAGCCCCACGGGTCAGGATCCTTATTCTTCTTATTGTGACCTACAGCCAGTCCTTCGGACCCTTCCGTTCAACCTTCCAATCGGGCGCCTGAGCATCGGTCCTCAGAAGCCCTTCGGGTCCCTCTCCAGCCCCTTCCAACAATGTCCCTGGACGACTCGTGGGCCTTTATCAGCACAGGAGAACCTGTTAGGCACTGTGGCCCTTGGCCAACGGTGGGCCTGACCGGCACGGGCGGAGGGGGGCGGGAGGGGGGGGGGGGGGCTCCTTGGCTCAGGGGCCCCGACCTTGTCATGCTTGGGAAATGGGCCCCCAGGCCCAGACCGATACGGAGCCAACTGTTGGGTTCTGGTGGTGCCTGACGGACATCGAGACCCTCATTAGCCCTGGGGCCCTAATCGGCGCAAAGGGTCTTCAAACAGGCACTTCAGGGTCGGGCCCTACTAGCCGAGGTCCTTAATTCAGCTTACAGTCAGCTCTTCGTGCCTTTAATCGTCGGACCTGGTGGCCACCTCAGGACCTAAGCCGGTTGGGGGGGGGGGGGGGGCGGGCGGGGTCAGGTGCATCGTCTGATCCCCCGCCCACAGCACGGGGTTATTGTGCATTCAAAGGGAGCATTCCATCCTTTTTGTGCTTTGTATTTATTGTTAGATCAGAAGCTTACGATTTGATCAGTAACACCAGTTTTCTGGAAATCCTTCTGAATAGGGCTCATATTTGGATTTGAAGTAAACACTCTGGTGTATGAACCTCTATTTCGACAAAAAAATAATGCGAACCTGAAGATTTTACCATGCAAATCAACGAAACTTAAGATTATGGCTTTGATTCCTTCCCTTGGTGTTAAACATAGAAGGGTCTTTTTAGGGCGCACATTAACTTCGGGAATGGGTGTACCATATGGTCCATAGTGAGGCGCTGGTCCAAACTGCCACCGGTGCGCTTTTCGATAACAGGCCCTTGCCGCCCTCTGGGCCAGTCTCAAACTTTTTTATTATCCGCACTAGTAGAGGTGCGCAAGTCGGTTGTCTTGTCGATGGTGGCCGCGACTGCGTGGAAGACGTGCAGTGCCGTTGCAAAGTGTTGACAGTATGATTTAGACTCGAATATTATTAGAATCAGTGTTCTTACGTCATGAAGGTGCTGCAGTGGCATTAAACAATGCTTCTAATAGACTAACGGGTCGTTAGGTTTTCCTAGAATATTTTTCTTTCTTTTAATCTGCCCAAAAGTGCGGTACTCCGTTTAACTT
This sequence comes from Pollicipes pollicipes, assembly GCF_011947565.3. Classification (NCBI taxonomy): domain Eukaryota; kingdom Metazoa; phylum Arthropoda; class Thecostraca; order Pollicipedomorpha; family Pollicipedidae; genus Pollicipes; species Pollicipes pollicipes. The sequence goes on along the minus strand of NW_023596448.1, from coordinate 12,664,540 downwards.
CAGGTAAATTGGTACGTTCTTCGGCGTGAAGTAAAAGTCGAACCTGACGTCACCCGACCAGCAATACTACGCGTAGCGCCAGGGACGCGGAAGCCGGGCATTTCAGCAACTGTCGCTTGTTTTCGAAAATTGGGCCGCAATAGGATCTCATCCTTTTTATTTAGGGATACAACAGGGCAAGGGGTAAACAGTGCAATTAAGTTTGCGCAGCTAAGGCCAGAAGACCGGCAAATGTCTGAGAGGTTTGACCGAAAAGCTCCGAAGTACAGCAATGACCGCAACCCGTCATGACTAGCCTTGTCTCCGTCCCCCACAACCAAAAATGCGTGCCGCTGCCGATGGTCCCCATAAAAGCGCGCCTTCGGCGCCCTAAGCTGGCTTTTAGAGGACCGACTTTACCTTCATATCAGAAGGGGCACGTACCTCCAGTGCTTCCCTTCCCCTCCAGGTACGTCCCTGTAGGCTGTTATGAGGCCTGAACTAAAGTCTGTTTTTCAAGTGATGCAAAACATTGCAACACAAATTGCCCTTCTCCAAAACAAAGACGCAAAATTCTGTACATGGGAACCAAATAAACCTTTGAAGGAGCACTTGCCTAACAATAACAAAAAAAAAAACATTCGACAACCTGATAGCGCAGTACGGTTTGGAAACTCAAGCAAAGATGATTGCAAAAACTTAAACTTGAATCCTAGATGTAATAATATATCACCGTGTTCCATCTTACATGGCTGCAGAATGAGACTTATGCCATTATTTGGCTGGTAGCCATACCTCTTAGCAGCAGCCAAATATAGTGTCCTGGTCTTTTGGCGTCAAGTTGAAGCCTATGAGAGATAATGCTGTTGACTTCAATGGGGAGTCGTATCGCAAGTGAGATACCTGTAACGCTACAAAAAAAGTTCGACCCGTTCCAGCGTCACAAGACTCGTGTAATTGTAATCTTTGAGATGACACATGGAACTAAGACACGCCTACTCCAGTAAGGCACTTCAGGGCATAGCTAAACTCTCTTTTCCATAAAAATATGCCTCAGCAAATTTCTGAAATCACCAAGAAAGTCGCTTGCCTCTCTTCATGAACTCATCTGCAGGCCTTTCTGCGTTAGGCGGCTTTTTTGGGCAATAGCCCAGACACATTTCTTTGATCGCCGCTCGTGGCTCTTCAGACAAGAGCCGTGGAGTGACTAACCGCGACGAGGCATGCAGTCAGACAAGAGCCATGGGGAGATGGGGAGCGACTACCGCGACGAGGCATGCAGTCAGACAATAGTTGTGGGATATGTGGAGTGACTAACCGCGACGAGGCATGCAGTCAGACAAAAGCTGCAGAGAGATGTGGAGCGACTAACCACGACGAGGCATGCAGTCAGACAAGAGCCGTAGAAAAGTGTAGAGCGCGGCACCCGAACTGAGGGTAACGTGTGATCTGTTTCCAGCGGACCAGGTCTGTGACCCGTCTCCAGCAGAGGTCGTCATTTGTGACCCGTTTCCAGCAGACCTGGTCCGTGACCTGTCTCCAGCAGAGGTCGTCATGCGTGACCCGTTTCCAGCAGACCTGGCCTGTGACCTGTCTCCAGCAGGCCGTGATGAGTGGCCCGACCTTGACAGGTTGTCAAGCTGTAACCCGTGACGTGCCTTCACTGTCCACGGACACAAGCCAATATGATGAAGATATAGTTCGAAAACATACCCCCTTTTCACTCATCAACACATATTTTCTCAATGTTCCAATACCTTCACATATTTGTTATAGAAGTGCATCGAAATGTACGGTTATAAGAAATGTGGTTGCTCTTTAAAGCTTGCAATGCATGCTTATGAAATATAGCATGAGCTTTTATTTGCGGAATATGTGTAAAATGATGTGTAGAAGGCATGAATTAAAAGGAAAGATAACGACCGGTGAGATGCTTATTAAACCAGCTATAAACAGAATAGTTGTGATCCGAAGTAATGCCGAGAGATAAACCAACCAGAGTTAATCCAAGAAGCCGAGCGCAGTCAAATTACACTCATGTTTAGAACATGCTGTGTATTAACATTCATGCGTATCAATGGGAATGAGTTCCTGCTGCTGCCCAGTGCTGGAGCGTATGATCACAGCCAGACCAATGTCAGGCGGCGTTCGTTTTCTGCCTTGCATCTCCTGCAGTAGATTTGTTGCCGTTGGCACTGCCATTGCTACAGCAATCCATGCACATTTTATGCGATTTACGGTAGTAGCTTGACCTATTTTGTCAGCCATGTAGCTCTGAATAAAGCTCAAGAGACGCGAGAACAACGGCAATTTGGTCACTTCCATTGCTGGCCATAGCATGCAATTAATAACAATGCTTTAAAGTCACGTCGTCCAATCGACGTGAAATGTGTCTATAAAGCTGCAGCATTTCCTCGTGTCGTGTCGTTTCTCACCGCGACTTCTCCCCCTCCCCCTCCCCCCCCGTATCGGAGAGGGGGAGCGTGGAGGAGGGGGCTGTGACCGATGCCTATGACCTTTTCTGGCGCTCCGCCGTTGACGGGCCGTCACGTGGCGCACTCCTTCCGAGAGGTCCTGCCCGTCACGTTCGACGCGGCAGCCCGGTCGGCCGTCTGTCGGCGGCTATAAAGACGGACTGATGCGAACCGGCGCCCTCAGCTGCGCCGCCCGGACCTGGCACGCGCTCGCACCTGGCCACCCGTCTCGACAGAAGCTCAGGTGGGCTCCAGTCATTCGTTTCGGGACAAAAGCTCAGGGGTGGGGGGGGGGGGGGGGTGGAACTCCGGTCTCAGGACAGAAAGTCAGGTGGGCTCCAGTCACCCGTCCCCGGACAGGGGCTCCAGTCACCCGTTTCGAGACACGGAGGCCCGGCGGTGCCTGCGGTCGGGAGCTGGGGCTGCTCCGTAGTTTGGGCCGGCGGCGTCCGCTGTCTGGAGCTAGGGCCGCTCCGCCGGATAGGCCGGCAGTGTCCGCGGTCTGGAGGTGGCACTATTTCGTAGGTCAGGCGCTCATGAGCTTCCATATGGTACCGTGCCTTGGTGTGTGCGTTTCATCACGTCTCGTGGTGTTTTATGAAATGTGAAGGACAACGTGTCGAACTGACCAACACGTGAACCCAAGCAGATCAAACATTCCCCACTTGAGATGCGTCAGGTGTAAGGCATTTCCGTCAGACATAAGCACACCGACCATGTGCACTTGGAAGACCCGAATACCACATGTTAAAGTCGTTTCAGCACACCGAGGTCATTGGGATGGCAAATGACGCACCATACGGCTGAAAAAAGATCAAATTATTTAGATCTACCTGCACCCCAATTTGCAGAAACATTCAGCATCTCCAATCATGCGCACGAAAGCATCCCAAATCCCTGGTTTTGTACAAAGTGAGATAAATACATGTACAGAGGGACAGGGGAGATAATAGAGAGAGAGAAGAGAGAGAAGAGAGAGAAGAGAGAGAGAGAGAGAGAAGGAGAGAGAGAGAGAGAAGAGAGAGAGGAGAGAGAGAGAGAGAGAGAGATAGAGAGAGAGAGAGAGAGAGAGAGAAGAGAGAGAGAGAGAGAAAGAGAGAGAGAGAGAGAGAGAGAGAGAGAGAGAGAGAGAGAGAGAGAGAGAGAGAGAGAGAAGAGAGAGAGAGAGAGAGAGAGAGAGAGAGAGAGAGAGAGAGAGAGAGAGAGAGAGAGAGAAGAGAGAGAGAGAGAGAGAGAGAAGAGAGAGAGAGAGAGAGAGAGAGAGAGAGAGAGAGAGAAGAGAAGAGAGAGAGAGAGAGAGAGAGATAGAGGAGAGAGAGAGAGAGAGAAGAGAGAGAAGAGAGAGAGAGAGAGAGAGAGAGAGAGAGAGAGAGAGAGAGAGGAGAGAAGAGAGGAGAGAGAGAGAGAAGAGAGAGAGGAGAGAGAGAGAGAGAGAGAGAGAGAGAGAGCGAGAGAGAGAGAGAGAGAGAGAGGAGAGATCCTTTCGACAGTTTTTGAAAACAGCGTCAAAGCACAAGTGCCGTGGAAACAGCACATATCCACTCGACTCGCATCCAGTTCTCAAGCACGAAGCATGATACCCAGCAGTCGATTTAGTCGGTAATCAAATCTTTAACGAATCGCGAGCTGAACATGTGAAAGCTATGACACCGTCGTCATTAGAACTTGATGACACATTCAGCTGTTCAGGCTATGTTGTGCCGTCTGTCTCGCACCCTGGCAGGAATGGAGGGCACCGCGGGGAATCGAACCCCGTACCTCTGGTTTCCCAATCGCGCAGCTGAACTGCTCCACTACCGACACCCAGGCTGCGATGCCATGACTAGCCATGCCTAAAGCTTTCATTGACCAAACTGCCAGCTCATTGCCATCGATACCCGGCACAGATTTGATCTGTTCGGCGTTTCTTGTCAAGTGTCGCTGCTGGTTACCGAACCCATGAATCCAATCCACAGCCTGACCACAGTCGCATCCGACTGGTTCTCCAGCAGCCATGTTGCGGTCGGCACTCCTTGTATCGCTGGCGATCGGCGCGCTGGCCTCCTTCAACCACGGCGGTCACCTGCTGGGTGGCACCATCTACAGCGACGTGCTGACGCCAGCCTCGCCGCTCTCCGGCCTCCTGCTGCCCGGCCACGTAGGCCCCGCGCTGCGCCTCGTGCGCGCCCGCTACGGCCACGTGTCGCACGAGGCGGCCGTGGACGTGGTCCGGCTCGTGCTGCGCCGGTCGTCGCCACTGCTGCTGCACGCAGTGCACCTGCAGGCGGTGGGTGGCTGAGGACGGAGGAGGGAGGGGTAGGCAGGAGTGTGCGGCGCGGGGCAGGAGGTGGAAGCGTGTGGAAGTTATCTGGGACGCTGCAGGCGCTCAGGACAGCTTTCCCGCGATCCTCAGGCCTAAAGCAAAAATCTCAAAAAATATATTGGCGAGGTAACCGCGCTGCAGTCCTGTACAATAAGTCGGGAGGTCCGAGGTGAGTCGGAATAGAAGAGTTATCTCCGCCCTCCTTCTCTTAATGACCTCTGTGTGAAATGGCACGTGGAAAAGTATAAGCACATGGGCAACACGTAGTATGCCAGACATGGTATTCATTTTCTCGTGAGCAGGAAGGCTTTAGCTCCAAGACACAGTCACAGCAGCGGTGGCTTGTAATGAAGCAGGACATGCTGGTTGTTGTCGCATCGTGACTGCCTGCTGGTGTCTCCGAAGTGGGTATATCCTGACCATGGGCAGCTGCTTTCAAAAGTCGAGCCAAAATGCCTGTAATGCAACTACTCTTGTCTGTGGAAATAACCCCAAAACAGCACTGCATATTTTATGGCAGGTATTTAAAGTTTCCGAAAACTGGTACGGGTGGTATAGAGAGAAATAAAGTATTTGGTAGAGAGCAATGATAGTGGTGAAGGGGGTGTGTAGGCGCCGCGGCTTAGTGCAGTCTGGGGGTGCATTCGGTAATGTCACGGTGCCACCATTTCATATAACGATGACCTGGGCCGGTGGATAGGCGTCATTATCACCTGTCCCCGCTTACAAATGTGACAGTCGTCCTCTCCAGCGATGATCGTCGCGAACGCCGATGGAAGACCACCAGAACCACGGGTGAGTGCCCGTTCCTCAGTCTTAACCTGCTGCAGGTTCCAGTCATCCCACAGCGTCTGACCTACCTTGAGACGGTGCTGGACGCCCTGCCGCCCGTCTTCTACACGGGCGTCTACACCAGCGGCCTGCAGTCCTACGTCCGCGGCCTGGGGCTTCAGGTGTCCTCCGCAGCGCTTCTGGTAGGATGAGAAGCAGCCTAGTCCTGCCTCTTAACTTGCATTGTTGCATTTCATTTGCATACGACCTATCTGCATATCGTGTTTTTCTATCGGCATATTCAGTTGCATATAAGTGTATAAGTGATGAATTTAATCTACTCACGCTTCAGCCTCGCCTTATTTGTATTTGTTCGATTTCGCGCTGATTCAAGTGTTATTGTTATCGCCTTAAACATATATCTGTTTAGTGACAATAGACTTCAACGAAGCTATTGCCCAATGTAAAACGTACATATACTTTAAACTTCTAACAAAAGCTATCTGCAGTGCTAAAAATAAGATAAAAACGCGGCACTGAGGGGGGGGGAGGGTAAAGACCTCTTCCCCCACTGACCTTAACCAGTCTGGCTGTTCTGAACCGATTTCCGGGATTTTATCAAGGGGTTATGCAGACATTGCGGCCAGGGACGCAGCCAGAGTTACAGTAAGAGGCAGGATAGTGCGGTAATAATTGACACTTGCTGGTAGAAACGCTATAATATTATGGCTATGATGACTCCAATTAACACGCGCCCGGATGGCCGGCCAGATACCCTTCGCTCGGGTGGAGGGGGGGGGGAACAATTTGTCCCCCTGAGATTTCGGAAACTAAGAAAGCTACAAACACCAAATTTATAGGGTGTCTTGGCCTGTACGTGAACTTACTTGGGTCAAAGTTTGAGCTTCATAGGCTATGACCTTCAGGTCAAATAATGTCAAACGAGGTCAAGTTCCCAGTTGGTCTCTCAAGTGCCCCAGAACCTAGGCAACTGTTTCTAAGAAAAATACTACGAGCCATTTGAGGTCAGCGACCTTGTTTAACCTTTGGAAGGCCATGGTGACCAAAACCGTACAAGGCTGCTCCGAGTTTTGCATTTGAATAAGCGACAAAGATAACGATAGGCAGTTTGCTCCCAAAACAAAATTTCGACTCGGGTCATTTCAGCTCAATGACCTGTTCTGACCTCCAAGAAGTCAGTGGAAGATGTCTAATGCGGTTCCTGCTGTCAATAACTTCGAAATGAGTACCACAACTATCCCTACAGCAAAGCTCCTAGAGAAATAAATGAAGGTTGGTTTTGACCTTGGTCTGACATTCCATGCCTGACGTTAGGTCAACGTAATTTGCTCATTCAATATTTGTGGTGCCTAAGAAAGCATCTCAGAGATATATGGCTTCGTCAAAGACTCTGTTATTGTATCAGATTGAACGATTCCCTAGCAATTGTCTTCGCTGACACCATGGCCTGACTTTGACCTGCCATAGGTCAGAGACCTTACAATGTACATTAAAAATTTTGAGGGCAAACGATCCTATTTATTTGTCTACAGCTATGCAAAATTTATCGCGGCTACGCTACGGCCGTTCGTAAACTGTTTCTGGAAAAATCTTCCAGGGGTTCAATTTGCCCCCCCCCCCCCACACCCGAGCGCATGTTAAAGGCTTTTGGTACTCCTGCGCTGAAAGGGTTGGTCCACAGATATGTCAAAGCGAAAGATACAAAAACTATGATGTTCCTGGATTTTGATCGCCTTTCAAAATATAAGTTGTTCGTCTCTTTCAATGGTCCGCTGGTATTCATTTCAATGTTTGGTAATTATGGGAAATCAAGGTTATCGTGCGCCGAAATAAAGATTTGGGTGCCCCTCGCCCGAGGGGCCGATTCAGGATGTCATGTCATCGGCGAGGAAGCCACAGCAATGTTGTGTCTCTGGACTTTGGTGCTCCTTGAGAATGAAGGCTTGTGCCCCTTTGAAGTGCTCTCTAGAACTGGATGCCTCTTAAAAAGGGCGATGAAAATGTACAGCAAGGTTTTGGTGGACATTTGTGGAATGGATAAGGCTTGGGATCCCCTCAAAAGACGCAACACGGACATTACGGTGCCCATGAAATCTAGTGCCTTTCAAAAATACATATTTCGAGTAGTTTGTGGTGCACCTGGAAGTTGGTGCTTATTGAAAATAAAGGTTGCATGGTTCCGAAATGAGGGTAGCCCTTTACCATGAGATTGTGGTGACCCTCCAGGGAACCAAAACATCAGGGGAATCAGGGTGGGGGGGGGGGGTGGAGGGGGGGGGAGGCATCATGACTCCATGACCCTTTTCGCCACCTCCTCTGGATCCGCTCCTGTGTGTGATGCACACCGCCTCATTGCCTTACTGGAGGTGTTGGTGGAGACGACCAGTTGCTGAAGGAACCTTTCAATAGCCCCACCAATGTACGGTACACATGGTTCCCTATTGCAGGAGCCGCTGGCGCTCATTGACGCCCGTCTGGCTGTCGGCCTGGTCGCCCCTGTGTCGGTGTGCACCAATTCTGCAGAGCTTCATCGGAAGCCGTCTTCTGCACGTCACCGGCGGACATTGTGAGTCCTGGCCTTTTTGTTTGTTTTTCTCTTTAACCTGTCTGGCTGTCCGTGCGACTCTCTATCCTTCTCCTTCCCTATCTTCTCTCTCTTCTCTCTCTCTATCTCTCCTCTCTCTCTCTCTCTCTCTCTCCTCTCTCTCTCTCTCTCTCTTCTCTCTCTCTCTCTCTCTCTCTCTCTCTTCTCTCCTCTCTCTCTCTCTCTCTCTCTCTCTCTCTCTCTCTCTCTCTCTCTCTCTCTCTCTCTCTCTCTCTCTCTCTCTCTTCTCTCTCTCTCTCTCTTCTCTCTCTCTCTTCTCTCTCTCTCTCTCTCTCTCTCTCTCTCTCTCCTCTCTCTCTCTCTCTCTCTCCTCTCTCTCTCTCTCTCTCTCTCTCTCTCTCTTCTCTCTCTCTCTCTCTCTCTCTCTCTCTCTCTCTCTCTCTCTCTCTCTCTCTCTCTCTCTCTGTCTCTCTCTCTCTCTCTCTCTCTCTCTCTCTCTCTCTCTCTTCTCTCTCTCTATCTCTCGCTGCCCTCTTCCTGCCTCGCCCTTCGCTCACTCTTTTCCACACTCTGCTTACCATTGGCTTACATGACCCTGAGGCTGGGCCTTGCAGGGCTCAAGGCCTGCGTCATCGCCCCCCCCCCCTCCCTTACACATCCTGCCGCCGTCGTTTTCAGTTTTCCTCTGGCCTAGTCGACTCAATACTCCACTGCTCCCCATCTCTCTCGCTGCAGCGCATCACTCGACTTTGCGTTCATTGCCCTATTGCAGTTCAGCCCAACTCCTTACTGTTCAGTACTGGTCTGCAGGTTCTGTCGCTCCGGTCCGCTGTTTCAGCGCTGTGCCCGTTGTTTCACTGTTGTGCCTGTTGTTTCAGTGCTCAGCCTGCGCCGCTGAGCACGCTGTACGCGCGGCCTGACGTCCCTGCGCCTGACGCCGTGCCTGTCGGCTTCCACCGCGTCACCCTTGGCACCACCGTATCAGTCCATCAATGTAAGTGGACTGCGACTGGGAAAGTTAAAAAAATGAATGGGTCATCGTGGTCGATATGTCTGATAAGCACAGAAAGCTGGATTCTATTTGGTGGTGGATTTGTGTTGTTTTATGGTGCGTCGGCATCGGGCTATTTTGCTCGCATCGCAGTCGGTGTACAGACATTCGCTCAGCCACGTGGCCATAGATCAAGGCATCTACAGCGAAGTAGCGAAACGAAAGTGATGGATGCTGGATCCATTAGTGATGGATGTTGCATGTCATGACATAAAAGACGAGCGCTCACCGCGTCACGTGCAAGGCATTCAGTCTTTTCCCTCATGTGGTGAACATGACTGCAAGCCGTTACAGCTCCTGTGGCGACACAGGGCTACGGCCTTTTGTCACGGCAGTCGTGTGGGACTGAGTTAGTGGTGTGCAATGCAGCCAGCATCTGTAAACGTTTGATATCAGTGCCCCCTCTGGCCTCGGAAACACTACCACGGCGCGATTGTACCGCCCCCCCAACGCAGAACCTCTCTGACCACCCGCTTGATAACACAGTTGGAAAAATGCACTGCACTAAACCATTACTGACTCATCACTAACCCACCATTTAATCCTGTTACTAACGCATCATTGCGCCACCATGGGTTTGTAAAGGTCGTGTCCTAGCCGCCCTGCGAGGGCAGACAATACTCTGACCCCTCGCAGGCCAACGGTCAACCACCAACCAACAACTCACATACAGCAGGCCTACTTCTGACCCACAACAGACCACCCTGCGCCCTGACCCACCGCCCCCGCCGCCGACGGTGCAGCCGGCGCTAACCCAGCTGGGTCTTACCCGCCTGGTTCAGCCCGCCACCGTGATTGGCGGACGGTGGACTACCTGCGGGACCAGCGATCCCCGTACGTCAGTTCGTGCCGGCGCGTCACCCGGCTGGACATCCCGAGCATACCCACGGTCGTCAAGCAGCGTCACGGTGGGTACATCAGTGTCAAGGAGGGTGCATTGGTGTCAAGGTGGGTGCATCGGCCGTCAAGGGTGGGTGCATCGGTGTCAAGGTGGGTACATCGGTGTCAAGGTGATACATCGGTGTCAAGGAGGGTGCATCGGTGTCAAGGTGGGTACATCGGTGTCAAGGTGAGTACATCGGTGTCAAGGTGGGTGCATCGGTGTCAAGGTGAGTACTTTGGTGTCAAGGAGGGTACATCGGTGTCAAGGTGGGTGAATCGGTGTCAAGGTGGGTACATCGGTGTCAAGGTGGGCGCATCGGTGTCAAGGTGGGTGCATCGGTGTCAAGGAGGGTGCATCGGTGTCAAGGAGGGTGCATCGGTGTCAAGAGGGTGCATCGGTGTCAAGGTGTGTGCATCGGTGTCAAGGTGGGTGCATCAGTGTCAAGGGGGTACATCGGTGTCAAGGTGAGGGTGCGTCGGTGTCAAGGTGGTGGGTGCAAGGTGGTGTCAAGGTGAGTGCATCGGTGTCAAGGTGAGTGCATCGGTGTCAAGGTGGGTGCATCGGTGTCAAGGTGGGTGCATCGGTGTCAAGGTGGGTACATCGGTGTCAAGGTGAGTGCATCGGTGTCAAGGTGAGTGCATCGGTGTCAAGGTGGGTGCATCGGTGTCAAGGGGGGTACATCGGTGTCAAGGTGGGTACATCGGTGTCAAGGTGGGCGTCTCCGTGTTCAGGTGGGCATATCACGGTCAAAATGTGAATCTAAGCATCGAAACGTATGTCTATGTGGGTCTTTCGGCGCTAAGGTGTAGATCACGTTAAAGAATTTTCCATTGCTGAGACGGATATAAAGCAACGAATATCTCATTGTCGACGTGGGCAGAGAGGCAGGGAAACAACCCGCTGAGCTGGGCAATCGACATTTTCAGATAAGCTTTTATAAGACGTGTTATGTGCACATGCTTCCGCTCTTGCCAGACCACTATTTCTGCTTCCGCCTTACGCCTTGGCACGGCCGTGTTGCCAGATCCAGCCTGTGCAGCATCACCTGAGTTTCGTGCCGGCACCGGTGCTCCGCCGCGATATCCTGCCGCTGCTCGCGCTCCGCTTCTACACGTTGCCGTTGAGCCTGCGCCGCCACCTCCGGCTCCAGGACCTGCTACCCGGCTACCTCGCCTCGGTCGACGTGAGTGACATCAGTTCCGATGACGTCATGTTGACACTGAGTGACGTCATTAGCAGCTGACGTCACTAGCAGTGACCTCACCAGATTGGATAAGGGACGCCATTTTGGTACATCTTTGACCCGGGACCGTCACAGTACTATATTTGGGAGTCGTCGAATTTTTATGCTGTTTTTTCACCTAACGTATAAGGTACAGAACGAAACCTCACATCACAGGGGGGAGCCCGGCCCTCGATTTAAGAAGTAAATCACGCTTATGACCTACTCCGCATATGTATTCCGTTCTCATTATTTCTGAACCACAGCTTAACAATGTCGTTTTGTAGGCGGGTTCTTGAAATATTAATCTGAATCATTCTTAAAATCCTTTGTATTTTTCATCCACGTATTTTTCTACAAACACCTTATGGACGGACAAGGTATTAAGTGTTACATATCTTTCATCTCACGCATAAGTCTTATGCAGCCCGCTTGCTCCTCGGAGAAGTGCAACATTCGCTTTGATTGGCATTTCATTGATCAAGTGGTATTAGAAGCCACAGCTGTAAAGCAATACCAAAATGGTCCACAAAAATGCACATAATTTATGCAACTCAATGTATGAGAATGCCAATGTGTTTGCTCTGATACCTGAGCGCATTAGAATTGATAGTCAGATTTTATCTCCTGTCTATCCAGTTTCGCCGGTGGTAAGCTCATCTACAAACAATGCGAGCTTGATAAAAAAGCAATGCCCTAAACTAATCGGTTTCAGCATTCGTGGGTCATCTCACCCCTCCTTCACTCCTAATACCACATGACTTTGACCTCTGTCGGCCACAGGTGAGCCACCACGCGACCTTCAATCGCGGCTTCGTCAGGGGCCTGCTGTCCGGATTTGACAGCTACGTCTCCGCACATGCCAAGGGTTTCGGGGGACGGCTGTGGACCAGAAAAATCTGGACCCACAAGTGAGCGGCGGAGGCAGCTCGCCCCTTCTGCGGGGGTCGTGGAGGCGCTGAGCTTAAGGGTGAAGCCGGTTCGCTACACGGTGTTCAATACATTGATGACGAAGGCAGTCTACCGTACACTCTCTGGCTGCATCTGTGATCGTCAGGATTTGCTATGAATATTACACTGGTTCTTTCAACAGCACATGTATCAAACAGCTACTCCTCTATAGTAGACTGAGTGTTTTTCGTAGAAGGCTGACTATTGAAACACATTTAACCTTCTTGCTAACTATTGTTCATTTCTATTGGGCGTTCGTCGCACAGAATAAACTTAGAGCAGACAAGTATATCGTTTCGAAACATTTTCACTCTCCTTTGAAGAAGCTGTTGTAGTTACACTATATTTACTGGCCGGACGCATTGCTTCGTCGGACGGTAGATTTTCAACCTATTCCAAATGCTCCCAAGTTATCACCATGGGGCCGGATTTAACGGTCACTTCATGCCTGCACTTTGAGTTTGTGACCTGGCACTAAAGCGACTCAGTTCCTTTCTCACCCTCCGCCACGAAATGAGGTTGATTATAAAATATAAGTGATAGGGTGACCGCAAACTTAGCGGTAATATCATCACGGGCATTGAATTACAAACGTCAGCTTCGTGGATTTGGCATAAGTTTTGAGCAACGCAACCATGATTTGGCTGTCATTTATCTGATCATTTATGACATCATTTTTGATCAGACGTGACACTATGGTATCATAGAACTGATTTTCAAGAGAATGCAATTGGGTAGATCATTGTTTGAGTAAGGTCGCAGCATGGGACGACACAATCATTTTTAATGAGTCAATAGCGTGCAGATTGGTTGGATATGACACGTAACAAATCTTGCCACGCAGTGTTTAGATGTGGGATGTGGCAGTTGAGATTATGGGTATATCTATATTCTGATGATCCTTGTCCTGAAATGATTTTTAATGCGGACGCCATAAAATTTGCCCGGAAAGTCAGGCAGTGTAGAGGCTGCCTGACATCGATTAGTCTTAGAACAATTTCGGCAGTCTAGGGCGAACAGGCTCTGTAACATAACCCAACTTACTTCATCTCCTGCGCTTTAGATTCGACTTAGGAAACATTGGATGTACATTGGAATGAATGTGCGATGTTATATCTGGATATACCCACATCGCATCGTTCAGCGATGGTGTCAGGTGCTGCCACCTGTTCAGTGCCGTGGTTACCGGACGTGAGCCAGAGCGTGCTGATACCTAGCGGTGGAGGGAGCAGTCAGTGTCTCGTGTGCGGCCGGTCGGTGGCGCCACGTGTGAGGTGGAGAGGGTGGCTGTCTTCGGCCACAGAACACCAGGGTTTAGTTGAGTTCCATGGGACCAGCCTGGACGATCAAATTCGGCTACTAGTAAACTAAATGAATTGCCTTCAAGCCCAAGTATAGCTGAGCAACGCAACGCACACGATGATTGAGCGTTTCTCATTTAGCATGCGCCGTCGTCGATAACATGCTACTTTATCGCGATCGGGCCTGTTAGCAATATCCAAGAAACACCGGAATCAAGCCGGAGATTGGAAGCTATTAAAATCGGTTCGGAAACACACGCCGCGGTGACATTCGGTGTTAAAAAGACTATAACAGCAGCGGACGTTAAGAAAAGTGCCAGAAACAACAGCATTTGACTGCTTTACCAACATCACTTTTACGTAAGTTGTTCAGTGCTTTAGCGAGGAACATTATTTACATAGATAAGACAGTAGTAAAAGCCGTATTCTTAGAGAAAACCAGGAGAATAAAGGTATCACTACTGTTAGAATTACTACCGTCTTATCAATATCCCTTTTGGAAAATTTACGGACTGGGTAGTGGCATTTCTATTTTGATACACTGAAAGCCTCAAATTTGGCCATTTTTGGAAAAAATGGGCCTGCGTCACGCTTCTGATGGTTTGCCATGGCCAGGCCATCCTCACCTGGCAGCACTCAGGAGGAACGCGCACCGCTTCCAAATGAAGTCGTTGCACGGTCAAGCTATACCAATATCGCTCAGGACAATCGGAGAGAGGGGGGGGGGGGGGGGCGCATGGGGCAAGACAATGTGCAGCCAGCAGCAGAATGGAAACGCAGTATCTACATGTCATATAAATGTATTTACACTGTTATTACCACATGGGTTTTCGGTCCCGCCACTCCCCGTCGTACCACATGAAAGTATGAACAAATGCATCACTTGCAACATTCAATTTTTATTTGAGAAATTGCGGCACAAGCCATGGTTATTAAGACCTTGCACGCGTGAAGTAGCTTAGATCCGACTGGAACACTGATCCAAAAAAGAGTGGCCGCTGATACTTCTACCGGGCCAACCACTCACAAAACAGCGACGCATCCACAGTTCGCACGTCTCAGACAGTTTATCCCCAGCTGCTGATACCCTTTGCGGTGGCGTGCCCTTTGTTTGCTTCGCCTTCCAGCTCGTGCGACCTAAGAGACCCCGTGAAGAAAACGGCATCTAGGTGGACCGAGTGGTCTGGGGCAGTAGGGCTCAGTGAATATAATACCACACCCATCACAGGCAGAACAACTGGCGTACAACAATGGAAAAACAGGTACACCAAATCAATTCACAGCATAGCCTTATTGCTCTTCCCCAGGATTCCAGTGGCTATAAGTAAAAAACCGTAAACGGCAGATACCGTGAAATGTATATGCAGAGCATACATATAATACATAATTGTACATCATACTTGAGAGCTGCCAATAACACTTGGTCTAAGCTAAGGATCTTAGACCAGTGACGATTACTGAGCCACCGCTCACGATACAACTGGCAGGCAGCGATATCTAAAATAACCTTTCGGCTGCTGACGGTGGAATGCTCTTCGTTTTTCATAAGCTGCCATTGAGACATAAAGTGGGTGTAACCACGGCTAAGTTGACTGCAGTAACCTGACTAGTTCGCAAATGGTACAGAGTTTGGTGGCAAGTCAGACACCAGCGCCCCTTCATTTCTTTTTCATCGCGTCCGTTGTAGAATAGTTTGCAGGCAGAAGTCGTCTTGTGTCGTATCACATAGTTGGGCAACGTTCTACAAAGTTGTACCACATACGTGCGCAAAATAAAGTTGAGCGCAAACATAGCATTATAAAGAGATACAGCATTTAGCCCTTGAGTGGTCAGGATCTTTTCACCATCAAACTATAGCTTTTCTTTGAAATCGGGGGTTCATTGAAACTAACACGACTTTCAACAAACAGAACTAAGACATAGGGATTAGGCGTACAAATACATGACTACTTCAACGCACATCTCCTCGTCTACCCTGTGCCGACCATATTATTCGAGCATCATAGACACTACCATTGCTGGGAACCCCATTTGGCGCGGCTTTAACCGAATAATGGCAATCTCACGAAATTTGTAACGCTTAAGCGCATTTGGCAACGACGAACGCTATCCGCCAGCCCTGAAACACTGCGGTTTTTGCGTGGGGCCGTCATCTGCGATACGCGCACTTCAAAATTCCGCAACATTAAAGGCAGCTCAGAGCCGAGGTGGTGTGGCAGCATCAACTCAGAAGCTCCTACCCTCTCAGAATGGCAGACTCGAAAAGTGACGGACAGTGTGAGAATAAACTACTTGCACTCACTGAGCAGCGATTGATGGTATTCTAGCATACACTCGCGCAACCCACTTTTTTCCCACTTTCACTGGCGACAAGACAAGACAGCTTATAACGCACAGAAAATATCACCATCATCAGCAAAAAGCGATACACATAATTTGGCATGCTATGAAATGAATTCAACATTGGGCAAAACCGAGTGGTCTCAGTTTCTCACAAAGACTGCAATGATAATATTTCAGCGTTATTGGAAACGTAATATTTTTCACTCTGCTGCATTTCTGCGTTTGCTTACACCTCCCGCCAACGAATTCACACTTCAGCATTGTTTCGAGGCATCATTGTAACAGGAACTATCCCAATTTTAACAGACAGGTCTGTAATAGGTAAGACCGGCCGGCAACACAACTGTGTAGCACGTTTCCGGCCCAGCGTGCCAGAGCATGTTCTGCTGGCGCCTCTTCAACAGTGGAGGCTATGAATATTGGGCGGCGCGGGTCTTACCAGCCGCGTCACGGGACGCGCCACATTGGTGCATTGCGATGGTGTCGCGCGAGCTATTGTCTCTGAGCGGCGCCATAAGTGAAAGTTTCGTTGCCCTAACCGCACATGGTGCATAAGCTGACCCAATACTAGTGAGGCCTGCATTCAATAGCAACACAGCTTGTTTAGACTGGCCCATTAGCTAATTGAATAGGCAACAGCAGGCGGCCGGTTCGGGGTTGGCTACTTAACCTTATTCCGAGCGAGGCTTACGTTCCCTTATTCCGGGCATGGAATATAGTCGTTTGGATACTGTTGGATGCAAAGAAATGGTGCAACAACCGTTTTAAGCTTTCGTGTTCCAGATGTTATGAGCTCCATAACGCGTATCGCTGCAGACTCCTTTGCCCATAGGCTATTTTATTTTCTTTCTCCTGTTTCACTGCGCACTTGCAGGATCACCCTGGTAGAAGCAACCCACGCTTTCGTAAACAGTGGCAAGTGTATTTGTCGTACAGTCATGAATGTAATGTCATCCTACTGCAAATACAAGGAGAAAACACTTACCCGCGTCATTCAGCACTTCCGCAATCGTTAAATCCTGACTACCAATGGTGCCTCATATGACGCCCTGACGGTCCATGGGGCGCCGCTACAGCCGAACCTGCCGCAGGTGGTCAGCGTCCGGTGAAGCATCCTCTCTAAGGCCTGGCCCCTACAGCCGAACCTGCCGCAGGTGGTCAGCGTCCGGTGAAGCATCCTCTCTAAGGCCTGGCCCCTACAGCCG
>NW_023596448.1:12572265-12647482 GCF_011947565.3 Pollicipes pollicipes | reverse complement strand
TCTCTCTCCTCTCTCTCTCTCTCTCTCTCTCTCTCTCTTCTCTCTTCTCTCTCTCCTCTCTCTCTCTCTCTCTCTTCTCTCTCTCTCTCTCTCTTCTCTCTTCTCTCTCTCTCTCTTTCTCTCTCTCTCTCTCTCTCTCTCTTCTCTCTCTCTCTCTCTCTCTCTTCTCTCTCTCTCTCCTCTCTCTCTCTCTCTCTCTCTCCTCTCTCTCTCTCTCTCTCCTCCTCTCTCTATCTCTCTCTCTCTTCTCTCTCTCCTCTTCTCTCTCTCTCTCTCTCTCTCTCTCTCTCTCTCTCTCTCTCTCTCTCTCTCTCTCCTCTCTCTTCTCTCTCTCTCTCTCTCTCTCTCTCTCTCTCTCTCTCTCTTCTCTCTCTCTATCTCTCGCTGCCCTCTTCCTGCCTCGCCCCTTCGCTCACTCTTTTCCACACTCTGCTTACCATTGGCTTACATGACCTGAGGCTGGGCCTTGCAGGGCTCAAGGCCTGCGTCATCGCCCCCCCCCCTCCCTTACACATCTGCGCCGTCGTTTCAGTTTTCCTCTGGCCTAGTCGACTCAATACTCCACTGCTCCCCATCTCTCGCTGCAGCGCATCACTCGACTTTGCGTTCATTGCCCTATTGCAGTTCAGCCCAACTCCTTACTGTTCAGTACTGGTCTGCAGGTTCGTCGCTCCGTCCGCTGTTTCAGCGCTGTGCCCGTTGTTTCACTGTTGTGCCTGTTGTTTCAGTGCTCAGCCTGCCGCCGCTGAGCACGCTGTACGCGCGCCTGACGTCCCTGCGCCTGACGCCTGTGCCTGTCGGCTTCCACCGCGTCACCCTTGGCACCACCGTATCAGTCATCAATGTAAGTGGACTGCGACGGGAAAGTTAAAAAAATGAATGGGTCATCGTGGTCGATATGTCTGATAAGCACAGAAAGCTGGATTCTATTTGGTGGTGATTTGTTGTTTTATGGTGCGTCGGCATCGGGGCTATTTTGCTCGCATCGCAGTCGGTGTACAGACATTCGCTCAGCACGTGGCCATAGATCAAGGCATCTACAGCGAAGTAGCGAAACGAAAGTGATGGATGTGGATCCATTAGTGATGGATGTTGCATGTCATGACATAAAAGACGAGCGCTCACCGCGTCACGTGCAAGGCATTCAGTCTTTTCCCTCATGTGGTGAACATGACTGCAAGCCGTTACAGCTCCTGTGGCGACACAGGGCTACGGCCTTTTGTCACGGCAGTCGTGTGGGACTGAGTTAGTGGTGTGCAATGCAGCCAGCATCTGTAAACGTTTGATATCAGTGCCCCCTCTGGCCTCGGAAACACTACCACGGCGCGATTGTACCGCCCCCCAACGCAGAACCTCTCTGACCACCGCTTGATAACACAGTTGGAAAAATGCACTGCACTAAACCATTACTGACTCATCACTAACCCACCATTAATCCGTTACTAACGCATCATTGCGCCACCATGGGTTTGTAAAGGTCGTGTCCTAGCCGCCCTGCGAGGCAGACAATACTCTGACCCCTCGCAGGCCAACGGTCAACCACCAACCAACAACTCACATACAGCAGGCCTACTTCTGACCCACAACAGACCACCCTGCGCCCTGACCCACCGCCCCGCCGCAGACGGTGCAGCCGGCGCTAACCCAGCTGGGTCTTACCCGCCTGGTTCAGCCCGCCACCGTGATTGGCGGACTGGTGGACTACCTGCGGGACCAGCGGATCCCCGTACGTCAGTTCGTGCGGCGCGTCACCCGGCTGGACATCCCGAGCATACCCACGGTCGTCAGCAGCGTCAAGGTGGGTACATCAGTGTCAAGGAGGGTGCATGGTGTCAAGGTGGGTGCATCGGCGTCAAGGTGGGTGCATCGGTGTCAAGGTGGGTACATCGGTGTCAAGGTGAGTACATCGGTGTCAAGGAGGGTGCATCGGTGTCAAGGTGGGTACATCGGTGTCAAGGTGAGTACATCGGTGTCAAGGTGGGTGCATCGGTGTCAAGGTGAGTACTTTGGTGTCAAGGGGGTACATCGGTGTCAAGGTGGGTGAATCGGTGTCAAGGTGGGTACATCGGTGTCAAGGTGGGCGCATCGGTGTCAAGGTGGGTGCATCGGTGTCAAGGAGGGTGCATCGGTGTCAAGGAGGGTGCATCGGTGTCAAGAGGGTGCATCGGTGTCAAGGTGTGTGCATCGGTGTCAAGGTGGGTGCATCGGTGTCAAGGGGGTACATCGGTGTCAAGGTGAGGGTGCGTCGGTGTCAAGGTGGTGGGTGCAAGGTGGTGTCAAGGTGAGTGCATCGGTGTCAAGGTGTGTGCATCGGTGTCAAGGTGGGTGCATCGGTGTCAAGGTGGGTGCATCGGTGTCAAGGTGGTGTGCATCGGTGTCAAGGTGAGTGCATCGGTGTCAAGGTGGTGCATCGGTGTCAAGGGGGTGCATCGGTGTCAAGGGGGGTACATCGGTGTCAAGGTGGGTACATCGGTGTCAAGGTGGGCGTCTCGTGTTCAGGTGGGCATATCACGGTCAAAATGTGAATCTAAGCATCGAAACGTATGTCTATGTGGGTCTTTCGGCGCTAAGGTGTAGATCACGTTAAAGAATTTTCCATTGCTGAGACGGATATAAAGCAACGAATATCTCATTGTCGACGTGGGCAGAGAGGCAGGGAAACAACCCGCTGAGCTGGGCAATCGACATTTTCAGATAAGCTTTTATAAGACGTGTTATGTGCACATGCTTCCGCTCTTGCCAGACCACTATTTCTTGCTCCCGCCTTACGCCTTGGCACGGCCGTGTTGCCAGATCCAGCCTGTGCAGCATCACCTGAGTTTCGTGCCGGCACCGGTGGCTCCGCCGCGATATCCTGCCGCTGCTCGCGCTCGCTTCTACACGTTGCCGTTGAGCCTGCGCCGCCCACCTCCGGCTCCAGGACCTGCTACCCGGCTACCTCGCCTCGGGTCGACGTGAGTGACATCAGTTTCCGATGACGTCATGTTGACACTGAGTGACGTCATTAGCAGCTGACGTCACTAGCAGTGACCTCACCAGATTGGATAAGGGGACGCCATTTTTGGTACATCTTTGACCCGGGACCGTCAACAGTACTATATTTGGGAGTCGTCGAATTTTTATGCTGTTTTTTCACCTAACGTATAAGGTACAGAACGAACCTCACATCACATGGTGGAGCCCGGCCCTCGATTTAAGAAGTAAATCACGTTTACGACCTACTCCGCATATGTATTCCGTTCTCATTATTTTCTGAACCACAGCTTAACAATGTCGTTTGTAGGCGGGTTCTTGAAATATTAATCTGAATCATTCTTAAAATCCTTGTATTTTTCATCCCACGTATTTTTCTACAAACACCTTATGGACGGACAAGGTATTAAGTGTTACATATCTTTCATCTCCCGCATAAGTCTTATGCAGCCCGCTTGCTCCTCGGAGAAGTGCAACATTCGCTTTGATTGGCATTTCATTGATCAAGTGGTATTAGAAGCCACAGCTGTAAAGCAATACCAAAATGGTCCACAAAAATGCACATAATTTATGCAACTCAATGTATGAGAATGCCAATGTGTTTGCTCTGATACCTGAGCGCATTAGAATTGATAGTCAGATTTTATCTCCTGTCTATCAGTTTCGCCGGTGGTAAGCTCATCTACAACAATGCGAGCTTGATAAAAAGCAATGCCCTAAACTAATCGGTTTCAGCATTCGTGGGTCATCTCACCCCTCCTTCACTCCTAATACCACATGACTTTGACCTCTGTCGGCCACAGGTGAGCCACCACGCGACCTTCAATCGCGGCTTCGTCAGGGGCCTGCTGTCCGGATTTGACAGCTACGTCTCCGCACATGCCAAGGGTTTCGGGGGACGGCTGTGGACCAGAAAAATCTGGACCCACAAGTGAGCGGCGGAGGCAGCTCGCCCCTTCTGCGGGGGTCGTGGAGGCGCTGAGCTTAAGGGTGAAGCCGGTTCGCTACACGGTGTTCAATACATTGATGACGAAGGCAGTCTACCGTACACTCTCTGGCTGCATCTGCGATCGTCAGGATTTGCTATGAATATTACACTGGTTCTTTCAACAGCACATGTATCAAACAGCTACTCCTCTATAGTAGACTGAGTGTTTTTCGTAGAAGGCTGACTATTGAAACACATTTAACCTTCTTGCTAACTATTGTTCATTTCTACTGGGCGTTCGTCGCACAGAATGAACTTAGAGCAGACAAGTATATCGTTTCGAAACATTTTCACTCTCCTTTGAAGAAGCTGCTGTAGTTACACTATATTTACTGGCCGGACGCATTGCTTCGTCGGACGGTAGATTTTCAACCTATTCCAAATGCTCCCAAGTTATCACCATGGGGCCGGATTTAACGGTCACTTCATGCCTGAACTTTGAGTATTGTGACCTGGCACTAAAGCGACTCAGTTCCTTTCTCACCCTCCGCCACGAAATGAGGTTGTGATTATAAAATATAAGTGATAGGGTGACCGCAAACTTAGCGGTAATATCCATCACGGGTATTGAATTACAAACGTCAGCTTCGTGGATTTGGCATAAGTTTTAAGCAACGCAACCATGATTTGGCTGTCATTTATCTGATCATTTATGACATCATTTTTGATCAGACGTGACACTATGGTATCATAGAACTGATATTCAAGAGAATGCAATTGGGTAGATCATTGTTTGAGTAAGGTCGCAGCATGGGACGACACAATCATTTTTAATGAGTCAATAGCGTGCAGATTGGTTGGATATGACACGTAACAAATCTTGCCACGCAGTGTTTAGATGTGGGATGTGGCAGTTGGGATTATGGGTATATCTATATTCTGATGATCCTTGTCCTGAAATGATTTTTAATGCGGACGCCATAAAATTTGCCCGGAAAGTCAGGCAGTGTAGAGGCTGCCTGACATCGATTAGTCTTAGAACAATTTCGGCAGTCTATAGGGCGAACAGGCTCTGTAACATAACCCAACTTACTTCATCTCCTGCGCTATTTAGATTCAACTTAGGAAACATTGGATGTACATTTGGAATGAATGTGCGATGTTATATCTGGATATACCCACATCGCATCGTTCAGCGATGGTGTCAGGTGCTGCCACCTGTTCAGTGCCGTGGTTACCGGACGTGAGCCAGAGCGTGCTGATACCTAGCGGTGGAGGGAGCAGTCAGTGTCTCGTGTGCCGGCCGGTCGGTGGCGCCACGTGTGAGGTGGAGAGGGTGATGGCTGTCTTCGGCCACAGAACACCAGGGTTTAGTTGAGTTCCATGGGACCAGCCTGGACGATCAAATTCGGCTACTAGTAAACTAAATGAATTGCCTTCAAGCCCAAGTATAGCTGAGCAACGCAACGCACACGATGATTGAGCGTTTCTCATTTAGCATGCGCCGTCGTCGATAACATGCTACTTTATCGCTCGGGCCTGTTAGCAATATCCAAGAAACACCGGAATCAAGCCGGAGATTGGAAGCTATTAAAATCGGTTCGGAAACACACGCCGCGGTGACATTCGGTGTTAAAAAGACTATAACAGCAGCGGACGTTAAGAAAAGTGCCTGAAACAACAGCATTTGACTGCTTTACCAACATCACTTTTACGCAAGTTGTTCAGTGCTTTAGCGAGGAACATTATTTACATAGATAAGACAGTAGTAAAAGCCGTATTCTTAGAAGAAAACCAGGAGAATAAAGGTATCACTACTGTTAGAATTACTACCGTCTTATCAATATCCCTTTTGGAAAATTTACGGACTGGGTAGTGGCATTTCTATTTTGATACACTGAAAGCCTCAAATTTGGCCATTTTTAAAGAAAAAATGGGCCTGCGTCATGCTTCTGATGGTTTGCCATGGCCAGGCCATCCTCACCTGGCAGCACTCAGGAGGAACGCGCACCGCTTCCAAATGAAGTCGTTGCACGGTCAAGCTATACCAATATCGCTCAGGACAATCGGGAGAGGGAGGGGGGGGGGGGGGGGGGGCGCATGGGGCAAGACAATGTGCAGCCAGCAGCAGAATGGAAACGCAGTATTTACATGTCATATAAATGTATTTACACTGTTATTACCACATGGGTTTTCGGTCCCGCCACTCCCGTCGTACCACATGAAAGTATGAACAAATGCATCACTTGCAACATTCAATTTTTATTTGAGAAATTGCGGCACAAGCCATGGTTATTAAGACCTTGCACGCGTGAAGTAGCTTAGATCCGACTGGAACACTGATCCAAAAAAGAGTGGCCGCTGATACTTCTACCGGGCCAACCACTCACAAAACAGCGACGCATCCACAGTTCGCACGTCTCAGACAGTTTATCCCCAGCTGCTGATACCCTTTGCGGTGGCGTGCCCTTTGTTTGCTTCGCCTTCCAGCTCGTGCGACCTAAGAGACCCCGTGAAGAAAACGGCATCTAGGTGGACCGAGTGGTCTGGGGCAGTAGGGCTCAGTGAATATAATACCACACCCATCACAGGCAGAACAACTGGCGTACAACAATGGAAAAACAGGCACACCAAATCAATTCACAGCATAGCCTTATTGCTCTTCCTCAGGATTCCAGTGGCTAGAAGTAAAAAACCGTAAACGGCAGATACCGTGAAATGCATATGCAGAGCATGCATATAATACATAATTGTGCATCATACTTGAGAGCTGCCAATAACACTTGGTCTAAGCTAAGGATCTTAGACCAGTGACGATTACTGAGCCACCGCTCACGATACAACTGGCAGGCAGCGATATCTAAAATAACCTTTCGGCTGCTGACGGTGGAATGCTCTTCGTTTTTCATAAGCTGCCATTGAGACATAAAGTGGGTGTAACCACGGCTAAGTTGACTGCAGTAACCTGACTAGTTCGCAAATGGTACAGAGTTTGGTGGCAAGTCAGACACCAGCGCCCCTTCATTTCTTTTTCATCGCGTCCGTTGTAGAATAGTTTGCAGGCAGAAGTCGTCTTGTGTCGTATCACATAGTTGGGCAACGTTCTACAAAGTTGTACCACATACGTGCGCAAAATAAAGTTGAGCGCAAACATAGCATTATAAAGAGATACAGCATTTAGCCCTTGAGTGGTCAGGATCTTTTCACCATCAAACTATAGCTTTTCTTTGAAATCGGGGGTTCATTGAAACTAACACGACTTTCAACAAACAGAACTAAGACATAGGGATTAGGCGTACAAATACATGACTACTTCAACGCACATCTCCTCGTCTACCCTGTGCCGACCATATTATTCGAGCATCATAGACACTACCATTGCTGGGAACCCCATTTGGCGCGGCTTTAACCGAATAATGGCAATCTCACGAAATTTGTAACGCTTAAGCGCATTTGGCAACGACGAACGCTATCCGCCAGCCCTGAAACACTGCGGTTTTTGCGTGGGGCCGTCATCTGCGATACGCGCACTTCAAAATTCCGCAACATTAAAGGCAGCTCAGAGCCGAGGTGGTGTGGCAGCATCAACTCAGAAGCTCCTACCCTCTCAGAATGGCAGACTCGAAAAGTGACGGACAGTGTGAGAATAAACTACTTGCACTCACTGAGCAGCGATTGATGGTATTCTAGCATACACTCGCGCAACCCACTTTTTTCCCACTTTCACTGGCGACAAGACAAGACAGCTTATAACGCACAGAAAATATCACCATCATCAGCAAAAAGCGATACACATAATTTGGCATGCTATGAAATGAATTCAACATTGGGCAAAACCGAGTGGTCTCAGTTTCTCACAAAGACTGCAATGATAATATTTCAGCGTTATTGGAAACGTAATATTTTTCACTCTGCTGCATTTCTGCGTTTGCTTACACCTCCCGCCAACGAATTCACACTTCAGCATTGTTTCGAGGCATCATTGTAACAGGAACTATCCCAATTTTAACAGACAGGTCTGTAATAGGTAAGACCGGCCGGCAACACAACTGTGTAGCACGTTTCCGGCCCAGCGTGCCAGAGCATGTTCTGCTGGCGCCTCTTCAACAGTGGAGGCTATGAATATTGGGCGGCGCGGGTCTTACCAGCCGCGTCACGGGACGCGCCACATTGGTGCATTGCGATGGTGTCGCGCGAGCTATTGTCTCTGAGCGGCGCCATAAGTGAAAGTTTCGTTGCCCTAACCGCACATGGTGCATAAGCTGACCCAATACTAGTGAGGCCTGCATTCAATAGCAACACAGCTTGTTTAGACTGGCCCATTAGCTAATTGAATAGGCAACAGCAGGCGGCCGGTTCGGGGTTGGCTACTTAACCTTATTCCGAGCGAGGCTTACGTTCCCTTATTCCGGGCATGGAATATAGTCGTTTGGATACTGTTGGATGCAAAGAAATGGTGCAACAACCGTTTTAAGCTTTCGTGTTCCAGATGTTATGAGCTCCATAACGCGTATCGCTGCAGACTCCTTTGCCCATAGGCTATTTTATTTTCTTTCTCCTGTTTCACTGCGCACTTGCAGGATCACCCTGGTAGAAGCAACCCACGCTTTCGTAAACAGTGGCAAGTGTATTTGTCGTACAGTCATGAATGTAATGTCATCCTACTGCAAATACAAGGAGAAAACACTTACCCGCGTCATTCAGCACTTCCGCAATCGTTAAATCCTGACTACCAATGGTGCCTCATATGACGCCCTGACGGTCCATGGGGCGCCGCTACAGCCGAACCTGCCGCAGGTGGTCAGCGTCCGGTGAAGCATCCTCTCTAAGGCCTGGCCCCTACAGCCGAACCTGCCGCAGGTGGTCAGCGTCCGGTGAAGCATCCTCTCTAAGGCCTGGCCCCTACAGCCGAACCTGCCGCAGGTGGTCAGCGTCCGTGAAGCATCCTCTCTAAGGCCTGGCCCCTACAGCCGAACCTGCCGCAGGTGGTCAGCGTCCGTGAAGCATCCTCGCTAAGGCCTGGCCCCTACAGCCGAACCTGCCGCAGGTGGTCAGCGTCCGGTGAAGCATCCTCTCTAAGGCCTGGCCCCTACAGCCGAACCTGCCGCAGGTGGTCGGCGTCCGGTGAAGCGTCCTCTCTAAGGCCTGGCTCCTACAGCCGAACCTGCCGCAGGTGGTCGGCGTCCGGTGAAGCATCCTCTCTAAGGCCTGGCCTCTACAGCCGAACCTGCCGCGGGTGGTCAGCGTCCGGTGAAGCGTCCTCTCCAAAGCTTTAAGGCGGCCCTGAGCTCTTGGAGGTTCACTGCGTCCGCGTGAGCGCGGTCCTCGAGGCAACCCCACAGCATAAGGTCCAGAAGCGACGGATCGAGTGAGTGCGACGTTCACAGCACAGCACCCTCAGGCTAATGAGCATGCCAGAAAATGCCCCCCCCCCACCAGCTCAGTAAAGCCCGTGCCGTGTGCGGTGCCATTCAGCCCTCCTGGAACCACTCCCTGTCCCAATCGATCGGGTGAAGTCGACCCATAACCGCCCAACAAGGTGCCAAAGCGATAGCAATGTAGCGCTCCGAGGCGGCTTTGATAGTTTACTCGCTTTCGTCATCAATAAATAATTTTCAAATCATACTCTGGCTTGATACCTGACTCCCTGGCTTGACACCTGACTCCCTGGCCTGATGACACCCTGACTCACGACTGGACGGAGTGAGGCCAGTACTGGATATCACCGCCTTTGATCACATTTATAACCTCGTCATGTTGCCACGTATTGAAAGGGATGGGTTTTTGGCTATGCTTCTCTGCATTTTGTTTTGCCAAATGTAAAACATCATCTTCATCATATACATATGCATATAAATATATATATATATATATATATATATATATATATATATATATATATATATATCTCTCTCTCTCTCTCTCTCTCTCTCTCTCTCTCTCTCTCTCTCTCTCTCTCTCTCTCTCTCTCTCTCTCTCTCTCTCTCTTAAATATTTGAAGATCTGTTGAAATGTTAAGCCTTGCATTGCGATACCGAAAACTGCTCCTTACATGTCTACAATTTGCGATCTGCCATAAATTTCACATTGTTTGGAAACTTCTTTCTGTCAGCTCTGGAACCGTCTCTGCTACGCAACTTTTGTTATAGTGCCGTAGCGTTGAGAGGCCAACCATTTTGTACCAATCAACCACCGCCGGCAGTCGGATTGTTATGATGTGCTGGTGGTTCCATGGTTGATGGTTGAGACGGCGGTAGCCCTGTGGCAGACAGCAAATTACCCACCATTTGTAGCATAATGACGAGGTAGGTCAGGATGAAGCTCAGGATCTGAAATGGAGCGGAAATGTTATTATGACGTGGGAGTGTTGTGTCGAGACCTAACCATCTTTCATGCTCATCAAATAATGCGCAAAAAACAGCAAAAGTATGCGCTCGGATGGGGTTTAATGTTTATGCTTTCTTACCTGTTTTCCAAACCAACTTTCGAAAGGCAAGACGTTGTGAAGCAGCATTGCTCACAGCTGTAAATAATGAAATTGCCAATCTTGTGACTAGTTCTGATGTTTCACCTGGGCCTGTTTTTGAAATATGCCCAAAGGTGGGACACTCCCTCAAAAACTGACGCCCAACTCGGCGGCCTTCAGCGCCGAGCATGAAAGCAATCCAGATGAAGTCCGAAACTAGCTTGGTAAGCTGATCCATTTCCACAGGTGTCATCAGAGCTTAGCCCGATGAGTTGTTAAGTGGTTCATGCTCTCACCGCCAAGACGTTAGACTTCTGGATGGTGAACAAGCCCAGTGCGTTGACGCAGAACGGGCGCGACGTCTTCTGCAGTAGAGCTTCGCGAAGCTGCTTGGCTTCTTCGCTCATGGGAAGCCAGTCAATGTTGGTCAGGGCGTCAGTCAGGGCAGCATTCTGCAACGGTTGCAAACGCCAATCAATCCTTTGCCATTGCTATCGAGCATAAGGGTAGTGACGTCACTGCCACTTCGCAAAATATTTTGGGAGCAACTGCAGAATTGTCGAAAATGCACATGCTGGTGTCTTCCTTGCCCTTAATCCAATTTATGAGTTACTTGGAATTAACATTCGGTGACCCAAAACAAAACTCAGGAGGCAAGACCCCAAAAGAGACACAAAGTTGCTGTTAAAGCCAATTTCTCCCAAAGAACTAACTATTTCGAAGGCTGTATGGTGAACATCGCCGCATCCTCATCCCCATGACCCTATACGTCGCACCGTTGTATCCCTTCTGACCCCTTTTTCGGATACATCATCTTGACATAAAACATACTGAGGAACACAGGAATCGTAACATGGGTTGTGAAAGTGGTTGAAAGATCTCTAAACGAACGCAAGAACGCCAGGCGTTACCAGCCCCTTCTTTTTGGCTAGCTGCATCTGCCACTACTAACCCCTGGTCACGTGATGACCTGCGGTACCGAGGGGTGAGGGGTGAGGCCAGTTGGCGAATACAAGTTTGGTCACGCTGCACCTGATGTGTGCCTGGACCCGCTCGCGGACGGTCGCGACATGGTGGCAGCGGCGGGAGTGTCACTCTGCCGGTGATTCCGGGCAATGACAGCGGCCTCATGATGCCGGAAAACGTCCCAGACCACGCGCCAACCGTGTGATGCCTTTGGCAGGCTTCCCAATTTTTGACATGGCGGAACTGGGCGGCATCCCTGCCAACAAGCCCGCCGGCATCATGGTGACGAGATGCTGCGGGCTCGCGATGGAGATTGTGGACAGCGCCGGCGAGCCGGACAGAGCGGTGTCACTACTCACTGAAGCCTTCGGATCTGCGAGACCCGAAACGGCAGCCGCACAGTTAAACGCCGTGCAAAAGGGAACATTGTCTGTTCGGACCATTTCCTTATCATCATGAGGCTGGCAACTGAAGCCTGTCTGGAATTTTTCGGCGCGGCAGGAGGTGCAAAGAAGACCTGGGTGCCGGTCTACCAAACAGCACTCTATCGTCATTTTCTCGCCGGTCTCTCATCGGACGAGGAACGCCTGCTCTCACGCTAAGGTGCTGCCCCTGCTCTCACCGCAGAGGCAGCAGCCTGTGAGATGGAGGGAGGAGAGCGCTCCATCCAGTCCTGCGCAGCTGAACCCTCTCACAGCCAACGTCATCGGAGATCAGCTCCCATGGTGTGGCATCGCAGAGGCAGCAG
Source organism: Pollicipes pollicipes (assembly GCF_011947565.3). Classification (NCBI taxonomy): domain Eukaryota; kingdom Metazoa; phylum Arthropoda; class Thecostraca; order Pollicipedomorpha; family Pollicipedidae; genus Pollicipes; species Pollicipes pollicipes. The sequence continues at coordinate 12,635,401 of NW_023596448.1, read as the reverse complement.
CCTGTGAGATGGAGGGAGGAGAGCGCTCCATCCAGTCCTGCGCAGCTGAACCCTCTCACAGCCAACGTCATCGGAGATCGGCTCCGTGGGTGAGTCGCAAGAAGCCGGCGCGGTAACCGCTGGCTTCTTGCCACCGCTCTCGGAATGCGTCCCGCTTCCTCGTGGTGCAAGACCGGGACGAGGCGGACGACTCCCATCAAGATGCGCGCGGCTCTTACTCTCCGGATCGTTCGGCAGGGGAGCAGCCGGTCGTTGCGCCATCTGGTCGCCGAGACAACCGAGCACTGACCGGATACGTCGGCGGCGTGTCGGATCGCCAGCTCCATCACGGGACCACACTGTGGACCGCGCTCGCCGACCCGGGCCGAGCACCGCTGGGCGCCAGCAAGGGCGGTGCCCGGGCCGGCGTGGCGGCTCCCCCTGCGGCAGGCGATCATGACACCTTGACGCCGCGAGGGAGGCAGCTGATGACACGCCTTCTGATGAAGAGGAGCCGTCAATAGGGCGCGGAGAGGAGCGGTGGACCGTCAAATGCTGGTCTTGCCGCGGCTTCGGTCATCTCGCGAGGCATTGCCCAAACGGACTGGCGGCAGAGCGGTGAGCCTACTGACAGCTTAAGTGGCCATTGGTGAGATCATTGAGAGGAACACCTGAAGCTTCGAGTGGAGATGATAGGTGCCAATGCGGGGCCTAGCAATCGGTCTTCATCGTGGTTGATAATTTGATGCGCGATGCAGCCTTAGGCTGGGATTTTCTGCCGTCAGTCTTGCTTAACTGCTCGCCAGACCACGATATCAAACTGAAATTATGAATAAAGAAGCAGGTCGTCACACACTGTTGTTTGTCTAGCTGTGACAAACTCTATCTCTATCTACCTATCTGTAGCTATACGTGTGCTCTATCAATGGCTACCGTGTGATTTAGAGCATTTTTGGTCGGATAACGCTCAACCAGTATGGAGATTCCTTGATAACGTCCTTCTGCGCAGCTGAGATTCCTTCCTATGTTTGCAGTCCTTTTCGCCGCAAAATCACCCTGCACACGTGCAGCCTTGCCGAATATGCTGGACCGACCATGAATGATCAGTCTTGCGTACACCAGCTTGCGCCTGGCGGTGCCAACGGCACGACAGCACAGCTAAACGCGATGTCTTCAGATGGTGGGCTGGCGATGCCAACGGCACGACAGCACAGCTGAACGCGATGTCTTCAGATGGTGGGCTGTCTTCTGTCGTCTGTCGGTGAGTCTGGGTCTGTCTTCAGACGGTGTGTCGGAAAGACAACTGATGAGATTCTTTCTGATGTCATGGCTGGCGATTCCGCCACCGGTCCTCAACGTGACAAGTTGGCCGCCACACTGTCTGCGTTCCCTGAGGCGTTTTCAAGGGGGTTTTCATATACTGGCCTGCATCGTGGGGAGGGCATTGATCTTGATTTGCAGCCCGGGCACGCCCTTCATTCACTAAATCCTATCCTATTCCATGAGCGTGGGAGGCCCCATTGAATATGGGGCCTCGCACGCCCATGGAACCAATTGCCCGCGGGCCGTCAACTGCACAGCTTGGATGAGTTGCAGGGCTGCGGAGTTATTGATGAGGACAATCATCAGATTGGAGTTCTCCCATCATTCTTGCTGCTGCAGGGCTCTGGTGAATGAGGACTACGCAAGATACGCATACTCTCAGTAAAATGTTGGCTTAACATGCGCTCGGGTGGGGGTCAAATTGCCCCCCCCCCCCCGAAGGGTTTTTCATATTGGTTTCCGAACGGCGGGGCGTAGCCGCGCCAAATTTTGCATAGCTGTAGACAGTTAAATAGCGGATTGCTTGACACTAGAAATTTAGATGAACCGTCTAGGGTCGCTGGCCTATGGCAGGTCAAAATCAGGCCATGGTTTTAGTGAAGGCAATTTCTAAAGAATCGTTCAATCTGATGCAACAACGGGGTTTTTGACAAAGAAATACATCTCTGAGACGCTTTCTTAGGCAAAAAATATTGGATGAGCAAATTACGTTGACCCAAGGTCAGGTATGAAGGTCAGACAAAGGTCAAAACCAACACTTTTATTACTCTAGGGCTTGCTGTATGGGAAAGGTTCTGGTGCTCATTTCGAATTTATTGATGGCAGAAGCCGCATTATATATCCTTCATTGACTTGTAACTGGTCAGAATAGGTCATTGACCTAAGATGACCCAGGTCGACATTTTGTTTTTCGGAGCATGCTGCCTAGCGTAATCCTTGTCGCTTACGCCAATGCAAAATTCATAGCAGTCCTGCATAATTTAGTCACCATGACCTTCTAAAGGTCAAATAAGGTCACTGATCTTAAATGAGTTTGTGAACTTTTGCTCATGAACAAATATCTAGGCTATGGGGGCACTTTGGAGACCAACCGATAATTTGATCTTGTTTGACCTTTTTTTTGCCTGAAGGTCATGGCCTAGGAACCTCAAACTTTGACCTAAGGGAGTTCACGTACATGTTAACGCACCCTGCAAGTTTGGTGCCTCTAGCTTTTTTTAGTTCCCGAGATCTCCGGGGGGGGGGGGCTCAAATTGACCCCCCACTGCACCCCCACCCGAGCGAAGGGTATCTAGCCGGCCACCCGCGTGTGTGTTAACACGCGCCCGGGTGGTCGGCCAGATACCCTTCGCTCGGGTGGGGTGGGGAGGTCAATTTGACACCCTGAGATATGGGGAACTAAGAAAGCTAGAGACACATAACTTACAGAGTGTGTTGGCCTGTACGTGAGCTCACTTAGGGCCAAGTTTGATGTTCACAAGTCATGACATTTGGGCCAAATAAGGCCAAAAATTGCGTAACTGTTTGTTGATAACTGTTTCTGAGCAAAAGCTCACACGCTCACTTAAGGCCAGCGACCTTGTTTGACCTTTTAAAGGTCATGCTGATCACAACCAGACAAGACTGCTGTGAGTTTTGGATTTAAATAAACGGCGAACACTAGTCAGTATGTTTCTAAAAACAAAATGTTGACCTGGGTCGTTTTAAGTCAATGCCCTATACTGACCTCTAAGAATTCCTTTGAAGAGGTATAATGCGGTTCCTGCTATCAACAAATTCGAAATGAGCACCAGAAACTATCTCATACAACAAACACTGGAGAAATAGGACAGGTTGGTTTTGACCTTGGTCTGACTTTTGTATCCAATCTTAGGTCAACGCAGTTTGTTTATTTAATATTTGTGTTACATAAGTAAGCATCTCATAAGATGTATGGATTCGTCCAACACTCGGTTGTTGCAACAGGTTGAACGATTTCCTAGAAATTGACTTTGCTCAATCCATGAGCCTGACTTTGACCTACCATAGGTCAACGACCTTCCAAGGTACATCTATTCATGTTCTGCACCCATGCAAAGTTTGGCGCGCTTGCGCAGCGCTGTTCGGAAATCATTCCGGAAAAGTTGGGGGGGAGGGGTCAAACTGACCCCACCCGAGCGGGTGTCAATGGGTCACCCCACTCGAACGCCATATTGACCTCAAAAGGATCAATGTAACGCCTTTAGCCTTTCGCCCCCCTAAATAGGTCAGGAAAGCCAAAACGAAGCTTTTGATTTTTTTCTGGTTCAGACAGTTCATCCTTTGCTTCAATACTGTCTCTGAGCCACTGGTAGTGCTGTGCAACTTAGAAGTTCTACTGGAATGACGAACTTACATTGTGTTCTTGTTGCGCATAATGATTATGTCTTGGCAGCGGTTATACTGACACTGGAGGGGATAATGTCAGATCCCGCTTTTCGACTGGCTACGTCGTCCACTGCTAACCCCTGTTGACGTGCTGGCCCGAGGTATCAAGATCTGCGATGGGGAGCGAGGCTGGTTGGCGAATGCGAGCTTGGTCCCGCGGCACGTGTGGCTGTGGCTGTGCCCTTCCTGGATGACCGCGACGAGCGATCAGCGGCCCGAAGCGCCGTTCGCGGGAATCGTTCTTCGCACTGACGTTCGTATCCCATTAGTAGCATTTGAGCCGCCCTCCAACCGTTCCGTTTGTCAGCCGACCGTGCACGGTCGTTCAAACAAGCGCGTTAAGTCCAGACTGTATCAATACCGGTGTGTTTGAGTAGAAGCTCGATGAGGCTCCATGCGGTCAGCGTTGTCAGATGACCTGGGTCGTGCGGTCATTGACCTGGTGGGGGAGACAGTGGCACTGCGCAAACGTCCAGTAGTGCAAGAATGAATTCCTTGAAATGGCTGGAAATGCAGCAACAAAAGATTCGTTTTTTATCGGCCACATGCAGGCAGATAAGTTCAGTAATACCCATACGAATTGTGAAATGTTGGCTGAGACGGGTAGTATGCTAGCTGCAAAATCTCAAATATATCGTGATAACCGAGGGAAGAGTGGAACCACAAAAATGCCTAACTGACGCTGTGTGGGAGAAAAGACGCGACCTTAAATAACGCGTAAAATGTCGGTATTCACCAGCAAGACCCCTTTGTGGCGTCGAGCAAGTGACGTGGTGAGACTTATTATCTTGCAGATGACATCAAAACATAAGTGAATGAAAACGGTTGCCTTTGAGAGGCGGCACTGACGAGCAAACCGACATGGAAGCCGGTGCTCGGACTGCGTCCCAACGCCGCGTACGAACGGCCGCGTGCAAAGCCCTGATCGCAGCTCCAGTCGCCCCATCTCCTGGTACCTTGTGTGTGTTATACGGGAGACATTGACAGAGGGACTGGTAGGAGCAAGGGCGTGCTCGTCATCATCTCAAAAGGTGGCATTTCCTCCTGGTGGCTTTCGCTTTCCGCAATATTCGATCATGATCCAAGACACAAGACATATTACAAAAATAATCCACATTCAATACCGACTTCAACCAGCAACCACATGTTACTGCATCAAAATGTTGAATTGCACATATTCGACGATTCGAGCAGGCACCATGATCAAAAGGGGCATAGGATTCATGATGCAACCCATTGACCATTGGCGTCTCACGAAGTCTCGAAAACTGATCAGGATCTATAGGCCAATGGCAGGTATCGTAATGCTGTACTGTTTGCTTAACTCTGCTCACCTCCTCTACCACGCTGCCGCCGTCCAAAGAGCAGAAGAGAACTCGAGCGAGGAAAAGGCTGAGGTACGTAGCGTACCCAGACACCTGTATGCCCTGCCCCGGGTACTCCGGCTTGGCCATCAGCTGTAAAAGCAGAGTCGGCATACAAAGTCAGAGCTGTTACTAGCATCGCACAATAGTAGCCCAAAAGTTAAATTCATCCAACTAGTGGGCACATGTTCAGGCACTTCACAATTCCCCCCTCCCCCCCCCCCCCCCGTCTGCGGGAAGACCTAGGCATAACTTCCTGGCTGCGAGGATGCAGTTGGCAGGCACTTTACAGGAAATGGACATGTCTGTTAATACTCCGGAGGAAAACGCCCGTGTTATTCGTGGCGTGGGTCAGCATTGTGACTATTGCGATACCAATTCGATGTTTTTGGTGACATACCAATTGCCGCTGGCCTTTGCACAGTACTTTCCACACAAAGGAGATTGTTGTTTGGTTCCATTAAAGGGAATGTTCCACCTTTACATGGAGTTTTAAACTAAAACAGCGATCTTGAGGACCTTTAGATGCAATTCATGGCCATGCCCTGTTTAAGACCCAAAACCTTCTGGTTCCTGAGTTACACGCCGGCAAAAATGCAAAATGGTTTATTGGGCGACTACCTCAAAGTCACCTTGGCATTGATCTCGTCATAGAAACGTCATACAATCGCCATTATATTGCAGAGTGTTTCTGCACTTGTTGAAAACAGCATGGCCGCTGATACATTCGCAAAAGCGATGATGCGGCACGTATGATGCAATGCGCGGAAGATGTTTCGCTACTGGTAAGATTTCGCCGTTGAATGCGTGTCGCGAACGCAAACGTGGGCACTTTCGGGTTGTGCGGCACTCGTCGTGAATGGGTCAGTTTTTTGTTTTTGTTTCTAGGCCATAGGTTAATGCTATAAAAAATAATGTCACTATCTATAAAAAAGTACGGCACCGGAAAAACGGCACTCTCCAGAATGTTATAAAAATAAGACGCGACGGCAAATCTGTCTTTTACTCCTGCTGGCGTTTTTTTCGTCTACTTACTGACGTGTTACTTACCGACAGCTTTGTTGACGCATTGTGCACCGGAGCAAAGAACTTCGCACGGATTTATGGGTTAGCAAGGCATTATGAAATTGGAAAAACATTACAGTAGTTTTGGATACATATTTTACTAAATATCTAAGACATATTGTACGGCAAATCTAAATCTTAAACACACAATTGTGTCCTATACGTACAGCCTCTTGAGCTGCATTGCCATGAACTCCGTGGGGACTTTGTTTTGAACGGAATTCAGGGTGAAATGCGGTGTTATAAACGAAAACCTGTGCGGAAATTGTAAGAACACCTGCGACTTGATGGTCCGCGAGCTGTGCAAGTGCGGGCTCTCACCTATTTGACAAAAAGTGTGAATCAGGAGCTTCAAACGGATGTGATCACTGGTGGTGTGTGCTAATGGCTTGTATTGATCTTGATGTGATGGGGAGTGTGTGTGCGAGGTTTGTACTTCTGAGAGAACATTGTTTTGGTATTCTTTAAGTTAGCTGACTCCCAAAAAATGTGATATATCGATGCCTGTCTCTATCTGTATGTTTGTGTTTGAACATGACAAGGTATTAATGCTGGCAAACTGAAAGAAACACTAGCACCTATGTTGCAGGGTGTGCGAGAACAATTTGCTGCTTGATTATGATCTTGCCAACATTTTGAACCTATTGTGGCATTACAGCATGTAATTAGTTCATTGGATACCAATATGCAAGCAATTCATTTTGGCGGCAGGTGCTGGTCTGTGCAGTTCGTTAATGCACGTGCTTGGTGTAAGCCCACATGATACAGCTTCGCAAAATTGCCTTTTGCATAAGAGTTCTGAAAATATGATGGTGTATTATTATGGACGCACATACTACTGTCTTCACAAATTTTGTAAGCAGGCAAACATTGCTCGTGAGTCATCAATGCCATGGTCATTGCAGCCTGTGTGAGATGCTCGGTGCTGAGATAGGTGGAAAAGTATTGGTGTTGGTTTCTTGGATAACACTTAGTAATGTCTTTATCGTTTGCTTTGTGTGCACAGGCAGCTTCTTCATTTCCTTGCATTTTGCCCATCTAATCATAACTGCATGCACTTGTCATGTCTCCAGCCTTGTTCGAGGTCAGCAGGTTTGAAGTGTTATTTCACTACATGTAATATTTTCCTGTCATTTCGTAGTGAAGCAGCGTGATGGCTGCAGGATGTTGCATGGCTGTGGAAGCGGAAAACGTGTTTGCATCGTGGTCACCTATGTTTTGTGAATTCCCAAAGCCCGCTGAGCAAGTGATGTCACTTACTGATTTTGTGCTTTGCTGAAAGGGCTTTGTATATTGCATCATGTGCTTTTGGTCACGCATATATCAGATGCGAAGTTAATACAAGAATGAACGCTTGACCCATCTTTTCATGATATAATTTATTATGAAAGCAGCAGAGATTGTAGTACAAAACTCATATCCTTGTTCATTATACCATGCCACAATACAGCACTGGGATAGTACCACAATTATGCTGTTGACCCGTGCCATTACACAATGTACCACATTGGTCGACTAGTCTATGGCAGGGCTATGAGATTACAGTTTATAACCTATGAGTGACTGGTAAAAGCTGATTTAATACTGCCCAAGGACCATCACCAGCAAGAATGCCGTTGCGCCACAGTCGTTACATCAGGGTTAACTAGGCATTGCATAAGTAATCACAAGCAAGAAAAAACATTCTTGTTAGCTCAACCTTACCATCTTTACCATGGCTATAACAATGTATTAGCAATCAATTCATAGCAATGCTACAAATTTATTAATTTGCACGCAACTGCATTTCCAGTTACAAATAATAAAGAAACGAACTACGGTGCACATCACATGCTATCAATGTCCTGTACACTAACACGGCACTGGTATCCTCAGGAGACCTTGGCAGGTTTCGGCAAGAGATGCATGATACTATATGGCAGTTTCACGGCATATCGTGCTTTGATATTAGTAATCTGCCATAAAAGCTGACGATCACTACGTTCCGTATGTCAGACAGTCCACCAAAGCTTTTACTGCGACCAGTACCAAGACAAAAATTCACAAACAAACCATCCATTTATCTGTCACGCGACACAGCGTCCATGACGAGAATAGCCCACTCGCGCGTTCCGAGCTATTCTTTAGGTCTGGCTGCCAAATGCTGCCAGGAATTGCTATCATCACAAACGATTCCATGACGTCATCAAGCAATGACCTAATGGGGCCCATTTTTAAAGCTTTGAAATTGTGTTACTTAGTGTCGTTTTTGAACCTTGAAAACTTACCAATATTCTCAAGTAAACTTTTCCCCATCATGCCTGATGCTTATCTCAATATCCTAGAATGTGGAGCATTCCCTTTAAGTTGTTGGACAGGTTTTGTCACTGGGACATTCAGTCATTCCATGCAAACCACATAAATTACTAGTACGGATGTCAAAGATGATTGTGTATGAAGTTCGCTGTTGTCTAACAGGACACATCTATCTGATGAGACATAGTACCATCTCCATTGCACGTATAGCTCAGGGAAGGATCAAAACCACGAAGTGCCGACTTGCATAAACGCTACGCTGCAGCATACCCTGGATAAATCACTGAAAAGACAATACAATACTCTGACGTCATAGCGACCACCGTACCCAGCCCGATTCCTACCCAGTCGATTTTTGCTGCGGACACACTTTCAGACATTGAAGCAAATAAATATTTGTTAATCCACCACAGAAAGATGTTAGAACTGACGTTTTCTAACGTGTAATGGCAACCGTTCGCAAACACCTCAGGGAAATTAAAAGGAAAACAGCCACAAATGTCATACGAAGTTTTGTTTCAGTGTGCTTACTACTCACAAATAACAAGAAGTAGGTGCCGAAGAGGACGCTGATCATCGTTGCACCGTGTGCCATCAGGAGAGGAAACCCACAGACGCCGTTGATGCCATTGATCAATCTGAAAAGCAAGTTCATGTGATGGAACAATAGTTTTATATTCCTGTTCTGTGGCCTCCGGAACCGGAACAAAGCATAAACTAGCCACGGTGCAACACGACCGATTGAGAAATAAAAAGAAATATCCTGAAAGACTGCGCATACGCTATGCAATAGGTGTTGGTTCGAAAGCATTTGCTTTGCGTTTGCGTGACAATGTCTTAATAACTATGACAAAAGCAGGCTCCGAAAAGAAGGGGCATCTTGGATTCCATAGCTGCGGGTCTAAGGCTGCGTCACAACATAAGGATCGAACACGACTTTGGCCTCAAGTGAAGATCAAAGATCTGATGGCCAAAGATCTGATTCCCAGCAAAGGAAAGGCGGACGGAAGTTCCACAAAAGGGCAAAGATCACCGAGCCGACCAGAAAACCATGGATTCTATGCGCGTGTGTCCTCCATACATCAGTGAAATGGCCTGGATGTAATACTCCGAGGGAACAGGGCATCCACTTGAATGTCATTGGAGACTGAAATGCCCAAGACTTTTACAGACATTGCGAGACGTCTTATGAGAGCATTGCAGACTTAAACGTAAGGCCTCATCTTATAGCCGTCTCTAGCCTGTTTTGCGTTATAGCGGATGCATGGCACACGCCATCTCGCAAACTTTTACAAAGCCCAGCTACTGCAATGGTCATACCGGCGCTCCACGGCCAGAGCCGCAGACAGGAATCAAACGGAGCCTCCCGTGTGGAGGCCCCAAACCCCACCAAATGCACTACCATGGTCATACCGGCGCTCCACGGCCAGAGCCGCAGACAGGAATCAAACGGAGCCGCCTCCTGTGTGGAGGCTCCAAACCCCGCCAAATGCACTACCATGGTCATACCGGCGCTCCACAGCCAGAGCCGCAGACAGGAATCAAACGGAGCCGCCTCCCGTGTGGAGACCCCAAACCCCACCAAATGCACTACCATGGTCATACCGGCGCTCCACGGCCAGAGCCGCAGACAGGAACCAGACGGAGCCTCCCGTGTGGAGGCCCCAAACGCCACCAAATGCACTACCATGGTCATACCGGCGCTCCACGGCCAGAGCCGCAGACAGGAATCAAACGGAGCCGCCTCCCGTGTGGAGGCCCCAAACCCCACCAAATGCACTACCATGGTCATACCGGTGCTCCACGGCCAGAGCCGCAGACAGGAATCAAACGGAGCCGCCTCCCGTGTGGAGGCCCCAAACCCCACCAAATCCACTACCATGCCACTGACTAGTGTCACTGACCTGATGACCTCGTTGTAGTGGCGGTCAGCGGCCAGAAGTGCCACCGCTGGGTCGGCGTGCCCTGACGCGGACTGGTCCGGTCGGCGGGTCGTCCACCCCTGGGGCGCCGGCTCTGCAGACGACTTGTGAGCAGTCGGCAACTACGCCAGAGTTGAAAGATGTTTGGATATTGTAAAAGACATAGAAGACATTTGCGTATGTTTCCTTGGCTTTAAACTACAGAACATCCTGCACATATTTGTCGTCACTCACGTAAAGGATAGGTTTTATTTCGGGGGCCACGCAGACTAACGATCCGTGATCCACAATAAGACACACAGACCTGGACGCCTTGACATGCTGGAACACCGAAGTGTTATTGCCCCAATTACTAGCCATCTGCGACGAGCGGTCTTTGTTAGACAGTTCAGGACGGCTCAAAAGTCTTCACGAATTTACGGTGCGCCAACCCACAGATGCAACAAAAGCGACGGACATGTTCCTGGTCGCACTTCTAACCTCTCTGCCTGACGGTGAATGCTGGGTGCCAGGTGCTCCAACATAATAACGCGCTCGTTTACAGCGCTCAGATAACGCAGCTTTTTCGCTTGCGTCAGCACCATCGCCGCTTTACACCAAGCATTCTCGCCGGGTTTGTCCCTCTGAAATTTCTTTCTCCTCTCCAAGATAGCTATCAAGCTGAAGAGTCAGAAGGATTGAAACGTTTCACACCGTTGAGAAGATCCAGAGCAAATCGCCAATGGCGTTTGACACGTCTGAAGAGCGGGACTTCCGAGGAGCATTCCAAACGTGTCAGGTGCGCTCGGAGCGGTCTGTCGCTCCACGAAGCGACTTAATCATGTACCTGCTCCGTTCCTTGCTACAGGCGTAGTCTAGGAATATTTAGAACGCACGTCAGGTACGTGAGTGCTTAATTGCAACTTACCGGCAGGTCTTCGGACATCAGTTTTTCACGTTTCTCAGTTTTCCCGGTGAATAGGGCGAGCGGTTCTGTTGGGACCACGCTGGGGACCAGGCCGTCGCCGGGGTTAGGCAGCCCAGAGTGGGGGCGCTGACGGGTGGCCGTGGACGGTGCGGGGGGTGAGGTGAAATTCTCAGGACAAGTTAAGGTTAGGCAGGACTTGGCCAGTGTCTTGCGGATGGTGGTCAGGTTGAAGGCGAGGGCGTCCATCCAGGTGAAGTAGCAGGTGTCGAACGTGACGGCAAGACTGGTGGTCAGTATGACGACAGCAATCTGGGAGAGACGCACCGGGTGTCAGAATAATTCGGGGAAGTATGATGAGAAATGCGTCTTTGAGATGTCAGGAATGAGCTCGTCAAGGTTCGTTGAACACTAAACGGTACTTTAGCTGGTCCAGTTTCCACCAGCGACGCGATTATCATGGCCAACATCTTTACGTGTCAGTTAATAACCCTCTATGTCTTGGCAGGCACGCAGAATTGGGCCTCAATTTCAACGCGCTGCAAAATGTTGATGGGACGGAGTGCTGCTGGCTAGTCTAATTGAGCCTAATGTAGTTTTCCTCGGTCTTGCAATACTCCAGGTGACCATTGCTCGTATTGATTGGCCGTTCTGCGCTCAAGTATTGATGGAGTGCATGTCGCTATGGCATTTTGACCACTATAAGCTAGAATTAGAAATGCACAGACCTTCTCTTTTCACAGTGATGGCGATATAATTGTGGGCTTGGGTCTGGCACAAAAGTGAAGTAAATATGGTAGAAGGCACGTAAAGGAGAATCCAATATCGAGTCTTACGCGGTCAAATTTCGAACACCACATCTCGGAAAGCACCAAGGAAACTACCGAACTAAAAAAATAGAGTGGGAAAGCCCTCGTCTCGCCGTCTGGGGAGGAGGGGAGGAGCATGGCCCCTTTGGCAACCCCCTCCCCGCCCCTTCCATCCGCCAGTGGCCCAAAAGCACTCACCTGGAACCCGACCAAACACCAGTAGGCAGTTGGCACAGTCAGTGCATGTGGAACCGACATTTGGAACAGGTAGTTCGGGTGCCTGAACTGACCCGGCGCCATCGCGAACGCCACCCAGAGACCGGCGGACGTGACGTTCGAGAGCCAAAAGAGCACCAGCCGACCGACGATCCGGCGCCGATGGGTCTTGGAGTCGCACGGGGCGAGCTGCTCCAGCACCGCCAGCTGGTTGTCCAGGTCATTCAGTCTGAGACAGGAATGCACACGGCTTACTCACCGACTGTGGCATACGGCTGTTGTTCTAGGATTGCATACATGCACTTAATGATGGACAAGATCTGGTTTAAGGCATAAATTCCCGTGTGATTAATAGAACACCTTTAATTTTTTTGATATTCAGGTTAAAAGACGCTTTTAAGCAGAACTGACATATATGACGATGTCCTTGACTTTTGGACACTATACCCATGGTCACGAGTAAGCGGAATGGAGGGAGTACAACGTCGAGTCCTAAGGTACCGGCTTGATAACACCATAGGTAGAGACAAGAAACCGCGCGGCGCCGAGGGTAGAGAGGCCAAAGCTATGCATTTTCAGGATATAGAGTGGCGGGGCGGTCAGATTTTCCCCCCACCCCTACCCAAGGTAGATTTTCGGCTAACTGGATCACTGGCCGGGGCAGCGAGCCTGCCCGGTTTCTCGGTCGTGGGAGGGTGTAGAGGGTTTCTGAAGAGTGCATGTGCTTGGATGCGAACTGTGCATTCAGGACGCATTTTCTCATCAAGCATTCGGTCACGATCAAAATTGCTACAAACGCTCAATTTTGGCATATGCGTATTTGGTAGTTCGTTCAATTACGTGCAAGTTATTACGTGCTCTTAAGACAAGTGTGCGTAAACCTTTACCCCATCGGGAAATCGGTCTAGTGAACAAGGAGAATAATTATATTTTTGACATCGTTGGAACGAAAAGGCACCAGGTTTCGTCGAAATGCACGAGAATTGCAAAAATTGGAGCTGTTCAGATCGAATTCAGTCCCGTTAGTACATTTGGTCGAAACGCCTGCCTTCCGACCCATCTGTCGGTGGCGGGGTGGGTTTGAGTCGCTTTAGGCGCTTTTTGTTTGCCCTTTTTGACAGATATTGGACAGGTATGGCAGGCCACGCCAAGGGGCAAGTCATGTTAAAGAGCATGACAAATTGTTCCGAGTATTGCGGTGCGTTGAACTTTCACTACCAAATCCTGTTATTGACCTGGAATTGCACGGTCGGATTGAGGGAGTCAGAGCTCACACAATAAGCATTGCATATAAGCATGAACTCTGATCCCAGAAATCCCTCTATTCAAAAGGTTCAGATTAAATTTAAAGCAGTTGCCTAAATCGACCTGAAGAGAAACAGACTGCATGCCTACATTCATTTGTTTTTGTTTTTTGCATCGAAAGTGAACAAAACACATTCATGCTCTCCAAAAAAATACGTTAGTCTTTGTACGACTGCCTAACTTTTGCTCTTGGCCGTCCCTTCCCAACTCTGCTCACCATTTATTTACTTTTGCTTATCCGAGGTGATCTCGGTGTACTCATCCTTCCCTCCCTCACTCATGTTCACTCCCGCCACTTAACACTCACCTCTGCTCCTCACTGCAAGCACTGTTGTCAAAATACCCATCCCAGTTCACTCCTACACGCCTCTGTTTGGTGTCTGCACACCCCCGCTCACCTGCCGCGCTGCATGATCAGCACCAGCAGCACGATGATGGTCTGCGTCAGGTACCCGTACACGGAAAACCCTTCGATCATTCGTATCAGCGAGGGCCGGCTCATCAGCAAGTGCACCACGCCCAGCACGACCAGCAGGTAGCAGGTCAGCGGCACGGCGCGCAGCAGCCGGAGTGCTGGCGACGGCCGCCGGCTCTGTACCCCAGAGAGCGTCAGCCAGCCGCAGACGGTGAGGCTGCCGCGCACCAGCAAGCGGTGCAGCCCGGCTGGACGCGTCATGGTGCCGAGCGAGGACCGCTCCTGGCGAAGAGAGGGTGCCGCTGCCGCCCGCAGCGTCACCAGTCGTCTGACGGTGCGGCCAGTCGGCCAGCGCGCGGGCCAACGATCAGAATATTTGCAACCGCGCCAACAGAGCTTATTGTCGGGTCTGGATGGCTGGCAAATGGCGTCTGGAACTGTTTGATCTAACAAGTAGGCCGTGCAAACATCAAACCTTTCGTATATTCACGTTAATGTTTCCTTCCAGACGTCGTTGGCTTGCCCGTGCACGACGTCTCGGAATGCTTTGTCATACCTTCCCATTATTAATGCGGATATTGAGTGCAAAAAAGGTGCACCAAACACACCAAAGCAATCAGCGAAGCCGCCAGAGAGCCTTGGCCGCAAGGTGTTCTGTGTATGTATTCGCCAGATGTATGTGTTTGCATGTATGGGTGTGCGCGCTTGCCTTTGCTGTCACACTAGCCGCCTGGCAGGGCAGTGGCCTGACGAGATGGGAGAGTGCTGTCACGGCGGGTGGCGCGCGGAAGGCCCCATCGTTTTAAAGAAATGCGCCGACACTTATGTAAAGACGACGACCCTGCTTCATCGCCGGGTGGCAGGGCTTCCGTGGGGCGGAAATAACAGGATTATGCTTCTCGCAATACGTGCCGCAGCAAACAATAGGATGGGTATTTTGTATCACTCCCATAGCACGTGTTCTGGTTTAAATGGTCTACCAGCACATATGGTTGGCACGACCTAAAACAACTTCCGTTCGAAATTCTTACTTTAGTGAGTTTTGAGTACCCTGCCACGATGTCCCAATATCTAAAGTGAAATTAAACTTGCATGCCCTTCTAAACATACATGCCGGCACTGGAAGAGCAGAGTAGGTAAAGGGTACTGACTGGATGCGTTTCTAGAGCGACTAGCATGAAAAGCAGCGCAACCAATGCTCTGACAGGTGTTAGGAGTTGATATAGGCTAAAAAGGTTTTAAATCTTGGTGTTTTGGGGTGATGAATTACGATTTATCGTGCTGAAAATAATTGACCTTCAATATGCCGGGAGGTAGTGGTTGAATGCCGCCCTAAAAAACATTGTTTATAATTAAGAAGCTCAACCATTCGAAGCGGAACTCAAGATCAGATTTCTTTGCTTAAGTTGATCAACAGCACCTCGTTATTATGCGCTCTGAAACACACCTAACAAGATGCGTCGATCCCATTTCGCTACATTCCTGTGTTGCGGTACTTGGCTATGATATGTGCATCTCTAGCACAAGAAACACTGCGGCGACATTCGAACAACCATTCGATGACAAAACGTGGCAAAAAAACAATAATGGAAGTCATCAGTAATCTGACACCCGTCACATCATGGCTGTATAGAAGATGCTTCTTTGAGGACGAGAACAAATTTCTTTCCCACACCAGCTCAGAGGGGGCCCGGGGCGGCTTCACGGGACCGATCAGGGTTAGAAGCGGCGCAGCTGAACGGGACGACAACGCACAAGGTGCAGCTTTCCCTGGCTTGGTCCGAGAGGGATTTCACAATAATATACATCTGCTTAAAAGGAACGTTTCACATTTAAAACATTGAAGCAAGCAACAGATATGATGAAACAGGCTCTTATAACTCTTGGTATTACGAAATGGCAGGAAATGAAAGGATTATGAGGATCATGAAAGGATTACAAGGATTATTAAATGAGTATGAGGATTATGCGGATTATGATAGGATTATGATAATTATGAAATGATTATGAGGATTATGAGAGCAAGGATTATGAAAGCAAGGATTATGAAATGGCAGGATATGAATGACGTAATTATGATGTCATGAACGCGGGGGTGACACTGAAATACTCGCCACGAAAAAAGTTGCGCTTGCATTTGGAGCAAAAGATGTTCCAGAGCTGTTTGGTATCAAACTTTTGCCCCAGGTAGCTATGTCAGAGGGTTCGGATGTCACATGCCGAGTATTAGATGAGCAAATTACCTACCACCATCTCAGACACCACAAGCATTGCTCGAACCACATGGCCATCTTGGGATTCAGGTTCTCACGACCTGGTGCCCAACGCGCGGCACTGCTAAGGGCTGCCGAAAACACGGATGGCTCATCTGAAAGGCTTCGACGGCCCCTACCGTGTATCAGAATGTAATGCAATTTTCACGCGGGCACGGATGCTCATCACGAGAAGCATATCTACTTTGAAATGTGCATCATCTAAAAAATGTTGCTGAAGTCAGTCTCCTAGTGACGTTTGTGTACTTCGCCTGAGACAAAGTCTAGGAATCCGCAGTGATTCTCAACCTCTTGGGCTCTGCAACATATTTAGCTGATGTGTTTTATAAAGTTGCTAATTGTTGCTCCCTAGTGTGTACCTCCCTCCCCAGTGCCTCCTATGTGCCTCTCTGGTGGCGTGCACTCTCTCCGTTAGCATGCCTCCTCAAGGTGTTCATGGAGCCGGTCACAGATGCTTTGCTTTTTTTCTCTGGTAGATGTTAGAAGATATATTGTATGCAACGTTCTTCCACATGCATATCCTTTTAGAAAAGGAGCGTTTTACTTTGTACGTACTTTGCACAACATTTCATGTGAGCCAATTGTCGGGTGTTATATCTAGTAATCGTGGTCACATTGCTGTCTAAAACAATATTTTGCATAGTTAAAACTGATATTATTACGATTATTCTTATTAGATTAAGCACATAAAAAGTTAAAACTGAGATTATTACGGCATAGTTCATCCATGCCCCAACACCTTCAAATGTGGCACATTCTCTTTAGGCCTTGTCGGAGAACTCAGAAAAAATAGAGCGGGTCGAATCGTCCCTCTCTTAAATGCTTATGTTAAGGAGAAACATCTAACTAGGAGATACGGGAATCGGGAATGGTGGGTCCATCCAAACCATCCACCAATCTAACTCTTATTTGTCATGAATTGAAAGCTACTTGTACTTGAAGTGGCATATGACGTTGTGCAGGTTTCTTTGTCAAAACCGTGAGTTTTTTATAATTTGCTAATGCTTACGACAGCAAAACCCGGTTCACACGGAATCCACAATGATTACGGACCACTACGGGATGCCTTCTATGGTACGTATCGCACACTTCCAGAAAAAAATAGCAAACTGCTAAAAGCTGTGCGACCAGCCATTTCCAGAATGGAGACCAGTTCGGAATGCATGCGTGAACTGCACGCTACCACGTGCAGGCCAATACAAGTTCCGCATCAACACCACCTATTTGATTAGGAATATTTCGGGTTTTACCTCCTTTTATAAGACATAACTGTGCTAAAAAGACCACTGAAACTGGCAGAAGCAGTGTGAAAGCCCAGGACCAATTGAATGCCACTGTCCGAGGGATATGCAGTGTTTTGACGTTGCGGGACCCTAGTCTGTATGATGTTCTTTACATTTCTGCTTCTTGCCCAAAACCCCAAAACGAGCCTAGAAATGCTGAAAAAGGTAATCATCCAGCTCATTCACACAGGCGCATTTCACCGTGTGGTATGCTCATGGCGCATTTGCGGCGTTCGTTGCACAATCCAGCATGAAGTTCCTGGCTGTCACCGGTTCGCACCATGGTTACGGATGCGCGGAGAGGCCGTCAGCGCTTCTGCGCATGCGCAGTTGGTAGGGTCCTCCCAATACCGCGGACGGGCGCCTCTACGCAAGCGTTGTGGAGCCTTCACGGAGGAATGCCCTAAAACAGAGCTACGATGCTATGCTCCGTAATTAAAAAGTTCGGATCAAATCTAAGTGAAAAAGTGAACTTACTGAATCAGGAAACAAAAATGGCATTCGGTACACTACGCAGCAAGCAGGTTTTAGCTCATCTCCGATACTTGCCGTGCGTGATGCAGGAATGACAATCTTAATATTTTGTTGGGCATTCCTCATCACAATGTTGATTTCGGCCCCCAGTGCTGGTCCCCTAGTACTTCTAGCTGAAAGATTGCAAGCAAGTAAACACAGAGTGAAAAGAGGGAAACCTAACGACGACATGAAGCCTACCTTGCTTGTGCCTTATTCAATGGCCATGACCACCATGTTGATCAAATAAAGAACTTTTAGTATTCACGACAAATGTGTCTAGAAATGAAATTGCCTACAATCAAAACAATGCAGATTAAATCTTTTGACAAACACTTGGGGAGGTAAGGTCGTGAGGTTAATAGTTTGCTATCATCCTCCCTCGTATGAAAATTGCTACCCTGACGTGATGGCATCACCAGGCGACCTAAATTGATTCTCGCTTCCAATGTAGGCTGCATTTAAAGTGGGTTGGTTACCTTCGCATGCGCTTAATATGTGAAGTGGTTGTATCTAAGGTTCCATCAGAAAGAAATGAAAGCAAAGATGTAAAGAAAGGCAAGTGTAGGCAAAAATAAAGAAATACTGTACATTTGCATTCAAGCAAATTTCATACCCCAGATTCACGCAAATAGGTGGCGATATGAATGAGCTCTGCAGAACGAATAACTATCAGTGTAGCTCCTTTTAGAATAAAGGTGATATCATCAGTAAATACGCGCCCGATTGGCCAGTCGAACGCCCTTCGCTCGGGTAGAGGTCACTTTGACCTCCCCTCAGATCTCGGAAGGTAGGAGAGTTAGAAACACCAAAATTTACGCATGTGTTGGTATGTATGTGAACTCACTGGTGTGCAAATTTGACAGTACTACGTAATCACATTCGGATAAAATAAGGTAAAAAAGTCAACTTCCAGATTGGTTTCTAAAGTGCTGCAACAATCCAGAACCTGTTCTAAGTAAAAGGGCGCTGGCGCTTATTTAAGACCAGTGGCCTTGTTTGAAAGTTCGCAGGTCATGGTGACCAAAATCACACAAGACTGCTTTGAGTTGCATTTGAATAAGAATCAAATATTACGCTAGGCAATATGTTCCTAAAATTCAAATGTTGACGTGGGCCATTTTGGTCCGTGAACTATTATAAACTTTGATAACTCCATGTAGGACGTATAATGCAGTTCCTGTTACCAATTCATTCGAAATGAGCGCCAGAAACTACCACGTACAGCAAGCTCTAGAGTAACAAAGCAGGTTGGTCTTGACCTTGGTCTGACCTTCATATCCGACCCTCAGTCAATGGATTTGTTCAGTCAGTTGTCGTGTTCCTTAACACGCGCCCGGGTGGCCGGCTAGATGCCCTTCGCTCAAGTGGGTGGGGGTGGGGGGTCATTTTGACCCCCTGAGATCTCGGGAATTAAGAAAAATATAGACATTAAATTCATAGGGTGTCTTGATCTGTACGTGGACTGACTTAGGTCAAATTTTGAGCCACCTAGGTCATGGCCTTCAGGTCAAATAAGGTAAAAAAGGTCAAATTCCAGGTGGATCTCCAAAGTGCTCCCAGAACCTAGGCCACTGTTTCTAAGCAAAAGGTCAAAAGCTCATTTGAGGTTAGTGACCTTCTCTGACCTTTTGAAAGTCATGGTGACCAAGATCATACAAGACTGCTCTGAGTTTTGCATTTGAATAAGCGACAAAGATTACGCTAGGCAGTATGTTCCTAAGACAAATTGTCGACCCGGCTAATCTTAGCTCAACGACCTTTTTCTGGCCCCTTAGAAGTCAATGGAAGATACATAATGCGATTCCTGCCGTCAATAAATTCGAAATGAGCGCCACAAACTATCCCATACAGCAAACCCTAGAGTAATAAAGCAGGTTGGTTGTGACCTTGGTCTGGCCTTTATACCTGACTTTAGGTCAAAGTTATTTGCTCATTCAATATTCGTGGTACCTGAGAAAGCATCTCAGAGATGTAGGGCTTCGTCAAATACTCCGTTATTGCATCAGATTAGACGATTCCCTAGAAATCGTCTTCGCCGAAACCGTAGCCTGACTTTGACCTGCCATAGGTCAGCGACTTTACGAGCTACGTCTAAATTTGTGATGTCAAACGATCTGCGTTTCAATTGTCTACGGCTATTCAACATTTGACGTGGCTACGCCGCGTCGTTCGGAAAACATTCTGGAAAAACCTTTGGGCGGGTCAATTTGACCCCCACCCGAGAGCATGTTAAAGTACTACCTCAGACATGTATGGCTTCGTCTAACACTCCGGTATTGCATCAGATGGAATGACTTGTATAAATTGTCTCCACTGGATCCATGGCCTGAATTTTACCTGCTGTAGATCAGAGATCTTACAAGGCACATATTTCTGCTTTATTCAAACCGATCCGCTATTCAGTTATCCATAGCTATCTATAGTTATCTACAGTTATCTATATCTACTCAAGATTTGGTACATCTGCGCCGCACCGTTGGAAACCATTCTGGACAAATCTTCCAGGGAGCACCGGAGCGCGGGTAAATAAACAAAATTGTCCTCAAAGTGGGCGAGATGCCAATCGTTGTTGCAATCCACAAGAGTCATCCAAATCCCACAAAACCACATTATAATTAATATACCCTGCTTTGGGGGGGGGGGGGGGAGGAATGCGATCCGTACCTCTCCCTTCACCATTGCCTACGTTTACTACACAATCTCACTCCTCACTTCTCATTGCCACCTCATTCCTCATTGCATGCATTCTTAGCTATGAGGCCGATTTCAAGCAATCAATCAAACTATTACCAGAAGTTTGAACTGGTAATAATCACCATTTCAATGCTACCAAAACATCAATGAGATGATCGCGTTTTAAGCGGGGTCATATTTTTCAAAAGATAGATTATAGGGGGGGGGGGGGTTGAGCGATGAAAAATTGCGCACGGTGCATCTAACATAAGGGGGTCTCCCCAGATTGGCACACTTTTTCACAAGTGTTGTTGGGGGTGGGGGCTGGAGCCCTAGACTAAATAGAAAAATAGTCATGCCTCTGATTTGAAGAGCTATTTGACTAGAAACCACACACAATCAGGAACACAGCAAAATAGCACAAATTAGCGCAATAGAAGCATTCTCACCTCATCGTATCCCCTTTCACAAGGAGTGCCATTAATCTTCATTACCGAACCCACGGATCTTTTCAAGCGGAGGAAAGCCGAGTGCTTGCGACTGCTAAAGTAAGTCAATAGCGCGCTCTGTCTTGAGAAGGCAGCCCGGGTAATCACAGGTCTATTTCTGCTTCGATTGGATCATCTCGCCGACTTTTTTGAACTGTCAATGCCTTTCGTCGCTGAGGACAGGATGCTGCGTCGTGGCATCACCAAAGAAATCAACAAGGCCTGATAACTAAACCTAGGTAGGTATTCATAAAACCATAATGTGAATGCCTCTTACAAAGAATCAGTGCATCGAGCATCACAAAAAGTGAAGCGTGCCCTTGCGACCAGATAGATCGCGATATTTAGATCTGTTCAGTCTGCGACAGTGAGAGCGGGCTGGTAAGAACAGCAAATGGACCGACCCCCGGGGCATAGAAAGTGCACTGAATTATCGCCAACCTGTCTTGGAGTCGAGTGACCAACTATAAATCGTGCGAATTATTTGTCGCCGCGCTGGGATGGAACCTAAAAAAGGCACCATGGTACCACATGGTGTGGTAAATGTTTTACGGGATCACTTGCTGGTTTGTATGACGAAATGTCCTAACATGTATGTTTCATGTTTGGTTGAACAGTGCGTGCTCCAATATTTTGTTGTTACCGTCAGCAACGTTTTCAGTGAAGAACGTTTTTGGCATGAAGCTTCGCGTAAAATTAAACATTTTGTCGCCAACCTTATCCACCAAGTGGGCATGTTTTGCATTGCCTGTCGTTAGTGATGACGTTGTGCTGAGGAGACGTGGCAAAGATGCAGTCAGCAGGAAAACGACGTCGAAATTGTCTCCCTATGTACATGTCTTGGTGTTTGCCACTACACCGGTTTCATGTAACACAGGCGTTCCGCTCCTTTCCGTAGCAATACATGCGCCAGTTAACCGAAGCCATCACGCGTGTTTCAACGTTGTATTTTGTTCTAAAAAGCTGCAACACAGAACACGGTGTTAAGGTGTCATATGCATGCCATTGCTTTGGTCCAAAAAGCTGGCTACAGATTGACATACCACCAGGCTTAGCACTAAAAAACAACGACACGACCATAGATGACATGTTGGCTACGGCTATATTTCCGGGTCTTCACTGTCCTGTCCAGCGTTTTATTAACAACACCAATTAACTTGCTTCTTTCTTCCTTCACGTGCGATCCAGCAGGACCCCACCGGCAACGTGACATATTAACCCCACCGGCAACGTGACATATTAACCCCACCGGCAACGTGACATATTAACCCCACCGGCAACGTGACATATTAACCCCACCGGCAACGTGACATATTAACCCCCACCGGCAACGTGACATATTAACCACCCGCAACGTGACATATAACCCCACCGGCAACGTGACATATTAACCCCACCGGCAACGTGACATATTAACCCCACCGGCAACGTGACATATTATTTCACTCAGTGGCCTGCCGTCAACAGGATGGGCAAGTCACCGAGTTACCACGTCCATTCGGTGCAGACCAAGTGACGTGGTAGAACAGTCATAACACGCCATAACTTGCAGTATAATTCGGGCATGCCAAATCAGCTCACAACAAAGCTTCAATGTCGTGTTCTGCAAGCGAAAGGTCGTACAATGCAGCATAACTTGTGTTGGAAAGGTCCAGAATGAGCTTCACTGACAACGGCCATAAGCCAGGCCGTCAATCCTTTAGTGCAGAGCAGTCAGGCCAAGGAGCTCGGGGATAGCGTACCAACATACGGAAAGCATTTCCCACGACTGCGCGTGGAAAGAAGTGGAGCTCGATCCTGGCTCCCAGCCAAAAGTTTTGTCGTTCCGCACGGCAACCGGCTTGGGAAGTGTCGATGTCAAACAACTTCTGATGCTGAATGCGTTGTAACACTCAATCATCAAATGAAGCGGTCAGGAGGACCTAACCCGCGTCCGTCGGGGGCTTTCGGAAGGTAGCAGGCTTGTTACGGGGCCGAAGCGACCTGGAGGCATTAGGACAAGCAAAGTTGCTGCAAAACCCCGCAAGCATACTAACGTGAAGTAACTAGCAGTCAGTGAGCTAACGCCAATGAAGATCGGTCTTACAGCGATATCTAGAAAAAGTCAATCTCATGTAGGAGCCACCCTCCCCTGATCGCTCATAAGCCGTCACTTAGCCATGCCATCAGTGAAACTATTACCAATTAAGCCTCTTTAACATAACCCGGTTGTTAACGCCACTGGCATTGGCCGTTCCATTATAAGTTAACTGTGGTATGGAACTGTGGTTACTGTGGACTATCCTCAGGCAAATTTCACAACTCGTGCAATGTTCGATGGTGCACCTGCATTGGAGTACGTAAGCCTGACGCATCCCATGACTGGATGAAGTCCTGCACAGTTTTGCCACACATGCTCTCAGCACAATGACACTTTTACCTCATGGATGGTCCGGAGGTTGTCAGTGTTATGTGGATCCCTAGTCATCGTTGTTTCAGGATTGTGACAGGTCTTATATTTATCTGACATGGCCGGCGTTCGTGCTTATTATCCCAAAGTTGACTCCGACAAAATTTCGCGATCATCTTTCTTTGCACCAAGGTAAACCGTGTAGACTATTGCCATCAATGTGCTTTCAGATCATTCTGCTTAATTATGATGCATGCTTACCAAAGAACTGACCCCCAAACACCACGAGGCTCTGCGCTTACACAAATGGCTATATCGGCGCACCGCTCCCGATCCACCATGCGTTGATGATCCCGCTGGCGCACAATGTACTGACTGGGAGCCCCAGTCCGGCGGAGCTCTAAGTGTATCGCAAAATGCGCTTAAAATCCTCAACGAAAAGCGCACGCGGCACGGCTGTTCTGTTCTCCGCGGGCCCTCTAAAATAGCGGATCGTGCAGAGAGCGCCGCACCACTTGCGTCAATATCCATGTCATCCCAGAGCTGAAGTGGTGTAGCCAAGTCAGCCCGAGAGCTCCTGCCATCTGGGGGCGGCCTACTTTTCTTGACGTCACGAACACCGCGAGGAAAGGCAGCGTTCGACACATGGCCGTGGCTGGTGGTTCGCCGACTCACACCCATACAACTGTGATCTGTGACACCACATGCCTACTGAGGACATGACCTATAGCTTGCTTTCTCGCGCATATGGACAATAGCATGTGCACGTCGCGCATAGCGTGACGTGCAAAAGCGCTAACTATTATTTGACGCCACTTCATAGCAACACAATATTGGATAAACCTTGGCCACGTACGTAGCATTATTGTTCCTTGTAATACAAAGCCAACCACTGCTTTTACGCTGGAGATTAAAATGTCATATTCTATTGAATGTTAATACTGTCCACGTTGTCGCGCCAACGCGTGTGCCCCGAGGTGACCTATATGGCGTTTCTGAGCTCGTTGTGTTGGCTGCTCTCCAGTATTGAAGGCCATGTACACTATACCTACAGCATATGACTTCTCAGATTCTTTGGGCAATATACTGTTATGTAGCCGCATCGCGACAGCATGGTAAAAAGCATGATTTACGAGCCACACCACAACACACATGTTATACCGCCCACCATGTTATACCGAGATGTAATATATTCCGATTGGTGCTGGTAGTGCATGGAGCATGAGGCCGGCGAAGCCGTAATACAACCTGGATTACATCACAGTACGTCGCAATGAGACTAAATCATAAGGTAATTACGTGGGAGACAGGCGGTGGCCGGCTGTCTCCCACGGCGGCTTCACACGCGCCCGGGTGGCCGGC
Source organism: Pollicipes pollicipes (assembly GCF_011947565.3). Lineage (NCBI taxonomy): Eukaryota > Metazoa > Arthropoda > Thecostraca > Pollicipedomorpha > Pollicipedidae > Pollicipes > Pollicipes pollicipes. Next base: position 12,610,414 of record NW_023596448.1, on the reverse strand, counting down.
TAGTACCCTTCGCTCGGGTGGGGGTGGGTCAATTTGACCGCCCCTGAGATCTCGGGAACTAAGAAAACTAGAGACACCAAATTTGCAGGGCGTCTTGACCTTTGCGTGAACTCACTTTTGTCAAAGTTTGAGGTTCCTGGGTCATGACCTTCAGGTAAAATAAGGTAAAAAAAGTCCAATTTTAGGCTGGTCACCAAACTGCCCCCAGAACTTAGGAAACTGTTTCTAAGCAAAAGATCAAAAGTTCATTTGAGGTCAGTGACCTTATTTGAACTTTTGAAGGTCATGGTTACCAAAGTCATACAAGACTGCTCCGAGTGTTGCATTTGAGTAAGCGACAAAGATTACGCTAGGAAGTATGTTTGTAAAACAAAATGTCGACCCAAGTTATCGTAGGTCAATGACCTTTTCTCACCTCTAAGAGGTCAATAGAAGACGTATAATGCGGTTCCTGCGGTCAATAAATTCGGAATGAGCACCACAAAATAGCCCATGGAGCAAGCCTTACAGTAATGCATCAGGTTGATTGTGACCTTGGTCTGACCTTCATACCTGACCTTAGGTTAACGTAATTTGCTCATTCAACATTTGTAGTGCCTAAGAAAGCATCTCAGTGATGCATGGCTTCGTCAAACACTCCGTTATTGCATACGATTGGACGATTCCCTATAAATTGTCTTCGCTGAAACCATGGCCTAGCTTTGACCTGCCCTATGTCAGCGACCTTACAAGGTACATCTAAATTGTTGATGTCAAACGATCCGCTATTTAATTGTCTACGACTATGCAAAAATTGGCGCGGATACGCCGCGTCGTTCGGAGACCATTCTGGAAAAACCTTCAAGGGGTTAATTTGACCCCTCACCCGAGCGAGTGTTAAAGACGAGAGCTTTCCTCGCCAATGGCTCGCAAAAGATAATCGATGCGCACCAGTATTATACATTAATCAGGTGTGGTGGGTGGTAATATCGTTACGGTGTGCTGGTATTGTTCCACTGATTGGGCTCCAGTGATGCCGTCGCAGACAGCAAATTGCCAGCCATTTGTAGCATGATGACCAGGTAGGTCAGGATGAAACTCAAGATCTGAAACAGAACGGAAACGGTAACATGTAGTGCGAGCTTCCTTCCGAGACTCCCAATCCTGCATGCATGTCACGTATTGCGGACAAAATAATGGCAGTAATCCAGGGTCTTCGGGAAAGTCAGATATCCATCTTCGACGTTCGCCTATTTCTGCGCGGTGTGCCGTAGCTGTGCATATGCAACGACGCCTACGTGATATGGTGCCCTGACAATAATAAAATCAAGGTCGCATTCAGAGCGACAATGTTGAAAATCGAAGCGCTTCACGGCGGCGGAGCCTCAGCCGCAGCGGCCATCAGAGCTCAGCGTGATTACCGCTGGATTCATACTCTCACCGCTAGGATGTTGGACTTTCGGATGGTGAACACCCCTAGGGCGTTGACGGACAACGGACGTGAAGTCTTCTGCATGAGGGCTTCACGACGCTGCTTGGATTCTTCGCTCATGGGAACCCAGTCAATGTTGGTCAGAGTGTCAGTCAGGGCAGCATTCTGCAACAGTAGTCAAAGTGGTCTTTGTCACGACTTTCGAGGGGAAAGACGAGATACGTAATACTGCGCTCCATAGCCTCAGTTGAATTAGCGGCCTGATTGCCAAAAGCATAGAGCTTACCTGTTTTTTATTTCCAGGAACATTGTGAGCTTTTCAAGCGTGACATCCGGAGGTGCAAGAACAAAATGCGAGGACCAGTTCCCGAAGAGGGACATGAAGCGTTTGCTCCAACCCAACACCATCACTGGGACTCCATTCATATTCCCAAAGCCGGGTGGTGCTGCTTAATGTACGGTGTGGCCTCCATTGTCTTCCAGTTGTTTCAGTGGTAAGTTATCTGTGCACACGGGATGCTTTTTTATTCGATATGCCGTGATGTTTAGCCATAACATTTTATCATACAAACTCGCACTTACTTATAAGATTACCTTGGACGGAGTTTTACAGCTTTTGGGATGCGTCGTCACGTACAAAACGTGATCACCACGGAGGCACAACAAACTCAAGAGAAAGATTCTTAGTGGGATGGTTTTAACTAAGCTTTGCTGGATAGTTTGACGATAGTTTCATTGCACCACTATGGTGTCATTTGGACTACAATAGGTCACATTTAATGTTCTTGAATGGCATGGAACAGAAGCAGTTTCACGAAAGTTTTTCAGTGCCAATCTACTTGGGTTCTAAAAATATTATTATTCGAGATTTTTGATGGGGTTTTTGAAAGCCTGTCTTTATGCGGAAGCAAAAAAAGGTTAACCATAAAAGAACTTCCGTAAAGACTAGGGCTTACAGAGTGCAAACCAACGTACGGTGTGACAAAAAAGGCATAATGCTTAGGACAAAGCTCTAACCTTGCAGTTCTTAAACGTTCTTTTACAAACGCCTTACACTAAATAGCATGACATCATGCCTATCAGAAATTGTGTTGAAATGACATTGATACGTATCTTTGGGATCGGGTCGTGTGGCATTATGGGTGTTCTGTAGGACGCTCTGGGTTTCTTGCACCGTGCATGGCATCCGTATTTTGTTTTGCTGCCTGATGATGTGGGTGGGAAGTTATGAAATGCGATGAAAGTGGAACAGCATATATATATATATATATATATATATATATATATATCGGAGAACATTGGGAGGCAAGAGACATGGCACATGTTTTGTGAAGGCGTCTTCAGGTAACATAAGTGAACAAATAATGCACGAAATGCATCAGAGCCGTAATGCCTCGCCTGACAACATTTGTCTCCACCGTAGCAATAGTATCGCAACGAAAGGATTCCACGAACTGCCCCATGCGCACACACTGCAGGCCATCAGCATGTTTACAGTCGTCGTCCCGGCTGGAGCGAGGTCCAGACTGCATCGACGCAAGTGGATTGGAGGGGAAACTCGACGAGCGCGGTGCAAGTACTCGTAAACATCTAGAACGGGCACTGGCTTGTTTACAAAAAATAGCGTTGATTGTGAACGTAAAAGCCGACAGTTTTCAGTTGGGCCGCACGCATGTAAGCCGGTTCAATGAGCGATCATCGACGTGTCTATCTCTTCATGTTACGCATCACACAATGAAGGCCGACTATGTTACGCATCCTATCGTGTTGTCCTTTGATACGTAGGCGAATGAGACGGCTGGAGTGCTTCTTATAAAGTCGCAATGGCGCGGTGATAGCACAGGACACGCCCGCGCAGCAAAAAACGCTAAACTGCTGAAAGACAAGGCAATTCCGGGGAGCGAATGATATGTACAGTGCTGGTATTCATCAGCAATACCATCGTGTTGCGTGAGGTGAGCGATGTGCTATTCGACTCGATTCATATAATCATATGGATAAAAGCAACGCGTGAGTTAACGGAACATATGTCTTTTTTCTGGCGACCGATACCAACATCGAAAGTCTTATGGGAAACGGGAACTGAATCGTCTCTGAGCGCTGTACGAAGGGTCGTCCAGGCGGCTCTCTTCATCCCATCACCCTGTATCTGTGTATCCGTTTCCCCAACTCTGCAAACGGTATGTCACTTTTGCTACCCGGCCAGCTGGGATTCGGAAGAAATTTTGTGCATATGCTTTTTTGTAGATCTGGACATGATTGTCAGAAAATTACGGCAATCGAAGATATCTTTTGAAATTATTATCGCTTCGCATTTCCCGTGCATTGAAAAGTTAACTTTGAGACATCCGTATCTAGGAAAGCTTTTATCACGTATCGAAAACTTAGCAATAAGGTGATACAACCGAAAGACAGATACATTTAACTCACCTGTATGGTAAAACATATGGGATGCATTTATATAAAAAATCAGGTAGTTTTCATAATCGGTTGTTAAAAAGCATTACTCGTTAGATTTACACCAAACACGATTTTTTGAGACTCTTTATTCCTTTTATCTCAGAGCTCCATAAAACTATGCTGTAAATTTTCATACTGACTCGTTCAGCGAGCACAGCACCGGCCCTTCCGCGCGCAGTGGTCGTCCGCTTCTCTTGCATCCGCCCTCTCCACCCAGGCTCGAGTATCTGACGCGGTCTGAGGCGGCGCGGGAGGAGGGGGGAGGGAGAGGGACAGTCGCTGATCCGCCCTCTCCCCAGGCACGGGTATCTGACGCGGTCTGAGGCGGCGCGGGAGGAGTGGGAGGGAGAGGGACAGTCGCTGATCCGCCCTCTCCTCCAGGCTCGAGTATCTGACGCGGTCTGAGACGGCGCGGGAGGAGTGGGAGGGAGAGGGACAGTCGCTGATCCGCCCTCTCCCCAGGCACGGGTATCTGACGCGGTCTGAGGCGGCGCGGGAGGAGGGGGAGGGAGAGGGACAGTCGCTGATCCGCCCTCTCCTCCAGGCTCGAGTATCTGACGCGGTCTGAGGCGGCGCGGGAGGAGTGGGAGGGAGGGGGACAGTCGCTGATCCGCCCTCTCCTCCAGGCTCGAGTATCTGACGCGGTCTGAGACGGCGCGGGAGGAGTGGGAGGGAGGGGGACAGTCGCTGATCCGCCCTCTCCTCCAGGCTCGAGTATCTGACGCGGTCTGAGACGGCGCGGGAGGAGTGGGAGGGAGAGGGACAGTCGATAATGCGTGGTCTGGCAGAGGTGAGAGAAATAACGCCTGCGTGCCCAAATCACACTAACCACTGACTCACATTCCCAATTTGTGCGATAATTCGAGTCGAGCGTGCGTGATAAAGATCATGCAGCGATACTTGGCTATTTGATACGTTCTAACCACCCAGCTGAGCAGCACTAGAGTGTCTTATCACCTCCAATGGGTCAAGAAGCCACAGAGGCGTGGTCAAAATGGAATGCGCCTTTTATGACCCCTTGAAGTGTGCAGCTAAAAATGTTTGATACCTGACGCCAAATCTATAATGCCCTACTGTATCAATGTCGTCAACATTTTCAACGACGTCTCAATTTTCAATATGTTTATGCCTTACTTTCATTATCTCCGGGCTTCTGAACGCCAAGAGCATGGGAAAAGTTGGGAGAAGGGGGTGAGAAGGCTACTGCTGGGGGGTTGATCTTAAAACTCTTAAATTCTTGCGCTGTTTCGGTGGGCATTGACTAGACATAAATCATTAAAAAACTTTGCATTCCCGTTGCCGCTGCTGACAACCGATCTAAATAAACCCCCAGAAAGCTAATTCTTTGCCAGAATGACTTTAAAAATCCCGGCTGTCGTTTCTGACACGCATCTGAGAGTCTTCGCGGGTGTTAACGTAATATTACCAATTTGGGAACATAACTGCATCGGCCCGAGATTACCAACAGATTAAAGTTAGGTATGGTTATGGCGGTGCGCAGAACGAGCGGCCCAGAAAGGTGCGTTAGTATCCCGTAAATACAGGCTGCGTGGATAGCTTCATGCAGAACATTTGCCTTCCATTCACAGCTGTTGCTTAGCGAATTTCGCATCCCCTCGAAGCTGAGAGCTCCTTTCGTTCAGCAGGTTGCGATTCATACGCTCACTCTCCCAGCTTCCAACAACAAGCTGGCAAGCAATCTTGACATTTTCTCTAAATATGCGTTTCCATTGCACTTTCTTTACTCACCCTAGCAGGCGCACAACAAGGCACACGCTAGCGTAAACAGCGGAGAAAACAAAACACCGGCATCACGCAAATTCCTGGAGCAAAACAAAAAACAAACAAAAACACAAAGACTCGCTGTAAAACAAGCACAATAAAACCTTAAGTGGAAAGCTCTACCAGCGCATGGCATGAAGACATATCGTTCTCCTACACGGATCCCTTTTTCGACCAAATAACGACAAAATTTTTGCTCGGCAAGCGTTTGGTTCCAATCAGCAACAGCGAACTGCAATAACCTTTGTAACGTAACAAAACATTAATGACACAATTGAGAAATCACACGTCTGTAGTGGTTGACAGCTGGTGGAACAAATCAACTACTTTGAGCAGCGTTGCATATAACACACAAGACCATTGACTTCAATTAAACAAGAAATTACACATTTAGATGTCAAAGCTCCTTCAAGCTGAAGTCTTTTCTTTATCATCGGAAATAAATCATCGAAAGTCATTGGCAGTACAGCCTGGCGTTCACTAGTGGGAATACATAGGATGACTCACGTTCACCAGTGGGAATGCATAGGATGACTCACGTTCACCATTGAGAATGCATAGGAAGGCCCACGCTTGCCCGTGGGGATGCATAGAAAGACTTACTTTCACCAGTGGGAATGTATAGGAAGACTCACGTTCACCAGTGGGAATGCATAGGAAGGCCCACGTTCGCCCGTGGGAATGCATACAAAGATTTACTTTCACCAGTGGAAGTACATAGGATGACTCACGTTCACCAGTGGGAATGCATGAAAAGACTCACTTTCACCAGTGGGAATGCATAGAAAGACCCACGTTCACCATTGAGAATGCATGGGAAGGCCCACGCTTGCCCGTGGAAATGCATAGAAAGACTCACGTTCACCAGTGGGAGTACATAGGAAGACTCACGTTCACCAGTGGGAAGGTAAAGGAAGACTCACGTTCACCAGTGGGAATGCATAGGAAGACTCACGTTCACCACTGGGTATGCATAAGCATCGTGAAGGAGCAATCAAGCCTTGAGCATTAGCCGGGCCACAATTTGTTGAAGTGAGGGTGATGGAAGTAGAACCAAATACAAATATCGTGATGCTGTACAGTCTACTACAGTCTAAGTCTTTGCTCACCTCCTCTATCACCCTGCTACCGGCATGGCAGTAGAAGACGATGCGAGCGAGGAAAAGACAGAGGTACGTGGCGAGTCCGACGAGGTGAACACGCTGCGCCGGGTACTCCGGCTGTGCCATCAGCTGTGGCAGCAGAGTTGAGGTCAGGGTTCAGGTCCAGTGTCGCATAGCACTTATCTTAGAATACACCACTACCGGTCCGGGCAAATGACTTATACAAAGTCACCACTTGTTTCCAAGACGGCCTTTGTAGAGCCCAGGCGCCAGACGATGCGGTTTGCAGACTATTGGCAGAAAAAAACAAGACGTTCCATGTACTACAGACTATTTATGCCATGTGTCAAAATGGAAATTTGGTTTCCAAATGCTAGGCAGCAATATGCACAAGTTGAAAGGATTTGAGCCGGTTTTTTCACTGACAACATCTGTTAAACTGTGTCCAGGACGATTAAGTTATCACAGACGGAAACAGCTCCCCAGTCATTCATGGAAAACACGCGTTAAAGGTGAGAATACACATCACTTGTATCAGCCGAGTAGAAGTATGTGAATGGAGGAAGCCAGAATGCCCTGGAAATTCAAAATAAACTTCAGTGTTTAAGATGATGCACTGTTTTCTTCTCTATGTCCTCGTTACTCACAAACATAAGGAAGAAGGTGCCGTTGAGAACGGTAACCATTGTTGCGGCGTGTGCCACTAGAAGAGGATATCCGCAAAAGCCATTGATGTCATTCAACAGTCTGGAAAATAGCGACACGTTATCTAGCTAGAGCTCCAGCTTCTAGCTCTGTAGCTTAGATTACCGAACATGGAACTCAGCACCCGATGTAACAGGACCAAACGAGATATAACAGGAAATTGCCGGATAACTTAGTAAATTGTGTCACCAAGGCATGTATGGTTCGGCCAAACAAAACTACCATAAATCCTCTTGATGCATGGATATATATATATATATATATATATATATATGTATATTCGCACATGCACACACATTCACTCACCCACACCCGCATCCGCACCCACACCCGCACCCGCACCCGCAACCGCACTCGCACCCGCACCCGCATCCGCACCCGCACCCGCATCCGCACACACACACACACACACACACACACACACACACACACACACACACACACACACACACACACACACACACACACACACACACACACACACACACACACGTATATACATATATATATATATATATATATATATATACACTGGTTAACGCAAGTTCCTGAAGCACCGTGAGAACACGTATTACCATAGCCGTGGGGGGAGGGAGGAGCTCAACGTCCCAGACGTAAAATGTAGAATTGGAAAAGTACCCCTATGTGATGCACCACATATAAATCTAACAACAGATCTAAATCATCACATATCGATCTAACATATCTCACTCTATCAATGAAATCTTAACAAGACAGTCAGAAGGGTTGAGCATGGCATGCGATGGCAGGAACACGGCCGAACGTAATTCTATGACACAATCATTGGTCTGGGATGATGAAGTAGCCTTTGAGAAGAGCAAAGATCTGATTGATAGAGCACGAGCAAGACGACCAAAACATCCACGAACTGGCCGGAAATCGCCCAGCCAACTATTAAGCCATGGATGTCCGGCGTACGCATTCTTTACATATCAATGAGTTGGACCATATGCAACACTTTAAAGGCATAGGGAATCCATCTGTAAGCCAACCGAATTGGGAAATCCAAAACACATACACGTTACGAGACGTCCAGGGGTTCCTGGACAGCCACATTGCACTCTAGGGACCATTACTCCAAAACAGCTGTCTTCTTTCCACTAGGTTTACAACATCTACCACAGCACCGCAACTTGCCCTGCTTTACACGGAACACAATGCGCACGACGCCGCGCAACGCTTCATGAAAAACGCCAACTGTAGGGGCGACATATTAGCGAGCAGCGGCCAGGACTGCTGGAGGGAACCAAGCTCGCACTCCTCACATTGTACCCGACCTGATGATTTGCCTGTAGTGATGATCGGCGGCCAGAAGTGCCACCGCCGGGTCTGTGCTCCGAGGTGTGGCCTGCACCTGTCGAAACGTCTTCCACCCCGGGGGCGTGAGCTCCGCGGGAGACGCGATGGCAGCCGGGATCTTCACCGGAAATAGGAGATGTTTGTTTCATGAAGCATACATATTTTATGATTGCGCATGTCTAAGGCATTGTGACTTGTGCACGACCTACATGTCGCCCTATTTGATTTTGCGAGTATATTACAATGCGATTTGCGATTTGCGACGATCTTTCTTGCGATTTGCGATTATCTTGCTTGCGATTTATATGTTAACTCGTGTTGAGATAAGATAACTGTAGGCCTTGTCGATACAAACATACATAGTTACATAACTTACATACACGCGCTAACAGAACCACGTACATGCTTACCTTTACACCTTTATGCATTGGTTGAAGCCTATCCATATCATTACGCTATTTATATATATATATATATATATATATATATATATATATTTACATATATATATATATATATATATATATATATATATATATATAGATAGATAGATAGATAGATATAGATATTGAACACACTTAATATACTTGTATATTAACTATCAAATTGACCCTGTAAGTGGACATATAAGGTGCTCGGGAACAGTGTAAGGCCACTGAACAGCGTAATTAACCTTAAAACCTTGCAATCACCACCATCACAATCTGTAAAAAATTGTCGTCTCATGACACCTGCTCTTGAGATTGTTCTTTTTCGATCCTCTTGTCTTGCGCCTGCGGTTGTTCTTGGTCACCCGGAAGCCTAAAGCCGTCCAATTGTTTGTGTTTTGTATAAAAACTGTGTTTACTCGGCCGACTATAGGCTCCTTCGAAACCTATGTTCCCCTTCGGACCAAGGGGCGTTATCTCGTGCCCCCCCCCCCCTTATGGATCCGCTCCGGAATTCCAGACAGACTTCTGTGTGCTTGGAAGTTTAACAGTTTCGCCATATCAAGTTAAAAGGTTACCGGTCTGGTAGGTTTGCATTCCGAGGGGGGGGGGGGGGAGGGGCGCTCTACCAGTCGCATATTACCGAGTGGCAGTTGCGTAAGTTGTCTATATTGTACTTTCGCTTTGAGAAACCGGCTATTGTAGCCAGTTTCTCAAAGCGGAAGTACACACTTACGCCAAGTATTAATGTGTACTTTCGCTTTTACAAACTACACACTAAGCCAGTTTCTCAAAGCCGTCACGTGACTTTGTCGTAGTCTGTACATTTGGCAGTGACATAGATTTGTGCGTCTCGTTGCCAGGACAACGACCACCAAACTTGAGATGATTCAAGCAGCCGTAAACATACGTCTTCTGTTTTGAGTATGTATTACCTTAACTCGAACTGCCATCGATTAAGACAAAATAGTATATAAGTTTACAGTTGCCTGACTCGACATCAAACCAGCCACATTAGCTCACGACTTTGGGGATATTATCTCCAGCTATAATTATGACGCTTTGGTTGAAAAGCAACGCTTATCAGGGTATGAAAGCAAAGGGACAGGTGTCGGTGGCTCAGTGGTTAACCTCTGGCTGCAGGGTTTGGTTACCCGCGATGCCCGCGTTTCCGCTAGGATGAGAGGCAGTTGGCGCCATCTAGCCGAAGCAGCTGAGCGCGTCCTAAATCCCCATTGACGACCATGAACAAAGGAAGAGTACGGTTGGCAGTGTTCAAGGACGGAGACAGAGAATGGAGACGGCTCCCCGTCCGCAAGGAATTTGTGTGAGGCCATTGCCCGTCGACTCGCCCATGGTGGTGCCTTCCCACTTTTCAGCAGCACCATTTAGTTGCGTCGACCGCTGCGCGTTTTTTTTTTGTGCCATCGACACGCCGTGTTTGTAAATCTGCGCGCAGCGTAATCAACAGAGCAACGCGTGTTGTAGATGTGTGTGGCCTTGTGGAGATGCGTGCCGAACCAGGGCTGGTTTTGTTGGCAATGTTGTCCATAATTGATAAATTCGGTGAAGGAAGCTTTTTCCATTCATCAGCTCCTTCAGTGTTCAGTTTCATCCTAAAATGTTTCACTCATGGAGGCTTTATTTTCCTTAACGTTCGTGGGCGAGATCATGCGAATAGTAAGTTCATGATGCCTATAATTTCTAAGTATATCCTGGGCATTGAAGGTGGGACGGTCAGACCTTACCCTTGAGAGCTTAAGGGAACATGTGAAGCAAACACGAGCTGTCATTGATCACCGAAAAAGGGCCATTCACGGATCCAATCATGAGCAGCCTGCTGTACTTGTCATTGGGAACAGCCTCTCTCTATATGGCTGATCATTGAAAATATTTGTTCTATTATGTGATTGTATGCAGGCTAGCTACTGCCATATGTCACAGTGACGCACAAGATGCATGTGGCTGTGTTTTCCAAATGAAATCAATTTTTGGGTATAATTTATTTGTCATGCGAAGCTATTTGATTAGCATGCATCGCACATAATAATGTTTTCAACCAGGGTAGGCACCACAGGCAGTGATGCTGCCCATATTTCACTTTGAAATTGTCTTGAATGCAAGTTGCATAAGCGTATCATGTATGGTATCCATAACAAGTAATGTGGCAGCCATACAAATTTCTCTCAATTGTGATGTGCTTTGATGCTCTTGCAAAGGAAGCTCCTTGACCAAGCAGTTATGTCTCATATTTTGGTCTTATCATGCCCTAGCCAAGGCTTCTTAACTGAAAGGCTGGAACACTCACTATTATTTGCTCACACTCAAGCTTTATGCTCTGTTATGCCTTTAGAAGCTGTTGCATGTTGTTTAGGCTTGCCAATGCAGCAATTTGTCTTCCAATAAGTAACAGTCCTAAGGTCAGTGTTATAATCTACGACACAAGTGCTTGCGTAGATTGCATTGCCAAATTCGTCAAACACCTCTCAAAATTAACCTCTGTCCTACATTTGTTCTTGGCTTTGAGAAACTCATGCAAGATTGTTTGTGTATGTTTTTATCGTGGATTGTACATTTTCTGTGTATTCTCTTAGTGTCGCAGATTATAGCCGTAGGTTTTATGTTTTTGCTTTGAGAAACTGGATTACTGGACTGGACTGGAAACTGGAAACTGGAAATTATACGATTACACGCCAAAAATGGACGATGTACGCCAACAATATACAAAGTTCTGTTTTAAGGAACTGGCTACAAGAAGGCTATAAACGCGGAATTTGCTGTGTTGTACAGCCATGCGTGTGCGTGTGCTTAGGCGTGTGCGTGTGGATGTGCGTGTGCGTTGGTGTGTGCGTGTGTTTGTGCGTGTGCGTGTGCTTTTGCGTTTGCGTGTGAATATATGCATATACATACAGTACCATCAGCTTTTCGGTGATCAGTACTTCACGTTGCTTCGCCTTCCCAGTGAACAGCTCGAGCGAGTCCGACTCCACCAACGTGAGCGAGTCTGCTTGCACCTTTGAAGAGATCAGGACGCCGCCAGGCTCGAGACGCCAGGGATGAGAACGCTGGGGAATCTCAGGAGACGCTGAGGTCAGGCAGGTCTTCGCCAGCCTCTTGCGGACTGTGGCCAGATTGAAGGCAACGGCGTTCATCCAGGCGAAGTAACAGGTGTCGAACGTGACGGCTAGACTAAGAGTCATCAAGACGATGACAATCTGGGAAGGACATGAGAAATGCCGGTGTTTTCTAAGGAAACATCGCTTCGCACTAGCCTCGGCAGGACCGCAATCATCTGGGTGACGTGAACGCCGCGGAAAACTACGCTGGCCCGTTTGCACCACTTTAGCCGTGCCAGCAATGAGCACACTCACGAGTCTACAAAACCATTGGTTTTGGGCAGCAATGCTCATTGGGGCTTTCCTTTCAGCACACTGCAAAGTGCTGATCAGGCAGAGCGCTACTGGCCAGTCCGAATAAGTGCAATGTGTTTTTTTTTTTGGCTCATGCTATGCTCCAGGTGGCGATTGTTCTATATGAGTCCAATATACGCAGTGACCAAATTTCCGTGGAGTGCATGCCGCCTATGCTCTCTGCTTAGCATGCAACTTGTTACATTGACATAATCCCTAGAAAATGATGGCAACATTATATGGTAATGCTGGTAAACTGTCGACCAACGCGTCGCAGCAGAAACAAAGAGCAGATAGAGAAAGACCCCACCCAGGGAAGACTCGGATCCCACGGGACAATCTGGAGAACACCACACGGAGAGGTGGGGAATTATCCTGCACCACACCTATAGAGGAAAAAGTTCCGTGCTTTTCAGTGTCTGGAGAGGGGGAGTATGACCCGTTTTCTACGCCTCCTACCCTCTGGTCGTCAGCAGTCCCACATCTCTCACCTGGAATGCGATCACGCACCAGTAACCAACTGGCGTGACCAGGGCCACGGGAACTGACAGTGCGAACAAGTAATTTGGATGTTCGAACCGGCCCGTCGCTATGGCAAATGCCACCCAGAGAATGCCGGAGGCGACGTTCAAGAGCCAGAAGACCACCATCCTGCAGGCGATGCGGCGTCGGTGGGCCTTGGAGCGGCTGATGGCAAACTGCTCCAGCACTTCTAATCCGTTGTCCAAGTCATTCAGCCTGGAACGGCGAGAGACACTGCTGGCGTCGAAGAGTGTGGCGCGCGGCTGATGTTTTAGGATTGAATATATAAACGTGGAATAGATGCACGCGAATGTACACAAATACACGTACGGACGAAAGCAACAACTGGTTGTATATACCAGCAAAACGACGTTGCGGCGTGGGACAAGCCAGACGATAACGGACGGGAATGTTATCACCGTGCAGATAATATCAAAACGTGAATGGGGTCATTCGCGTTTAGAAAGTCATGCGAAGAAGACTTATCAATGCATTTCAATAACCTCTATCCACCCAGCACAACAGGGAATACATCAATGAACTGGCACTTTCAGATGCAGGCCTGTTAGTCAAATATGTCCTCTTTGGATTCTCCATGGGAACAGTTGGTGTGTGGCCCGATAATTTCATCGATAACTTAGATGAACTTAAACAGCTTGTATTTGTGGTGACGGTGACAGAAGCATTCCGGAAAACACTATACTTGGCTGGGTATTCTCAACAGTGTCCTGGACTGTCATATTTGACATCAGAGCCGCAAGAGATGGCATAAGCTGCGTTCCGGTCTGGTACTGATACACCCTCGGGGTATGCCGCCGGCAGATCGCTTGACGATTTGGAAACGTTGCGTCCGCCTGCAACACTCAATTGGTTTCATGCCACTATTTGCTCTGGTGACCAAGGCCTGACATATTCTTCCGAAATCAGAAATATATCGGTCCATTATTCGCTCATAGCATGGCGTGGTAAGCCCTCACACATTAACCTACCCTATGTCCGGTACCCATTGTCCGCGTTCCAATTCGTTAGAAGGTGCTAACCTCTACGACCCCTGATTGCCAACAATGAATCTGTTTGGGACAAGTTAGTTTCGGGCTTTTGGAAATAGAAAAATGCTGCATATGCCATGTTAATCAAACTGGGCGGTGAAACATATGCGGTTGATATTGCGATGCAGAAATAGGCTTCCTGATTTTATCTGCATTCGTACTGCGGTCGAGCAATCCACGTGGTTATTATCGCCCAGAGTCATTGTATTGGGAGGGGACGTTGGGTATATAGTCATGGTATATAGGAAGGGACATTGGGCACTTCGCTCACTCCAAAATTTTCTACTTCAATAAGCACAAATTTGTTTTCTTCCCCGCTGTCCAACTCCTTGGTTATTGGTTACAATGGTTAATGGTTACATCGCTGAGCTTTGCTCCTCCGGGCACCTTAAGCATCCCACCAACGACGTTAATGCTGTTCGGCACCTGGTGACTCCTCACTTCTCTTACCACCTAGACCCTAGACCCTACGAACCTAACAGCTTAGCACTTACGAAGCCAAATTTACTTCAGCCTACCTTGACTTAGTCCTGCCTGCTGCCTGCTTACCGACTGCTCACTCTTTGCCATCGTATGCTTACCACTGACCATTGACTGCCCCTGCAACCATGCACTTCCTATCGTTCACCCCCCAATTACCTCTGCCTACCTGCTTACATATGGCTATACCTGTTCGCCTCTGCTCATCCCTGACCCCCTCCAATACTTTTTTCTCCACATTCTGCCTAACTGTTCCTAACCTTACTCTGTTCCCGAAATGCCCACACTGCTCACACCTGTTCACCACTTTTTAGTCTGCCCACTCCCACTCACCTGCTGCGCTGCACGATCAGCACCACCAGCAGGACGATCACATGTGCAATAATCCCGTATGCAGTGAACCCCTCAATCAGCTTGGTCAGCGAGGGCCGGCTCATCAGCAAGTGCACCACGCCCAGCACGACCAGCAGGTAGCAGGTCAGCGGCACGGCGCGCAGCAGCCGGAGTGCTGGCGACGGCCGCCGGCTCTGTACCCCAGAGAGCGTCAGCCAGCCGCAGACGGTGAGGCTGCCGCGCACCAGCAAGCGGTGCAGGCCGGCTGGACGCGTCATGGTGTCGAGCGAGGACCGCTCCTGGCGAAGAGAGGGTGCCGCTGCCGCCCGCGGTGCCACCAGTCGTCTGACGGCGGACAGCGCGCCCATCAACAGCCGGGGTATTTGTAGTTCCGCCAGGGGAGCTCATTGGCGAGTCTGAATGGCCGGTAACCGGCCCCGTTAAGTATGGCGATGAAACTGCTCTGCCCAGGCTTTCAACGTGATCTTTTGTTGTCAATGCCCCACTGAAGGCGTTTCTTTGCTGGTCGCCTATTAATGTAAACGTAGAAACGGCAGGCGTACCTTTCAGTCACGTTGCTAGTTCTTTACACGCATTGATTAATAGCATTTTCAAGGAGCCTCAGAATGCTTTGCTCGAGCTACTCCATTCAGATACTCAGGTATTGGGTGTAGGTAGGATGAACTGAATACAAAACGTAAACGATCAATGGAGCTGCTAGGGAAAAAGCGTCTGATGATTAACGTTTCCGTGGCCGTGTGTGCTACATGCGCACGCCTGTGTTCGGTGTGCACGGGTGTGCGCGTGCACCTTTTGACAGCAGAGCAGCATCAGTGGTCTGCCAGACCAGGGTCTGGCCTTTTGAGAACGAGTGTTGTCGGTGGGCAGCAGGCAGGAGGCCATATCGCCCCGAATGCATACAACACCCCCGTAACTGCGTCCGTGACAAGTTCGCTTTGTCGCTGGGTGGCGGGGTGTGTCGTTTGGCAACTTACAAAGCCCGTACT
The DNA here is from genome assembly GCF_011947565.3 of Pollicipes pollicipes. Classification (NCBI taxonomy): domain Eukaryota; kingdom Metazoa; phylum Arthropoda; class Thecostraca; order Pollicipedomorpha; family Pollicipedidae; genus Pollicipes; species Pollicipes pollicipes. Next base: position 12,594,404 of record NW_023596448.1, on the reverse strand, counting down.
AAGCTGTGCCCCCACGGCTGCTTCAGACCATGTCCGTGGTACTTTGCACTACTCTGGATACTTGGCTCCTGACGTTGGTGGTCTTTTACTGACCGTGCCTGGCGCCGGCCGCTTTGATAGTCGCACTATCTACCGACTTGAGCACCATCATTACTGCTTTCTTTATTAGCTTGGGCTTTGCCCACTATGTCGATATGCCTTGGGAACTAGGTTTGACGTCCTTAACAGCCATTGCTACAGCTTCAAAATGATCAGCTCTGAGTTCGGTCCTAATGTATGTTGCTTTATACCGTACTAAACAGAGCCCCGATCTTCTGGTCATCTGCTCCTAGGAGATGCGTGTGCTGCCTTTAAAACAAAACAGAGTTGACCGGTTTGTGTCACACGCATATTTTTTTTTGCGTAGATGAATTATCATGCAAACGCGCCAGGTGTCGTCACGGCAACTTCCTACAATGCGAGGTACTACTAGCAGTGCTTAGACGCTTCGAACCATCATCGCGAAAGCGGTTGTGGTGTTTCACCAATGACAACTGTGCGAGGATGGGTAAGAGTGTGTTCGGGCGGAGTGAAGTCGACCCCCATTTGGTTTTTCCAGAACAACTTCCAAACAGTGGGGCGTAGCCACGTCAAAAACGTTTGTAGCTGTGGCCAATTATATAACCGATATTTTTGGAAGATATACATCGCTCGTAACGTCACTGACCTGTACCAGGTCAAAGTCAAGCCATGGTCATCTGCGATGCAGTTGATAGGAAATCGCTAATGCGATAACGGAGTGTTGAACAAATCCATATAGCTCTGAATTGGTCTCCAATGCAACAAGATAATTGAAATTGAAATCAAACTTAATAATATTCGTCTGATGTCAATTATGGACAGTTGATTCCTCGCAGTGCCCCACATGGAAAAAATGGCTGTGGTCTGAAAAAGCCAATACATGTGAGGCGTATCTTGATGCAGGGCGCACTATCTGGTCAAAATGTCCCCACAGTTCACCAAGACGTGCGCAGGCAATAAAAAAACAAGATGGTCACATGATCAACACAGACTGACGTTTTTCTTCGGCTGCTTCTCATGACAATTCTCATCCCCCGCACATCTGTCTCTATGGAGTCGACCAGGCAGATCCAAACGAAGAATGCCGTTGAGTCGCCTATGGCTGGACGCTCGGACCCGCAGACGCGCTTGCACTCCCGCCTCCCGGCTGGCCGGCGTCCCAGCCCTCCGGCTATGCGTGGTCCGCGCACGGCTCAGGCCGTCCGGCGTCCTAGCCCTCCGGCTATGAACAGTCGGCAGCCCGGTCCCTCCGGCCACCACACAAACGGTCCCTACCCTCCTCCAGCACAACACCAGCCACAACATGCTCAAGCGAAGACCGTCGGCCTCGTCCGTCCGTAAGAGAGACAGATAGGACGGCTTCGGTCGGTCTCGTTCGGCTGATTCCCACCAACCGTCGGGGATGGCTCTAAGTATCATTAAATGTCTTCCGTTGTAGAATGAAATGGTCGCAGTCTCATTCATAAATGTTCTGAGATAAAAAAGCACCTTGCTTAGGGAATCTGGGCGTGTCAACCCTTCTAGCAGCGCTGCGAGGTTGGACCCATCCCTGGAGGATGGAATGGTCAAGATCGGCCGACGTCTGTCTCAAGCGACCGGACTTTCGCGTGGAAGAAGGCATCCAATCATACTACCGAGGAACAGCGTGGTGGCGGAGTTTAATCATCAACCAGGTTTATGAGCAGACTGGTCACCAAGGAAGAGAACACGGCCTTGAAAGGGAGCACAGCGGTGCGTCGTGTCCTGGGTCGTCTTTTCAGCTGTCGTCGTCGTCAGAGACCAGTTGAACAACAGAAGATGGCTGATCTGCCACCGGACCGCATGGCTGCTGATGAGCCACCATTTACACGTACTGGGACGGATTATATCGGATCCTTCCTGGTCAAGAGAAGAAGGGCACAAATTAACAAGTGCAAGGTCATCTCCACATGTTTGACCTGTATGGCGGTTCACCTGGAAGTGGCTGATTCCCAGACGACCGATTCGTTTATCTGTGTTCTCAGGCGTTTCATTGCCAGAAGGGGCAATGTGAAAAGTCTGAGGTCCGATCGGGGCACAAACTTCATTTTATTTTTTTTTATTCCGAATGGCTTGTATGGGTGACTTCGGATTCAGAGTACCTGCTAAGCATAGCCTGTTGCGTGTACCCCGAACCCACCACCCAAGCGTGCCGTCCAGTGCAACAGCAAATTTTGCCTCCGCCCTTTCGCCAGATTGGAATGCGGAGGGCTTTACTTGACGCACAGTGCTGCGACACGGCCGCCTCGGGTCTGGGTTGAACCTCGTTGACCAGTTGCCAGCTGGCCTTTCCATTTCAGTCGGGTCGAACAATGCGCCCACTCTGGGACTCGTACCCAGTGCCGCCGGATTACGAGTCCAGCATCTTTCCTCAAGACTACGGAGGCGGAAAATTTGGACAGCATCATTGGAACTTGTCGTGAACTGGAGCGCGAGCTTGTGGAACTTCGTGAGTCGGACTCACACGTACATGAAGCCATGCTCTCTAAAAAGATCGAGTGGACGTTCAATCCTCTGGAGCCTCGAACTTAGGGTATGCGTGGGAGCGATTTATCCGAAGTGCGCGGAAAATCTCGGACGTACTTCTTGGGCAGAAGCTACTAGCGGAACAGCTCCTGCAAACATTGCTGTGCAAAGTAGAAACTGACAGAACAGCTGGCCGTTGACGGTGGTGTCCTCAGATCACCGGGATCCCAGGCCACTCACTCCGAACGAACTCTTACTCGTTGGAGGTGATCCGACTGTATCCCCGGGATCTTCCGATCACAGGACCTATACTGCAACACGAGGTGGAGGCGGTGTCAGTACTTGGCTGACGAGTTCTAGCGTCGGTGGACAGGGGAGTGCGTGAGCACCTTCCAAGCAAAGCAGAAATGGCTCAAACCCCGCAGAAGCCTGTCGGAGGGCGACATTGTACTAGTGGCCAGTGAAGCCACACCTAGATGTAGCTGGCCACTTGAGCGTGTGGTTCAGGTGCGGAAGAACGGGACGACCTCGTCCGCAGTGTCGATGTGCTGTCGAGAGGGGCGGTCCTGAAGCGGCCAGTGTGCGGGGTCGTCCTGCTCAGCGACGGGGACTGGTGAGACAGAGGGGCCGAGGTCCAGGATGACCGCCTCGTTGCCGCGCTAACAAGGTTGAATTTCCTCAAGGTTTCAAAGGGGAGAGTGAAGGCTTTGAGCATACAGCTTCAAGTTAGTTCCCCAAACTCATCTCATCATCCTTTTCGGCCTGTCCCTGTCGCGCCTTCTTCGCCTCCTGCCATGTTCCCTTGTGTGATCCCCTTCCTGCGAAATCGACCGGGAGTGGGGTGCCGGTAGTGTAGTGGTTAACGCGTTTGCGTTAACCACTGCGCGCCTGGGAAACCAGAGGTACGGGGTTCGATTCCCCGCGGTGCCCGCCCTTCCTGCCAGGGTGAGAGGCAGGCGACGCCATAGCAACCGGGGGTGCGCCACGTAAGACCATTGACAACACTACTTCCTTTGCATATATATCTGAGTTAAGATTGGGTGTGGCGTACTTGTGCATGGTGCATGATGCGCCCAAACGCCTTGAGAGCATGTGGCTGCGGAATGGCTGTTATCTATCTATGTTTATAACTTGCTTTATTGTTGCAGAAACCGGCACTATGATGCATGAACACAGCTTTGCGTAGTGCTAGAACCGTTATACCTGCACGCAGAGCCAGGAGCTGCCTTTTGCCGCGTTGCAAGCCTGAGAATGGGTGTGGCCGATACAACGACCATCTAGAGAATATTCCACATATGCCAGCGAACCTAAATAAATCAGATCGGAATGACTTGTTGGATGGGAAAAAATCAGTTGAGAGAGAATGCTGCAAAAATGATTGCTCACAACGGGTAATGCTCAGCAGCATACCGAAACGGATAAAGGCACGAGTGCAATACTGCTGTTGTCTCGCCTGAATCGTTTTAGTTCCCTTCTGCTGCAACCCTCGATTGCCAGCTAAATGCACAGTGCACGCCTGAATATCGGCCGCTTGGAGAACCCTTCGCGACTTCGACGTCAATACGAAGCCGCCTTCGGGCCGCGACCTGGGAGCAACATTGCGCACTGACGAAGTCCAGGAATTTTGCGGTGACAAAGGTTTTGGGCGATGGTGTCCGAATAACAGTACAATACTGAAGTGCATCGATGGCTGATGGTCATTGCGGACTTGGCTTTACGTCCGTGTCAACAATGTGACTTAGGCATGCTCGGTTTAGGTACCAACGTGTTGCGTTTGAGATGGCTTTAAAACCAGCAACATTAGTGGCTTTCCACCCGATAGCTGGCGTCGTCATAACGCGTCGTCGAGTGTTGACTGACTGGGTGATATCTAGACGGCACATGGTACACGCATGTACACGGTAAAGTTCGTTTCACGTTGTTATCTGATGGGATCTCCGAGATCTGAGACAATCCTAACTCACGCTACAGGGTATTTTACTTCGCCTGACAGCGCTGAATCTTGCTGGTAAGACTGTCATCTTATGTTGGATACCGAGTCATGTGGGTGTCGCAGGTAGCGAGCGTGCTGACGCGGCCGCAAAACGGGCAGCGCGTGCACCTTGCACTCGCTCTTGACCCTGGGCGGCAAGGGACTTTTACCCTGCCATCGCGACCTTTGTGAAGAAGAAATGGCAACGATGCTGGGACGCCATAGCAAGCAATAAGTTAAAGGTGATCAAGCCACAACCGGGTCCATGGCTGTCAAGCTCATGCAAGTTGAGACTCGAATGAGTAACCCGCAGCAGAAGAGTTGGCCACACGCACGCAACACATGGCTATCTTTTGTGCGGTGGAGAGCGGCCTAAATGTCCTCGTTGTGATGCGCTACTTACGGTTCGTCACGTTATTCACACCTGCCCACATTTCAACGAAGAGCGGGCACTTTACTTCGGACGAGATGCGTCAGGTCTTATCTTTTCAGACCTTATTGGTGACGATTCTCGCATGCTTGGCACGGGACAGCTGTTTTCATTTTTGAGAAGTGTAGGATTCACAGCCATTTACACACCTCGGTAGCCACTTAGCTGTTATGGCGCAAAATGACCCCAGAAGTCAGCGTGCCCTAAAACTCCAATCATCATCATCATCACGCTCCATTACCGCCGAACCTGTTGTTTGCCCACAAGCAGAGGTAAGCAGCCGTGCGCATCGATTCGCACTTTGGTCCAAACGATTGGCTGTTTTTTTCGAGTTGAAATGTGCTGTTCTGATCTCGCTCTGGTCCCTCCCTGCCAAGCTATGAACCGAGGTTTAACATTCGTTTCTGTGAGTTTCGGCCAGTTGCAAAAGTTGTGTTCTTGCACTAAGCCAAGCGGGCTCGTTGGCACGTGGTGACGGCGCCTGCCGACCAAAGCCACTTAAAAAAGCTGTGATGCGACCATCCTGGCGCAGCCGCTGCTAAACGTCACATGCTCGGTTCAGACCGGTCCCGAGTCGTGGCTGCCTTTAGGCATGACGGCTAATGACTGCAAGGGGATGCCCCGATCGCGATAATATAGAATACAATATAACCAAAAGGATCAAACTTGTTCGTTTTCGCATCTCAAGCACCACACTGGTGAGGCTTAAAGCCAGACACCTGCCTGCTTACCCCTGATCTTTGCTTGACCACTGCCCTCTCGCCGTTGCTCACAGGCTTCTTACTCCTGTCCACCCATGATGACTCATATACTCTAATGCTCATCCTTCTCACCAGAGTTCAATTTCTTCATTTTTTGGTTACCATGACACTCAAATTTATAAGCTGGCTGCGCACTACAGTAAGTTTGGTAATAAGTCCACTTCAATAAGGAATTTGCTCGCACAAACATTTTCTGCTTTGATGAGAGTAAATTTGTGTCATTCACCGCTGCCCAACTCCTTGGTTATTGGTTACAACGCTATCATTGCTGAGCTTTGCTCCTCAGGGTACCTTAAGCACCACACCAACGACGTTAATGCTGTTCGGCACCTGGTAACTCCTCACTTCTCTTACCACCTAGACCCTAGACCGTACGAACCTAACAGGTTAGCACTTACTAAGCCAAATTTACTTCAGCCTACCTTGACTTAATCCTGCCCACTGCCTGCTTACCGACTGCTCACTCTTTGCCATCATATGCTCACCATTGACCATTGACTGCCCCTGCAACCATGCGCTTCCTATCGCTCGCCCCCAATTACCTCTGCCTACCTGCTTACATCTGGCTATACCTGTTCGCCCCTGCTCACCCTTGACCCCCACTAATACTCTTTTCTCTATATTCTGTCTATCCCCGTTTCCGAAATGCCGACGCGGCTCATACTCGTTCACCGCTTTTTAGTCTGCCCACTGCCACTCACCTCTCGCGTTGCACGATGAGCACCACCAGCAGGACGATTGTGTATGTCATGAGGCCGTATGAAGAGAACCCCTCGATCAACTGTATCAGCGAGGGCCGGTTCATCAGCAAGTGCACCACGCCCAGCACGACCAGCAGGTAGCAGGTCAGCGGCACGGCGCGCAGCAGCCGGAGTGCTGGCGACGGCCGCCGGCTCTGTACCCCAGAGAGCGTCAGCCAGCCGCAGACGGTGAGGCTGCCGCGCACCAGCGAGCGGTGCAGGCCGGCTGGACGCGTCATGGTGCCGGGCGAGGACCGCTCCTGAAGAGGAGAGGGTGCCGCTGCCGCCCGCGGTGCCACCAGTCGTCTGACGGCGGACAGCGCGCCCATCAACAGCCGGGGTATTTGTAGTTCCGCCAGGGGAGCTCATTGGCGAGTCTGAATGGCCGGTAACCGGCCCTGTTGAGCATGGCGATGAAACTGATCTGCCCAGGCTTTCAACGTGATCTTTTGTTGTCAATGCCCCACTGAAGGCGTTTCTTTGCTGGTCGCCTATCAACGTAAACGTAGAAATGGCAGGCGTACCTTTCAGTCACGTTGCTAGTTCCTTACAGACATTAATTGATAACCTTTCAAGGTTCCTCAGAATGTTGTGGTCAAGCTAATCCGTTCATTTTTGGGTATTGTGTATAAGCAGGGTGAACTGAGTACAAAACACAAACGATCAATGGACCTGCTAGGGAAAAAGGGCCTGAGGGTTAGCGCTTCCGAGCCCGTGTGTTACATGCGTACGCCTGTGTTCGGTGTGCACGGGTGTGCGCGTGCACCTTTTGACAGCAGAGCAGCATCAGTGGTCTGCCAGACCAGGGTCTGGCCTTTTGAGAACGAGTGTTGTTGGTGGGCAGCAGGCAGGAGGCTATATCGCTCTGAATACATACAACACCTCCGTAACCGAGTTCGCGATAGGTTCCTTCGCCGCCGGGTGCCAGAGTGTGTCGGTTGGCAACTTAGAAAGCCCGGACTAAGCTGTATCCACGCGTCTGCATCAGACTATGCCCGCGGTTATTTACTTTGAATACTTGGCTCCTGACGTTAGTGGCCTTTTAGTAGCCGTGATTGGCACTGACTGCTTGTGGTAATCGCACTGTCTACATATTTGAGTGCCATAGATAAGACAGCAGCCTTAGCCTTATTCCTCGGAAAAACCAGGAGAATGGAGTTATAGTTGGGTTGATTTTTCGGCAACATGCCTTTCTCAAAACAAGAGCAGTTGTGAATTCAACATTTCTTGCCGATAGATTTATTAAATTATTCTGAGATAGTCACTGTATCTTGATAATTGCTGGCAATCGTTCTTTCTTTAATTCCCTGCATGTTGGTGCCCTGTAAAAACCGTGGCTTGCTCTTCCAAAAACAAACCTGAAAAATCTAGTAGAATCAACGGCAGGCAATTTTGAATTCACTTCTGCTATTGTCTCGAGAAAGGCATGCTGCCGAAACATAAGCCTAACTATATCTCCATTCTCCTGGTTTTTCTGAGGAGTAAAACTAATGCTTTGTCTTATCTGCGTGGCTAATGCTCCTCGCTAATGCACTGAACAGCTTACGTGACTTGAGTACCATTATTACCTCTTCATTCATTAGCTTGACATTTGCTCACTATGTCGGCTATGCCTTGGTAACTGGGTTTGACCCTCTTAGCAGCCAATGCCACCGCTTCAGAATGATCAGTTCTAAGTTTGGTCCTCATGTCTGGTGCTTTATAGCGTACTGAACAGGTCCCTACACTTTTGATCATCTGCTCCTAGGAGATGTGTGTGCTACCTATAAAACAAAAGAGAATTGATCGGTTTGTGTCATACACAAGACTATTTTGGTGCTGATAAATCATCATGGCAACCCGCCAGGTGTCGTCCAACCCATGCTACCTGTGCGAGTAACTACTAGCGCCGCTTAGATATTTTAAACCATCATCCTCAAGGAGTGTGTATTGATATGACGTCAAGTATGGATATTTGATTCCTCCCAGCACCCCACATGAAAAACAGGAATTTGCTTTAAAAACGCTACAACCGGTGTGTCGTATCTAGAGGTAGAGCGCAGTCTAGCCAAAAATGTCCCAACAGTCCAACAAAACACATGCACAGGCAATACAAAACTCGATGGTCACGTGCGCAGTACAGGCTTGCGCTTTTCTCCAGCCGCCTTCCCTGAAGTTTCTCACCCCCACGCATCTGTCTCAATGGAGTCGACCAGGAAGATCCAACCGAAGAATGCCGTTGAGTCGCCGCTGGCTGGACGCTTGGACGCGCAGACGCCCTTGCACTCCCGCCTCCCGCCTGGCCGGCGCCCTAGCCCTCCGGCTATGCGTGGTCCGCGCGTGGATCAAGCCGTCCGGCGTCCTAGCCCTTCGGCTATGAACAGTCGGCAGCCCGGTCCCTCCGGCCGCCACAGAAGCAGTCCCTCCCTGCCCCCAGCACAACACCGGCCACAACATGCTCAAGCGAAGATCGTCGGTCTCGTCCGTCAGTAAGAAAGGTGATAGGACGGCCTGGGGCTGTCACGTTTGGCCGATTCATACCAACCGGTGGGGATGGTTTCAAGCCTCATGAAACGTCTTCTGTCGTAGAGTGAAATGGTCGTGGTGTCATTTAAAAATGGCCTAAAATAAAAACACTTGTCGTATTAGCTGCGATCCTCATCGCCGTACAGGAAACATGGTTTCATCCTACCGACGCACTTTAAAATGCAAGTTACACGTTATATCGTTGTGACACCACGAGCGGTGAGCGTCGCCAAGGTGGGGTGGCGTTGTGCGCCAGACAAGAATTAAAGGAAATGGTTCATATTTGAAGATATTGAGGCAAACGTCCGATATCATGAAAGGGTCTCATTTATATCTATCGGCATTCTTTTTATTTCGAAAAGACCGTTCTAGACAGCACCACTTTCTGTTACTAAACATGTTCCTCAATTCGTCATAGTTTGATTATGTCACCATACCTTGCACAACATTGATTGAGAGACAATTTACGGCCATAATATCTAAAAACGCTCTCACGAACGCCAGATATGAACCCCTCGCCAACTTTAATTTGTTTGGCCCTGATCGCTGCGTGGGGCAATGAAACGGCAGGGTTTGAATGACGTTGTTATGACGGCATGAATGCCGAAGTGACTGAAATACTGTCCCCGATATACCCCTCCCCATTTTCGCGGGCGTGTAGCTCAGAAACTAGGGGAGTCTAGGTCTTAAGAAAGGCAGAAAAGTGAATAGCGCCGAAGTTTTTCAGCTTGGCCATTTCAGGACCAAACCTCATGTATATATATATATATATATATATATATATATATATATATATATATATATATATATATATATATTGAACACCCCTTAAACATACAAGCCACTCACTCTTACCACGCCTCTCTAGGCTGTGGCATGTTCTGTTCAGCTGCACGATCACACCATCGATGTATGCTCTTTATGCATTCCACTAAATCATGACGACGCGGAGGTCTCACGGCAATTTCACCAACTTTTTACTAAATTTGCCACCCTTCCCTCATCTTCGGCGATTTCGACGGTCAAAACCCAGCTTGGGGTAACACCACCTAGGCCGTTGATCGCCTACGACATTTAATTGAAAATTGTATTGATGCACATAATTCAGTCTTCTTAAACAAAGGACACAATACTTACCACCACGTACCCAGTGGCAAGGAAACATACATTGACCTGTAGCCGTTCTCTCCCTCAATAGGGATTTTCTTTGATTGAACTGTTCAGGGAGATGTCCACGACACCCGTTGGAATCTGCGAAAAGCAGAAGGGGCCCAACTTCAGGCGCTTTGCTTTGCCAAACACTATCGCTATGACTCAACAGAGCAGGGTGTTGTTCTTATCATACATATTCTTCATTCTGCAGCAACCACAAAAATTTCACTGGCCAAGCCTCATTCACGACGCCTCCCGCGCCATGGTGGACAGAAGACGTTCAAAAGGTCGTTGCGAGACGTACGCATGCTTTTCGCAGTTTTCAACGCAACCATGATATTTTTCATTTCCTCGCCCGCAACTAGAAACGCTCACGGCCAGGCAAATGATGAGAGCCGCCAAACGTTGTTCCAGGCTAAACTTTATACGACAATTCACAGAAGCTGTTCCATGAAGAAAAAAATAGAGGATGAGTTCGTTCCCTATCTGACAAACGGCCTTCATTTTCATTCCCAGTTTTCAGTCAACAACGCTGTAGTCACCGCGCCACCGCAGATCATGAGCGCTCGGCCTAAAGCATGGCCCTCTGTAATTCATTAGACAATTACAAGCCAAGATTCATCGATCATGCACGGCTCAGTTTTTATTTGCCGCCGGTCTGTTTTCTTTCTGATAACACAGAGACTTACAATTTATCATTTCTTTGCTAGAGCTTTGCAGTACAATTAAATCCACCGAAAATACTTCATTGATTCAGGAAATATTGCACTCCCCCTTCTTTGTCAGTTGCCTAACCGCATGCCTCAGGTCGTTTTGAATATTTCCAGCGATCTGTGCTCTTGTAATGTTTTTCCAGACACATGAAAGGACATCACAGTCAGCCCTCTTTCGAAACGAGGCAAGGGCACTCACGGCCCAGTCAAGCACCTCCCCCACTACACTCACCAGCTGTCTTGGCAATCTCATGGAACGCACGATTTGTAAACACCAGTAGATGCATACATTATGCCTCTCGCCCTCCGACGTGTAGAATACACCTTGAGGTACATTACAAAGGCTTGACAAAATCCCAAACATCCAACATTTCCGCCTATAACTATACTGCCCCAGCACATCACGCATACGTTGGACCGGCATCATCTCGCTAGGGCTGCGTGAAGTCACCTGGTGTGATTGCCTTCTGCGAAAGCTCAACTTACATTCTACCGCGGGTCTCTGTGACACCAGATTTCAAAGTGCTTCCCTGGCAGCTGACACCGTGTAAAGCTCTTTTTTTACAAATCTTCAGCTCTGTGACAACAGCTTATGCACATCAGAAGTTTAACCACATGGTTGCAAGATATCTATTGTCACTTTATTTATACAGGTGGTTCTATAGCTAGAACGCCAGCGGATGTGCTACACATTGTCATGCGCATTATTTATATAAATGCAGGCTACCAGCTGGCACATCTGTTTATTTTGCGGAGGTATAAGGTTGATTTGTTCTCTTGCAACATGACATGATGCGACAATTTTCTGCATTCATTTAACCAGCATTCCCTTTTGTTCATATGCATTGGGGAGGGGGGGGGGAGGGCTCAAAGCATCATTGAGAGGGCTCAAGTCAGCACTCGTGAACCCAATCGCTAAACCCCTCTTAAGTAAATAAAGCGACGTCCCTGGTCCATATCATCTTGACGTGTGCCCCATGCGAGACTGCCCGGCTGGCCAGCGGCCGTACGATTTGGACAGGCAGCGACAAAGCGACGAGCTCCGCAAGTGCTAAGGCTGTAGCCCACTCGAGAGCGAACCTGAAAGGTGCAGTGGTCACAAGTTACAGGTCTCGTCCAGGAGTGCAGTGGCTGGGTCTTGTCCAGGGGTGTAGTGGCCAGGTCTTGTCCACGAGTACAGCGCGTCGGCGCCGCTGGCCGCGCCTGTGTCACTCACGACGCGGGATCGGTCTAGCCCGCTGAGCGATTCGATTTGCGGGCCACTGCATTCCAGTAACTTACAAGTGCTCCTGCTCTAACCAGACAAAGACATACAGATATGCACCGCTTGGTCATATTCCTAAACGCGTAAAGTATTTTCGATGGCTCAGATGCGCCTCGCTGCCAACAGAGGCCGCCACTTGGCAGCGCCACTCGGGCTGGCTAGCAAGAGCTCGGCACGCGTAACAAGGCCGTATGATGTGGTTTTTGGCGTGTACCCGGTGCGTACACCGATGCGCCGCTGGGTTGACTGCGTCGCAAGGCCACGTGGGTCGTGATGTTGCCGTCATCTGTTGACATTCGTTGCGGTGTCGTCCTCACGTCAGACTTGGGCTGCTCGGGCTACTTGCATTTTGCTTCTCCTCCGCGTGTACTTGGTTTTTTCTTCCAGGTTATGTGTAGATTAATGTTGTTTCGTCCCTAAATCCGTTTGACATGACGCAGTGGAAGTCAGCAGATATGGCCGAGACTGCTCGAGCCGTGCATTGGGTGTGTTATATACTTGATCGCACAGCCGCTGGCGTCCAATACCATGCGTAGGCCAGGCCATGAACCCGAAGCTTGAGCAGTGGACATTGTTTTTCTAGGCTCATTTTCTTATCTACGCCACCTTAAGGTGCATTCCCATCATTTTCGAACCGTTGCAAGGCCTTATGTTTCAGGGTCGAGCTAGGTCAAACTTTGGTACTTGTGAACAGTTGTAACCTTTTAAATGTCATGTAATTTAAGCGTTAATAGCACATATTTTACATCTTTAGACGACCTGTCAAACGTTAGTATGTCGCCATTTAGGAATAATCCGTCGTAGCCTATGCGCAATAGATTTTAGACTTCATGAACCGTTTGTAGCATGCGTTCGTTGCTGATTCCATGCCGCCAGAAAGCTGCATTTTACAACTAAGCAACATAACAATTAGGCTAAGCTATAACGCCACGAAACACGCGCCACATATCAACCACGACAATTACTGACATACCGCGAACAAACTGTGACATGTCAAGCAATACCGCGAACAAACTGTGCCATGTCAAGCAAACTACAGCTGCAAAAAGGTAGCAAGCTCCAACTCCGTCCGGCCCCAAACCCATTTATTGCACGGATATGCAACGGGTGTTGTCATTTCCACACAGGGAGGCAAATGAACCTGCCATTATTGATTTCCTCCGTCTAGTTTTACAAGATAACCACAAGTTCGGGAGCATAGCGGCGGGAGCGACATCCGACTTTGCGGCCAAATCGATGGTGATGTACGAGAATAACTCACTTTACTAATGATTCTCGACCCACCTCCCATCTAACGGACCCCATAGCCACAGCCAAGTTCTCTAATTACGGAGTCTGGAACGTCAATCACTTAAATAACGTCTTTCGGCGCCTGCCTAACCAAACATCAACAACGTCCACCACCACATCCACAACAGCAGCAGCATCCTCGTCGGCGATTGCCACCGCGATTGCCGCCGCGATGGCCGCCATGATGGTGATGATGACTTGGACGACGGTGACGTAGTACTGCACAAGGGTCATCGTCGTTGCCGCCACCGTTGCCGTTGCCATTACCGTTACCGTTGCCGCAGCCGTTGCCGTTGTTGCCGTTGCCGTTGTTGCCGTTGCCGGTGTTGCCGTTGCCGTTGTTGTCGTTGCCGTTGCCATTGCCGTTGCCGCACCCGTTGTTTCCGTTTCCGTTACCGTTGCCGTTGCCGTTGCCACAGCCGTTGTTTCCGTTCCGTTTCCGTTGCCATTACCGTTACCGTTGCCGCAGCCGTTGCCGTTGTTGCCGTTGCCGTTGTTGCCGTTGCCGTTGTGCGTTGCCGTTACCGTTTTGCCGTGCCGTTGCCGTTGTTGCCGTTGCCATTGTTGCCGTTGCCGTTGCCGTTGCCACAACCGTTGTTGCCGTTGCCGTTGCCGTTGCCGTTGCCGTTGCCACAACCGTTGTTTCGTTGCCGTTGCCGTTGCCGTTGCCGTTGCCGTTGCCGAGGTCGCGGCCGTTGCCGTTGCCCGTTTCCGTTGACGCCGCCGCCACCGCCGTTTCCGCCGCTGCGGCCGCTGCCTGCCGTCGCCGCCGCCGCCGCTGCCACTGTCATCGCCGCTGCCGCCGTAGCCACCGCCGTCGTTGTCGCCGTCGTCGTCGTCATAGTCGTCGTCTTCGTCGTCGTCATCATAATCGTCGTCGTTGTGGTCGTCGTGGTCATCGTGGTCGCCATCGTCGTTGTCGTCCTTGTCGTCTCCATCGTCATCGTCGTCGTCGTCTTCGACGACGTCGAGGTTGTTGTCGTTCTCGCCCTTGCCGTTTTTACCGTCGTTATCATCACCGTCGTCGTCGCCGTCTAGGGCGGGGCTAAGCTGACGTCTTCTCACTACGGCGGATTTTTTGCTATCGGCGTCCTTTCCAGTGCCATCGCCATCTTCTTTGGCGCCAATGACTGCAGTGTGACCACGGCCGTCTTGTTCGCCACGATGTCTTTTTTCGCTACGAATGCTTTCCATGGCATTCATACCATTTCTGTCCCCTCCTGCTGAGTTTTTGTCATATGATGTTCTGTCTATGGTCTTCTGTCCATGGCCGATGGTACTTCTACTCGTGCTGATGCCATTCATATTTCTGAGCGTGGTGCTATCATTTGTGCTGATACCATTGTATCAGCATTTATCTTGGCATCAGAAACTCCTATCTGTTGATGGACAGTTTGCTCCCTGTCCTCATCTTCTCCGCCCTCGCCTGCACTCCAGTAGTCGCCGGGGCGCCTCTCAGTGTCAGACGGGGGTGTACGCACAAGTCCGATGATATCACGATAGACATCGATGGGTCCCAGCGGCGGGCAGGGGCGAGTCCTGCGTTGCTGCTATTGCCGTGCTCGCGGCTAGGCAGAGCACGGCGCGTACGCAGCGACAGACAACGGCCTCCCGCAATGGTATCCGTGTCCCAGGGAGAGCTTCGACTCAGCTGATCAGTTGGGCGCCCCTACTATATGGCTGGAGCGGTGGGTGGGGCCAGCTGTGAGTTGGATGTGTAGCCAAGCCCTGGCATTGGCTGGTCAGGGTCGCATGGAGAACTTCAGATGAAGCTCCGCCCCCGTGTCCCTCCGCTCCATCACTACACGCGAGGGCCACCTGGGAACGCTCCGGGCCATCGCTTGCGATCTATGACAGTTGCCTGGATTTTGTAAGGATCTGGAAAAATACATATTGAAAAAACATACATGGCGATGTAGTAAAACGAAATTCCCCGTTTTCTATAGAATGCCACTTTTTAAATCACATCATTCAGTAGTGCAGGCAGGGGGCACATGAAAGCACGTACCCCTTAGATTCCGAGGGGCTCGAAGGGCCCCTCGGAACGGTCAGGCGATAAGAGTCCATGTTCGATCAAGCATCACCAGTAACGCACAGTCGGCTCCGTGGCGGCATGGGCCTAAGGGCCCATTTTGCAAAGCAGGGACAAAGTCGACACCAGCGACTTACATCGCTCGGGGCTCCACAGCGACTGATGGGGCCCTGTGCTGTCAAGGGGCCCTGTGTCGCCCAGAGGCAGTGTTTGAGGAGGCCGGAAGAGCCTGAAGGGCCCACCGGGTCCGACGATCAAGGGCGCAATTGAAAAGTCTATGGGCATGAAGCGTTGGTCGAGGTCTTATTCACGGGCCCCGACCTGTGAAGACGGACCCTCAAATAATGGTCCAAGGGCCCTTTGCGCCGATCGGGGACCCCTTGAGTCGATATGGGCCTATATGTTGGTCAGGTACCACCGCACCCCAAAGTCGGCTCCGTATCGGTATGGGCCTGAGCACACACTTCCCAATCAGCTATAAACCCGGGGCCAGTGATTTACACTGGCCGGGGCCTTGTGCTTGTCGGGGGCCCACATCACCTAACAGAGGGCCCCTCGCTTGCAAGGGCCCTGAGCCGATCAAGTGAAGTGTTCGACGAGGCCCGGAGAGGGGCCTGGGCGGTCCACCTTAACTGGAGACCAAAGGCTCGGCTGAACGGCAGGGGCTGGAAGGGCTGAGAGAACTGGCTATAGGTTACATAAAGAATCGCGGCTCGTATGGCCGTGACCTGAAATATCAGTCAGATGTCCTTTTGCACCGGTTGAGGAACCCCTGAGATAATGCGGGTGTCTAAGCTGAGCAGAGACCGCGAACACCGAACAGTCGGCTCCATGTCCGTCTGCGCCCTTGAGACCCATTTCTCAAGCAGAAACGAGGCCGGGGTTCGCGATATGCAATTTTTAGGGTCCCTGGAGCTCCTGTATTGGTTAGGGGTCACAGTAACCGAACAAGGGTCCTGTGGCGGCAAGTGGGCTCGAGCTGTGTTTGAGGGGGCCCGGTCATAGTCACATAGAGGGAACGACAGACCACGGCCCATAGGACCGTGGTCTCAAAAGTCAATAAGATGATCTCTTGTACCGACCGAGATCCCTGATACAGTGCGTTCTTCTGCTTCGGCCGGAGATCACGAGCACGAACAGTCGGCCCCGTGTTGGTCTGAGCTCGGGGGGCTCATTTGCGAAGTAGGGACGAGACCGGGCCCGCGATTTACATTGGTGGGGCTCCCGTATCGTTCACGGGCCCATGGTACCTGAACAGAACATTCTGTGTCAACGAGGGGCCTCGAATCGTTCAGGGGAAGATTCGATCAACAGGGACGGGGACGGGAGCCCGAATGGCACATGGCCTGTTGCGTTGGGCGGGGATATCTGATAATTGAAGGAAACATGATAACTTAAAATGAGTGCGTACATTGAGGTTATAAGATTGTCCTGTGCCAGTAAAGGCCCCCAGTACCAACCGTTGGGCCTTCCAATCCCTATTCCACCAAAGGCCCATCAGCCCAACTGGAGTATATGTGCCAATCATTTCGCCACCTGCGGCGAGCAGGGATATTGTTGCATTAACATGCGCCCGAGTGGTCGGCTGGATACCCTTCGCTCGGGCGGTTAATTTGTCCTCCCCCCCCCCCTCGAGATCTCAGAACTAGGAGGGATTGAGACACCAAATTCGCAGTGCGTCAGCCTGTACGTGAAATCACATGGGTCAAAGTTTGAGTCTCCTAGGTCATGAACCTTCGGGTTAAAATAAGAGCAAACAAGGTTAAACTCCAAGTTGCTGTCCAAAGTACTCTCGAAACTAGATACCTGTTTTATCAAAAGTTGACATACTCATTCAAGGTCAGTGAGCTTGTTTGACCTTTCGAAGGTCATAGTGACCAGAATCATAGAAGACTGCTTTGAGTTTTGCATGTGAATAAGCGGTAAAGATTAAGCTTTGCAGTATGTTCCTAAAAACGAAACGCTGCCCTGGATCATTTAGGTCAGTGATTTATTCTGACTACAAGAAGTCCATGGAAGATGTCTAATGCGGTTTCTGTCATCAGTAAATTCGAAGTGAGCACCAGAAACTAGTCCATAAAGACAGACCAAGAGAAATAGGACAGGTCGGTCTCGACCTTGCTGTGACCTTCATATATGCCCCTAGGTCAACAAAATTTGGTCGTTCAGTTGCTGTGTTGCCTAGGAAAGTACTTCAAAGATCTATGGTTTCATTAGAACACTTCGTTGTTCTCGGACTGAACGATTCCCTTGAAGCTGACTGCGGAATCCATAGCCTGGTTTGACCTGCCATAGATCCGCGAACCTTTCACGGTACATCTAATTTTCTAATATCGAACAATTTGCTATTAACACGCACCCGGGTGGCCGGCCAGATACCCTTCGCTCGGGTGGGGGAGGGGCTCAATTTGACCTCCCTGAGATCTCGGGACTAAGAAAGCTAGAGACGCCAAATTTACAGGGTGTATTAGACCTGTACGTGAACTTACTTAGGTGAAAGTTTCAGTTCCTAGATTATGACCTTTGTGTCAAAAAAGGTCAAACCAGGTCAAGTTCCAGATTGGCATCCAATATGTCTCCAGAACCTAGATTACCGTTTCTAAGCAAAAGGGTCACATACTCATTCAGTCAGTGACCTTTTTTGACCTTGTTGAGGTTCAAGGTGACCAAAATCATACAAGATTGCTTTGAGTTTTGCATTTGATTAAGCGACAAAGATTACGCTAGGCAGTATGTTCCTAAAACAGAATGTTGACCCGGGTCATTTTAGGTCAATGACCTACTCTGACCTCTAAGAAGTCCATGAAAGGTGTATAATACAGTTCCTGCTATTAATAAACTCAAATGTGCAGCAGCAACTATCCCATACAGCAAGCCCTAGAGTAACAAAACAGGTAGGTTTTGACCTTGGTGTGACCTTCATACCTGACCTTAGGTCAATAAAATTTGCTTATTCTGCTGTTGTTTTGCCTAAGAAAGCATCTCAGAGATGTATGGCTTCGTCTAACACTTCATTGTTGGATCAGACTGAAGGTTTCCCCAGAAACTGCCTTCGCTGAAACCATGGCCTGACTTTAACCTGCCATAGGTCAGCGACCTTGCAAGGAAAATATAATTATTGATGCCAAACGATCTGCTATTCAATGCTCTACAGCTATGCAAAATATGCGCGGTTAAGCCGAGTCGTTTGAAAACTTTCTGGAAAAGCCTTCGCGGGGGTCAATTTGATCCCCTCCCCGAGCGCGTGTTGTCTAGAGCTATTAATGTTTGGCGTGGCTACGCCGGGGTCGTTCAAAAAACTATTTGAAAAACCAGCGGGGGAAATATGTCCCCATCCCCCGCGTTGCGCGTGTCAATGATGGTTTTTGGGTGGATTCGGGGGTCAGCTGTGGCGGGTCAGAAGGCCTCCCGCGTGAAGGAGCGGGACCAATGTGATACGATGTATGCCTCTAAGGTTCTCCGGATCGGCCAGGGAATGCAGCCCGGTGTTGCCTGAATGACAGGCAGAAAATACACCGCAATGGGACGGAATGGCCCTTCAGCCCTTGACCGGTAAGCAACAATGCACTGCTTAGTGTTGTACGCAATGGGGCCCCTTACGGTCCCATTAGTGCTAAATGGAGTGTGTTGAAATGACAAACACACAAGACCATCCCGTGTTTTCCGGAGAACGTCCAGTCCTTCTGCAGAATCGACTAGTAAAGCAAAATACCATCAAAAGGTTTAAGCCTGAGCGCTTTGGGTGCCGACGCTAGAGTGAGACGCTGGCAGCGTCATAAGGCCCCAGCAGCTGAGTGCGGCATAAGGCCCCAAAGCCACGGCTGCAATCTCGTGCAGCAAGGCTAGCGGATGGCTTGTGCCACAGTTTTCGTACAAAGCGAGCGGGTGTTGGCCACTGGTAAGAAGCGCCAGGGGCGGGCGCCGACACGCAACAATGACCATCGCAAATAATGTTTCTGACTGTATTTCAAAATGAATTCATACAGCTCAAAGATTCCACTGGGAAATCCTTATGATAACTTAGAGGCTGTCTCTGGACAGCCCAACAATTTAACTGATAGCCACAGACAAAAGATGGATTTCGCCTTTACTCTTCCAGTTCTATCACCAGGTTACAACACTACTTCGCGATGCTGTAAAGACCAGTACGTTATTGACATCACCTAAAAAGCCGCATAGTAAATATTCTCCCGAAATATCTCTCAATTAAGATTTTGCGTCCAAATGGGCTTAGAAGTTGCTTTTCAGAGATGCGTCACCATTTTCGTCCACCTGTTGGCCACAGGCTAGTGTAAGCCACAGAGCCAATGCTGCGCGGCGGTGGGAGACCGCAACACCCGGTGTTGCGGTTTTTGCTTCTAAAATATGCGAGCGCGTATTCTCAAAGCTAGGTTACATAATTTGTACCACTTATCTACTCTGACTGAACGTTGAAGATATTCCAACAAACAGACTTGGCCATTTTAGAACAACCTGTTGACCCATTTGAATCTTCAATCTACACTCATGAAATCCTTGCTATCTCTGTACAACTCAGATAGAAATCCGACAAAGTTTTGAGTTATATCGGTTTAAAAAAGTTCCTGGACCACTGTAGAAGAATGGTGCCGACGATTTGTTTCATGCAGTCATCTACACACGATTTTGTCAGTTTATTTACTGAAACTTACGGCAGAATTGATCTCTTAGCAGCGTATAGTCTATATTCCAATTATAAAGGGTAAAATGTGTAATATATGGATATATATATAGAGAGAGAGAGAGAGAGAAGAGAAGAGAGAGAGAGAGAGAGAGAGAGAGAGAGAGAGAAGAGAGAGAGAGAGAGAGAGAGAGAGAGAGAGAGAGAGAGAGAGAGAGAGAGAGAGGAGAGAAGAGAGAGAGAGAGAGAGCGAGGAGAGAGAGAGAGAGGAGAGAGAGAGAGAGAGAGAGAGAGAGAGAGAGAGAGAGAGAGAAGAGAGAGAAGAGAGAGAAGAGAGAGAGAGAGAGATATATATATATATATATGATATATATATATGTATATATATATATTATATATAATATATATATATATATATATATATATATATATATATAGTGTGTGTGTGTGTGTGTGTGTGTGTGTGTGTGTGTGGTGTGTGTGTGTGTTGTGTGTGTGTGTGTGTGTGTGTGTGTGTGTGTGTGTGTGTTGTGTGTGTGTGTGTGTGTGTGTGTGGTTGTGTTGTGTGTGGTGTGTGGTGGTGTGTGTTGTGTGTGTGTGTGTGTGCTTATATATGTACACATATATACATAAAATATCCAAGAAAATATGTCCCCAGTAACAAATAGACCATATTATATATACATACCCGGTGACATTTTGGAGGGCCTTTTGCTGTCAAGGGACGTTTTGCCAACCCTGTGCCCCCCTCTCCCTTGTCATGACTGGCTGCGCCCCGAGAAACGTTTTATCTTCTAGTACTCAGGCTGCCACCATAATCTGAAACATGTGAATCATATGCATTGCGATGATTGTAGCATCGTTTTTTTTAATAATGACGCTTTTGTAATATTAGTTAAAGAAATGATACTGAGGGAAACCTACAATAGTGACGTCGCCCTTTGAAATGGTATGCATGTCCACCTCGAGCAAAGCCCTGTGTGTTTACGTTTGCCCGCAAAAGAGGTAGGAATATCGCAATGCCTTCAGGAATGTCCCGAAGAAGATCAAACTGGCAGAAAATTCAAACTTCCATGAATATGACACCGAAGTCACGAAGCAGAACCGACAGCCAAACTCGCCGTAAATGATGCGAAATTTTTAAACACAAAAACACGAATGTAACGAACTACGACACTGCTCTACTTTGATTTGGGATTCGGAAGCAGTTTCGGCCCCAAGTTCAGATGCGTTTCCTCACTAATTGTGGCGGCTTCTGTATTGACTCAACGCTGCATGTTATGTTCAAATGAATTTACTCTTCTCAGCTGTTGAAAAACGATGCAAACATAAGGTGAATTTTTACTAAAATGCGATGAACACAAAGAATAGAAAGAAAAAACAAACAGCGACGTGAGGATAAGTCGTGATACACTAATTGGCAGATACACCCAACAACCGTTTGCACCAGCCAAGCAGTCCCAATCGCAATATCACGATGGTTACAAATCCTGTAAAAGGATCAAAATCTTGTAATGTTTGCTTATTTCAATCGGCACACTTCTGGATTTCCGCTGAAAGCGCAGTATAATCTCCAACATTGTAATCGCATGAGAACCACGAGGCATTTCAAGCGAACCGCACGTTTCTGTTTCACGAATCATAGCTATGCAAGCGAACGGTGGGCGCGTAGCTATCAAAATTGTGACTAAATGGCATGGTAAGCAATTGGTGTGAATACGCTGTGTCCAAGTAGAAGATCCACCGTGGATTACGAGGAGAAAAGATAAAAGTGAAAAAAGGATGTTCCGCAGTCACATGTCCGCTAAGCGCTAGACGCTCTCAGCACGCCACTACGCACACAGCACCACGGCCTTGAGACCTCTGCTTTGAGCGAGTTCGATTTTTCGCTTCGGGAGCTGCCGCACCTATGATTAACAGGCATAAGCAGGCGGAAGCAGATGTGAGCACTTATATTTGTTCTCCCGACAGGGCCCTCCGCAGCATGCCATGCAATCGCGCCCAAATTTCCGGTAGCCTGTGGGACCCCGGCCTTTTTCGGCCGAGGCTTTCGGTAGTCCTCGCCTGTGCGGATTAAATGGAGTGCACCTAACTTCT
>NW_023596448.1:12541140-12572165 GCF_011947565.3 Pollicipes pollicipes | reverse complement strand
CTCTCTCCTCTCTCTCTCTCTCTCTCTCTCTCTCTCTCTCTCTCTCTCTCTCTCTCTCTCTCTCTCTCTCTCTCTCTCTCTCTCTCTCTCTCTATTATATGTATATTTATATATTTATGTATATGACTGACTCACGGTTATATTATATATATTATATATTATATATGTATATATATATATATATATATATATATATATATATATATATATATATATATAAACCGTGAGCACATTCACTGAACAAAGCGCCGCTGGATTGCAGTGCAGAGCGCGTTGTGATCAGGTCTATGTGCCGGGGGTGTCCGCGAAGGCCGCGAACGTCCGCAGCACGCAAAGTCCGTCATCACATCACTCGCCGCTCCAGCGGAACGCCGCATCCATGGTGATCCACATTACGTGTCCGCACCGTGTTAATTTGCCTATCGCCATCCAACACTAATTTCCATAAGCGCTCGTATCTGCCTGGATACCCGCAGGACGTACCTCTGTAAAGAGCCGCGTCCGCCACGTTAGCAATAACAGTGATTGTTACGTGTTAACCGCCGTTATGTGTTCCCGCACGTAACAAGTGTTCTTAGACCTAGCCCGCCAGCGACCAGACCTGATCATGACTCGGCCCATCGACAGCGGTCGTCCCCGGATCACAGCCGCGTCGCCTGCTGTGATCATAGGCGGCATCCGTGCCGGGAACTGGGACCTTGTATGCCCCCCCCCCCCCCGACCAAAGCCGCGTCGTCACCCGCTGCGATCATAGGAGGCGTCAGTGCCGGGTACTGGAACCCTGCGCTCCCCCTGGCTAAAACCGCGCCGTCAGCTGCTGCGTTATAGACGGTGTCAGTGCCGGGGACTAGGACCCTGCATGCTCACCCCTCCCCCCAGCCAAAGCTGCGGCATTATTGTTTCAAAACGTTTATAAACCTGCTGTCGGCTACCCCTCGCCCGAGCAGCTTGAACGCCCAGAAATTATGCGGATTCCAAGCTGTTAGATCCTGATGTCCCGCTGGGTGTAACCAACGCTGCGCCGAATCCGTAGTTCCCTGATTAGCAGATCACGTGCCGGCCGACATTAGCGGACCAAACGGCAGGCTGAACGGACGTCTGTTTAAACGCGTAATTGCCTGTCGGGAGCGCCGACAGCCCGTCCGCGCGCCAAGCAAACAGCCGTGACCACGCGTGGGCGTCGAGGCTCAGGGCCCAGGCAGGCATCTTCACTCACCGTCCGCCTGGCTTTCCCAACACAGCGGAATGGTTGCTCCGGCGGATCTGAGGCGCACCGGCACACACACACACACACCCTCACGCGCACACACGCATACAGATCTGGGCGCGCGCCGGGCGGTTCTCACGCTCCGCCGGGCCGGGCCCCGCCAGGTCAAGAGGGCGGGGCCTCTGACCGGCAGGTGGGCCAGAGCGCGCACGCGGAGGGCGGTCCCGTAACGAAATTATGTACCTCACGGCGAGGCGCGATCACAGCTGGGGTGCCGGGACGAACGCGAGGATGGACCGCTTTCACGGGAGGGAGGTGCTGAGCTGTGGGCGTGCTGGGTAGGAGCATCGCGGTGGCAGGACGTCAGATGGTGCTGGCGGAGCGCGCGACTCGTCGAGGCTCTTCGACGTGTTCGTGGCATGACGTTCGGTGTTCAGCAGGGACTCGGCAGAATGCATGTCAGTGTGGCGGAGAGCGGCGCACAAAATAGGGAGTGAGATGCTGTTGAGCAGGGCCGTGATCGAAATTGAGGTCCCTGCCTTGTTGGAAATCGACAGCCCTGCTTACATTGGAAGATAAATTATTGCCAGACTGGAACCAAAGTGTGCCAATGATGGCATGCTCGGTTATTTTATTACGCAATTGTTAGAAATTATCCAAATTTGTCCTAAACGTGCGTTTGTGCTCTTTACTTCACAACCATGCTATCCAGCCGACTGCACTAACATTTATATCTTGCACTTTATTTCCATGCATGAGGAATATGGTATCTTGAAACGAATCTGTGCCGAACTACCACATTTGTTATGGTAGCCCATCCGGCGCGAGGTGAACGGCCTTTCTGCCACATGACCATTTTATCAATCTTGAACTTTGAAAGCTCTTCGCTGATTGGTCGGGTTTAGTTTCTGTTGCCAGGCTTATGGAAACTGCGTATACACGAAGGTTAAGCCGCAAAAGCATCACGTTTAGGGTGACGCCGGCTATTACTTTGTTGCTGTTGGTATTGTTGTAGTGTGCTGCAGCATTGCTAAAGTTGCAGCTGAAAACAATATCGACATCGATTTCCCAGAAAGCAGGTAAGGTTTTTATTATAGATACTTCAATACGATGACGAGACGCTGCGCAGCTTGACTTAAGAGCGCCATGTTACCAGCACCGCGGATGCACGAAAACTTAAAACTCTGCAGCTGGTCAGCTTTGGTGCCAGTCTAGCAACAGTTCCAGTCCCCTATGTAAACAGGACTACCGTGCTTTTCGTCTCCGGTACTGTGGCTGATCAAGACGAGTGACGGCATGGAATCTGTTGTAATGATTAAACACCATACAGCGGCGCTTAGATATGACCGTCACTGATGGAATCCGGTCTCAGTCACTGGTTTTCTCCACTTCTTGAGTGTTCTCTGAGCACATGCGTCACTTGCTGCGCACGTGTTTGACGTGTCAAAGGCTTCAAATTCCGGTCTTAATAATAACAGCTACAGATAACGTTGGGTTACCCTTGCCCGGCATGACAGGGACAGATCTTCAATCGGCTTACATGGACAGGAAATGGAACAGATCAGTAGGGGTTATAGGAAAAGACTGCGCCAGAAGTGTCACGCATATTGGCAAAGCGGTCTTTTTTTTTGTTAAAAACAGCGTTTGAATAAGGAGTCATTTCAAAGCAGACGTTTGCAACTGTCGCAGACAGAAGGGGGATGAAGCGGGGAAAGCCATGCATTCAATAAGCCAGCAAGACCGTGACTGTACCAAGCTGACCGTCTCCCACTGACGCGTCCGTCTGGCCAAAGGAAACAGGGCTTGGTATCATGCGTGGGACACGAGACACATGGCTTGAACTTTGAGTGGGTTGGGTTTCAAAGCAGGGACAAATCATGCAAATGACGTATTGGTGAAATAAATTGCATATGAGAACTCTTATCGCATTCGGCGTCAGCGATGGCAGCTGGCTTCTCTGCTCGCAGGCGAGGTCAGATAGCGGCTTCGTTAGCTGGCATCCCTCCACGGCAGGCGCCGTCCCTGCACGCGGTGATGGTGACGGATTGACGCGACTGGTACACACCTCCTAGAACAGGTCTCAGAACGCACATAGTCAACACACTTAGAACGTGTCCATGGTTACGCTTAGAATCCTCGGAGAAGTGCGTTACATGGCGGCACGAGACAATCTATGCCATTTTTGGCAGATCAAAATGGGCTTAAGAACGGGTGTAGTTCGCAAAATAAATTGAAGTACTGCGTAGGAATATACAGCTAAACTATATCCAAAATATACAAACCGAGTGTCCCCGAATTTGATCACTTACCTCCTGAGTTTGGGGACCGGAACTCCCCAACTAAATTGTAAACGATGCCCCTGTTCCAGAGCTTTTAATCGACATGCCAAGCGGTGCTGGTGAAGCATGACAGCACAGGCACTTCACGGTTGTCGGCTCGTCACGCCGTGGTTGATCACCCAAGTGTGCGCTGAGGACTCGGTGCCGTCATTTACTGCTACTGTCGACCCTTCTTTAAATGCGACTTTAATTCGCCACACTCTGACGAAAAATCCGTGGCACAGAGTACTTTGCCCGTCATGGTCTTCTTATGTGAGTGCAGACCAAAACAAACGCATGAATTATATCATTCGACGTTAGAAAATAGGAACGCAAAAAGGCACCTTTGTAGCAACATATGTAGCCGTTTCATTGCGACCAACCCTATGCAGGTAACACAATGAGGTGAACCTCGCAGCAGTAGCCGTTAACTTTCCTGCGACAAGTGGAAAGGTGACCATATACCAGACTCAGCTGCCGCGCTCCCGCCGTCCAGTCCGCGGCACGTGTCCAGCCCACGCTCAAAACGGGCCAGGTGCGCGCAGGGCCACCAGCGGGGGACGCCGTCTCCCCCACGTCCGCAGCAGCGCAGCTGGTCCTGCCGCTGCGGCGCACCTGGACCCAGTGCCGGCCCGCAGTCGCCTTCACACGCTGCTGGCGTTCCCACGCGCCGCCAGGTTCCCACGACGGCCGCCTTCTCCGGGCGCGCGCGCTGCCGTCCCAGCGCAGGCGCCGTACCTTACCTGACCGGGTGACGTCACGGCTTCGCAGCCATTGTTGGTGCCGTCGTGTGGCCGTGCTGGTCGCTCTCCGGCTCATCCGAGGGGATTTAAGGTAAGTGAGACGGTTCCTGCCATCTGGGTGGTGCCCCTGTCCAACTGGCACGTGGCAAAGCGCGAGGGAACTATTTTTAGCCACGGTGGGAGGCGTTCGGTGGGGAGCGCTTGGGCGTATGTGGCCTTCCAGCTGTCGCCGCAGAACGTGCGTCGCCATATTGCTCGGAGCTCCTGAGATCACATCATTTTAGGGCAGAAAGGTAAGTTTTTGGGAACGTCCTGATCGGTTTGGGGAATTCGGGGCATTACAGCAATATGAAAATTGCCCGGGGATGCTCTTCTGACGATCGGGTGAGGGCGTGCTTTCTGGTCACGTGATCACGAGTGAGGACGTCATCGATCGATACCAGCTGACTGCCCGACGGCGGCGGGACGACTTGCAGGTGCGCCGGCCGGGCTATTGCAATGGTCCGGTGGCGGCGGCCGGCAGCAAGGACCGCCCGGCCTCCCGTTCGGAATGGGGGGATTCAAGAATGTGCTGCAAATGCTGTTGGAATATTCTTCAAAAAAAACACTCAGTTTGTGCACACTGTTGGTATGTTGCACTACCTTGCGCGCGAAAACTGCCTTTGGTTGATCAGTCATCACTCGATGCAATGTTGCATGGACCTCATTTGCTCAGCAGTTGGTGGCGCCACCTATACGGATTGCTATTGAGGTCTAGCAACACTTGAAATTACTGGTCAGGAAGCTGTAACACGTCTCGACAAACGGAGGGATGCATGCTTTTTTTGCTGTCGTCATGCGAAGTGGCAGGACATGCAGCATTGCAACCTTGAGTTTTTAGTTTGATCTTCTGTATTGCGCGAAATCACGCTTGCAAATGACTGTGAGAATGGACGCTGTTGCTCACCGGAGGAAATCTCATGTATGTTTGACATGATGGAGTCTTTTTTCAATACCTTACATTTTGTTATGCCATAGCTTCCGCCCGCCCCTATGAAGGATCATTTGTAATGAAGCACTAAACGACAAATCACTTATAACCTTGTCGTAAGCATCGTTGGTAGAATATTAATTGTCATTGTGGAAAGTGTGAGGCTCAGTTCCCAACACGTCGTTTAAATGTAGATGTAATGTTTTGTGAGGCGTTCCAAATATCCCAAGATACATGCATTTAGACATCAGTTTCTACCTCTCCTTTAGCTGCTGGATCATTTCCTCAACGAAACAGATTTTTTACCCCCACAACAATTTTCTTCTGAACTCTGAACATTTATTCCATCGTCTCCATACAAAGTCAAGGAGAGCTGTTTTTCTCTTGAGTATTCGCAATTTTTGAAATCTAAGTCACCCCATGAATGAGTGAATTAAACTACTTCCTGCACGAGCCACTCCATCTTAAAGTCACCCATGAGATGCTCAAGACGCTAATTAAAATTAGCAAGCAGCATTTTAGCGTTTTAGCATTTTAGCAACATGTCCGTTAATACGGGAAGCAACGGACGTCAAAATGTCGGGGACGGGTACGCTGCGCATAGCTTTCATGACAGCGCACATTCAGCAAGTGTGATACGGTGTGACTGGTCCAGTTGGCACTTCAGGAACAATAGCAGGGGCACGTGCCCTGTGACGTGCTGGCAGTAGCGTGACTCTCAACAGGTCAAAAAGGTGGCGCTGCTGCTGCTGTCAACGAAGCGTGCCACAGCTCGAGACAACTCCACTAAAGGAAAAATTGACTTCGAATCACGCGCCTTTGTGAAATGGTCTGCCCCTTGGGAAAGGAAAAGTGGGAGAATGAAGCATTTAAAGCACGCTTCAGGTTTTCAGACTGCTTCCTGCCAATCTGTCTGCTTCCCGCAGGCTCACCCGAGATATGTCAGCTGTCTTGCGAGCTGCTCAGTGATTGGTTCCCTCATATCAGGCTTCACACAGGCCACATTGTCAAGGAAGCTTCGTCATACCCATAAAAAAAAACGCTCGCATTCACTGTGATTGTCGTGCCCTATTGCCTTGATAAATAAAAAATATATTCACAAGCCGAGCCAACCAACCCACCAGACGTTGGACACTTGCTGGTAACCTACGGTCTAAAGGCCGTTCAGTGAATCAGAAAATTTTTATTTGTAGTACCGACAGCGCTCGTTGTAAGCGCCTGTCATTAACCATTTTGACAGGCAACACATCAGTTAAAACGTGCGAAGATGTAACCCAACATGTCATAATAGAGCACAGGATGATACCTTATGTTCCAACCAGAATGGCAGAGTTTCATTTTGTCAGGGTACAGTTCTGAGCCATGGCAATCTTAAGATTTATGACAATCTTAGGAAGACATTGCCATGGAAAATTTTAGGACTAGTGAGATGGCAGAGGAACGAGGTGAAATAATTTCTACAGCTCTGCATCTACAGCCGTCTGCTGTCTATGCTGATACGTTATTCCAGTGTCGTTCAAATTAGTTTTAGAACGGCTGACATTTTAATTTTGTTTATGGTTGCGGTAATTGCTGTACTGCATTTTGTATTGATTGTTGAAGTTGAGCGACGTCGGTGCCAAAATGAACACTTTGGGATATAAATAATCATCTCCTGCTATCATGCTGAGGCAGAAATGTGCTCGACTAAACGGGAGTGTTGAGCACCAAAGGAAATAAAACGTAAATTTGGAAGAGACAGCGCTAGTTTGTCACATCTATGCGTAGATAAAATTCATGACTTGGTTTGCATGGTCAGAATTATTTGGAAGAAGATGCCCGATTCAATTTCATTTCAATTTGCATAGCTTGATGGGGAAACATTTAGACTAACTTTCAGCAGTACATTTTTGACACATTTGGTGTCACTTCTGTGAGTCACCAATAAAAGAGCAAAGCAGCAACAAACTGCCTGTTTTCATGCTTGTGCGTGCACCCAATGGTTTTGGAAGTAAGTACTTCCCCTCAGCGTTGAGTAAGTCCGAGCAAGGCGCAAAAAACGGAGCAATGCTAGTGCACGGATGTTTGGAGTGTGCACATGCCACATGAGAACGCACCAACCCACTCATCGTCTATTCGCTCACAAGAACTATCGTGATCCACTCTCCGGGGCTCCGCCTCGTCCTTCAAAGGCCCGCTAATGCACCGGAAAATCGCCTGCCGAAGGTTTTCGTCACACGCACATCTCTCGCCTCGGTTCAACGGCTGGATTTGCATAATCACCCCCAACAACTGCGCGGCATTAGCAAATTGAATCGCTGCTGCCTTTGTATGGGCTCAATATCCGGTTATATCTGCATGCTGTGCGCACGCTGAATGAAGGCTGGTAACTAATGGTTTCGGTATTCGCGCTGAAGACCATGAAATCGCTATCAGCTGCGCAGCGATTTAATTAAATGTTTAATAAAGCGCATTCCGTGTCCCCGACCGCCGAACATAGGGTGAGAGAAGAAGGAATAATTGATCGTGTGGTGAAATAAAATCCAGTCAGAGAGGGATTCGGTCACAGACAAAGCCATGCGGCACGAAACAATACCTTTGGCGTGATGCGTCATGATGTACGCTTACGAGAGTGCATCTAGTGCCGCCTCAAAGCTCGCGGCGTTTCCCGCTGTTCGATGCTTTGCCGCGCCATCAACGATCAGGTCTCAGATACACGGGATTTTAATAGCAAACCACAAATAGCCTGCCGTCGACCACCCTCCGCTCAATCAGCAATCGACCAGCGCATTCCATTTCAGTCACACAGCGCGAAGGCAAGCGCAGTTCCCGCGCCCCACGAACCGTGCCATTGTGCGTGACAGGGGTTATTTGGTGGGGAGGGGAGGTGGTAACTGCACCTGCCCGTGGCCAGAGTTGTCCGCTCGGCTCAGCGTAAACTCAACCACCCATCCATGCAGGGCACTCGGGCGTGAGCGTCGGCCTCCGTTCCCGCCGGTGTCTCGTTCCCCCTGCTGGTTTTGCCGCGTCCTGCATCGTTGGCGTACGGGGCGGACGGTGGCCGACTGCCTGACCGGACTTCACAAGCCGGTGTCATTTGTCAGCGAGTGGGCCCAGATCCTAATCGGGCAGAACCCTCGCTGCGAAAGACGTGTGTGGCGTCCGATGACCGGCCACCGACACGCACCCGGGCTCGTCCCCGCAACCGACATGGGCGTGCATCCACCACTGGGGTTTGTGAGGCTTGGGCCCCGGTACATCCCGGGAACAGCTGGTTATATTTGTGTTTGAACAGTGTGAAACGGCACTAAAGCAGACAAAAAATCACTGACCTTCCATGATCCCTCCCCTCCCCCACGCCCGCCCCCGATAACGCGTGTTTCTTCACTGTCGTGACACGCTTTTGCTGCCGGTGCAGGAGTGGAGATCTCGGTCTGACGACACGGCCGCACTACCAGTGGCTGACAGTGACACAAAAACCGTATCCGGAGCATTTCGACACAATCGCTGATTTCTATGCAAATGACGCCGGCCCCTGGGACCCCTAGCGCGTCGCCAGTTGCTGTGATCGACCTGAATGCGTTCGTTTCCATAATTTAGATTTCATCGGGCTGTGCGCACGTAGTCCGGTAGCCGCAGTTCCATTATCGGGCAGTTCTAGCGCGCGCCCTGACGCTGGCTTTGATCGCACCGCCCGACCCTTTGATCGTGCCGCGTGGCGGTGGCGGCGCGCGCGCACGACGGCCACGTGCCGGCGCGGGGAAACCATGGAAACGCGCGCGATTATCGAGCCTCCGCGGCCGGTCACGTGGCGTGCACGTGCCGCGCCACGTGTGCCGCCTGTGGGTATTGTGCCGTGTTTTCCATAATTTTGGCAGGCAGTGTGCCGCGGTCGCGTTTTACTGGGGGACGGCATTTTTGGAAGAGGGGTGGACGATTGAGTGACAGGAGGGGAAGGCGCAGATGGGCCACAAATGACCAGCACATGTTCGCCCATGTTCCGACTTCCCACCAACAGGGACAGAACACAGCGAAACAGCCATGGACCTAGATTCAGCCAAAGTATCGAGCTTGCATTGACGTGCTGTGTCGGGAGAACATCACGCAGAGGTGCATAGCCGCAACATGCACTGAAACACCCTCTGGTTAGATGGAGGTACCCACAACCAGCAAACGTTGTGCTGAAACACCAGACATTCAGGAATATATGTTGCATGCCGCTCGTGCTCCTGGTTTTTTAGAGAGTGTGTCTGCTTATGTACTGACCCGATCTGTTTTTTTTCAGCAACTGTCAATGAATTGTTTTGATTGCTTCAGACCGAAGACCAGCTCACCAGTACGCAACGAATCAAAGGTGAATCTTGCACAGCTGCAGACAGGTTGCCGTAGAAATGTTTCATGTCATTTGTGATCGGTTCGTACTTTTGGACAACTGTAGTTGCTGTCTTGTCTGACGTTATCACACCGCACCACATGGGCTAAGATATAGCTGCAAGCGTCCTCTCAAATTTCAGTGAGCCGGGCTTCGTTGAATGTTTGCAGTGCAACCGTTTTCTCTGCCCTGTTTTGAATGCTGCCTCTTGTCACGTTTTCCGCGCTGTTACCACATCCTTAACTCAGGCAATGTCGGTGTCTGGAGCTCGAACAAAGCGCCCACTTTATTGATGAGATAATGTATAGCCCACTGCATGGGCTAAATAACTATCACTAAAGCCGTACAAACGTGTTATTTCCATTTTATGCACCAACCTGCTAAGCATCTCCTTTTTGTGTTGCTTACAGAAGCGCATCGCGAAGGCCATATAGGCTTACTGGAGTGTTGCACTCTGAATTCTACGCTTTACTTGGGCGCTTTGTCTACTCCATGTTCGCCACAACCCAATCCTAACTAATGCACACATCAATCCATCGACCTGAAATCCTGGTGACCGCACCGTGACGTTACACCTGGCAGCCTGGTGATCGCGCCGTGGTGTTACACCTGGCAGCCTGGTGACCGCACCGTGGTGTTACACCTGGCAGCCTGGTGACCGCACCGTGGCGTTACACCTGGCAGCCTGGTGACCGCACCGCAGTGTTACATCTAGCAACCTGATGCCGCACCGTGACGTTACACCTGGCAGCCTGGTGACCGCATCGTGGCGTTACATCTAGCAACCTGATGCCGCACCGCGGCGTTACACCTGGCAGCCTGGTGACCGCATCGTGGCGTTACACCTGGCAGCCTGGTGACCGCACCGTGGTGTTACACCTGGTAGCCTGGTGACCGCACCGTGGTGTTACACCTGGCAGCCTGGTGACCGCACCGTGGCGTTACACCTGGCAGCCTGGTGCCGCCGCAGTGGTGTGTTACCTGGCAGCCTGGTGACCGCACCGTGGTGTACACCTGGCAGCCTGGTGACCGCACCGTGGTGTACACCTGGCAGCCTGGTGACCGCACCGTGGTGTTACACCTGGCAGCCTGGTGACCGCACCGTGGTGTTACACCTGGCAGCCTGGTGACCGCACCGTAGTGTTACATCTAGCAACCTGATGCCGCACCGCGGCGTTACACCTGGCAGCCTGGTGATCGCACGCGGCGTTACACCTGGCAGCCTGGTGATCGCATCGTGGCGTTACACCTGGCAGCCTGGTGATCGCACCGCGGCGACCTGGCAGCCTGGTGATCGCACCGCGGCGTTACACCTGGCAGCCTGGTGTCGCACCGCGGCGTTACACCTGCAGCTGGTGACCGCACCGTGGTGTTACAGTCGGCTCCGGTGACCTCTGAGGCACGGTCGCCACTATCCGTGCCGCAGCAGACGGCGGTGGGGCTCGAAAAGCCAGGGCTCGGTCCGGCCCGGAAGCCACGCTCGAATTACGCCAGCTTGGACGAGGTGCTCAAGTCGGAGAAGGCGATGGAGGCGCTGCGACAGTATATGGTCACCATACGGCAGGACCACCTGCTCGACTTCCTCGCCGACGTGGAGCTGTACAGGTGTGTCACCAGTCTGGTCGGCTTTGGTGATGCCCCAACGTGTACTTCGGGTCGGTCGGTGCAAGGAGCCCACCTATTTGAAGTTCTAGCTGTGATTGAGTTGCTACGGATGTATGTGGCTGTGTCTGAGTCGTTGCAGATGTATGTGGCTGTGCTTGAGTCGCTGCAGATGTATGTGGCTGTGCTTGAGTCGCTGCAGATGTGTGCGACTGTGCTTGAGTCGCTGCAGATGTGTGTGGTTGTGCTTGAGTCGCTGTAGATGTACACTATCTCTCCAGTTTGTAGCCAGATTGCTTGGTCGGTAAGTTATCATCCATTACGCATCAGCTGCGGCTGTTATCCTATGACGCCTCGTCAGTGGTGCTTATTCGACCACTTGCTTATGCCAAGGTCTGAGGCGTAACAATCCCTGCCGCTGGTTAGAACGCGGAGGTCAGCAGAATTCGGACAGCTCGAGCGCGCAGCCCGGAGCCTCGCAACTGCAAGCAGACTAAAAACGAGAATTTTGAAGGCGCTGTTAATGTCAACCACATTCCTAGCTGGACCCCTGCATGCAGCATCCAGCCGTTCTGCCACCCTCTCCCCCGCCCCCAGCACTGCCACGTGATCTGACCCCGACCCGCCGCCGACAGGCGCCAAAGGGACGAGGCCGACCGGGTGAAGCTGTCCCAGCAGATCTTCACGACGTATCTGAAAGTACTGGCAGAGCGTGAGGTCGTGCTGGACAAGCCGCTGCGGGACAGCATCAGCGCCCGCCTGCAGGAGGCCCCCGCCACGCTCTTCGACAGGGCTGAACGTGCCGTCACGGATGACATCAGACGTGACGTCTTCCCCCACTTCTTGAAGACGCCGCTGTTCGAGCGGCTGGCCGGCCTCGCCTGAGGCTCGTGTGGCCCAGGGTCACTGACCTCAGGCGTGACCTGGGGTCAGGTGTGACTTGTGTCAGGAGTGACATACCGCCCCGCGGTGGCCTAATCTGGGTCCTGGAATACGCCACCAGCTAGACGACCGTCCAGATGATGGTCTGTGTGATTTACAGTTGCTCTTTCGGCCTTGCTTCAGATTGGGTCGTCCGTTGAGAGCATGTGCACGCTATGCACCCATGGGTGCCTTGCTGCAGTGTTTACCCGACCCATAACGGGCATGCACACTGTGATCTGTGAATGCCATGAGATCGAAGGCCGACTCTTATCGCTTAGGGATGCCTCGTCACACTTACGATCGGTCTAGCTTTGAAGTCGCACCTAGGATCGGTTTAGCATTGAAGCTGCACCTAAGATCCGTCTGGCTTTGGCTTGCGACTGCGAGCAACAGGGTGGCGATTGTGCTCTTGTCTGGACTTCGGTGACGACATTGAAGACTAGTGGAACTGAGGCATATAATCGACTTTTTTCCTGCCAGAAGGAGTATGGCCGCTTTTTGTTTCTGGCTTTTGTACAATTTCTTCCATGTGATGTGCCATGTCATACTTAATTTGACTCGTGCAGAGACTGTAATTGGCAGGCTCCGCTGAACGTCGCCGCCAAAATGGGACCAGGCTTGCACATAATATGCGACTAACGAACGCTCCATGTCCGGCGTGTGCGTGCGTAAAGCCAATATTGGCGAGCGTAATGGATGCTGTATTGGTGGTTGTTAGACACGCATTGCAAGTTACGCCGTGAACATCTGCATTATTGTGTGAAGATGCTCAAATCCTCCGCGAGGTAGTTGTGTCGTCTTATCGTCTTATGCGCTGATTCCCGTTCTGTTTTTCCTTGGTCATATCGCTATTGCGTGAATGTCTACAAAGAATATATATATATATATATATATATATATATATATATATATATATATATATATATATTGTAGGACGTCATTTTTGTCACACTCAGAAATTCACGTGTAATCCAATGATATTACACCAGTGTCTACCATGTAGCTATAGTAGAACATTTTGATCTTTGGCGTCTACAGCTTGTTTCAAGTTGGCTGCATTTGCCGCTGAAAACATGTGTTGAGTCCGAGTACGGCAATGAAGTGAGCTGTAACTCTGGAACACGAGAAATCTGTCATCTATGATTACTGATTTCTGATTTGAAATACAAGCACCTGTGTGCGATCCTTCAATTCGTCTCAAATATTCATGACAAAGCAAAAATCAATATTCTTTTGTGCAATGCAGACACAAAGAAGCGATGAACGTACCTCAAGCAACTTTGTCCTCACACCTGATTCTGAAACTCCGGAATGCGATGTTTCGCGGTCAACGTATCTTCAATGGGCGGACACAAACCAGGGTGTTGGCACGCCAAGGTGGCACACGTGGCACACGTTGGCTGTCTCGCGGATCGCCACGTGCCACGGGCAGCGAGCGGTGGTCGGCAGCTGTCGTTAAATCAGGTGGTCGTGTGCGGGAGAACGTCCTCCCAAAAGCACACGGGCGATAGGCGATCAGAATAGCGGCGCTCAGCTGTCCTGTCGAAAACAATGGCATTCCTGTTCGATTTCTAACATGCCAGGCTTTGTGTGGAATGTTGGTCGGTTTGATGCGTTCAAGGGCGTACGTAGCAGCACATCAAGGGGGCAGGCAGGTTCGATCAAAACGGGACGTGACCGACCTGGCATACTGGACACAAATCCAACCATGGATGGCAATCTACACACATTGATTAGTTACTCCACAATCCACAAAATGACACGCAAGCCATGATGTGAGTGAGCAGCAGGAGTCACTCTGGGTATAACGGGAGTGTGCCGCGGAATGGAAACAGAACGATGCTGTCTTAACAGTTTTGAGTTATTCCGTTCTAAACGGCGCGTTGTCCAGGCATTGGCCCCACTGTTCTCACAGGTTCCGCCGATTGCGTCAGGGTTTAACCTTTTCGGAAAAGACATGGGATACACTGTTCAGAAGTGAGAGCGGTGAGAAGTATCTGGCGATGTCTCGGACCGTGATCGTGACGGAGTCAGGATCAAAGCATTGATTTGGAATTATGATTCCTGCAAAGGTTTAAGTAACAGGGTGGCATAAAGAGAAGGAAGTTTTACTTGGAGTTATCATTTTTACACAATTACGAAGAAACCACGATAAAATGACTATCAAAAATGAAATACCATGTGCCTCGCAACAGCGCTGAAACAAGTAACCAGCCAATAGGAAGGTCAATCGTGTTTGCTTTCACAATTCAGCAAATGGGGGTAAGCCTTCAGCTGCCACTTTGGTTGGATCGCACAAGTTGAGAGTGTAAGGTTAGAGATGAGGTAACAACGACACATGCAGACAAACGGGAACATATTCTAACATAAGACATATCATCGGTACAAAAAGTTTCCTAGTGTGCTTAAGCTTATGCACCACGAATACAACTGTCAGAAATCCCCACAATCTCTGGATCAACCTGGAGGAGCCAAATATAATGAAGGCAGTTACTGCTACCGAATACTAAATTTGCATGACATTAACCGCATGCAAGCCAACCCTAAATTCATTCATGGAGTTCCCGCAGCAAATGCAACTACAAACACGCGAATTAAAAACATTCTTACATGTCTTTTTTGGTGAACATATAGACAGCAGTGCGACACATTGAATCTCGCGCTGATTAACCGCTTCTATTAAGCTGACCGATGGGGGTTAGGGTTAATGTGACACCTCATCTGCCATCTCCAGGCTAAGAAAGGTAGAGATGAAGGAGAGAAAAAAGTTTGTTAGTGAGCGGGATGTCGTGATTGCATATTGCGAACTCTAAAAAAGAGTGTTGGGTGTTGAGTTTTCATCCACATTATTGTGCATTATATGTGTTTTCAGCGTATATTTATTAATAAGACTACATGTCATGCGAGAGCGTGGGTCCATCGCACGGTCTGCGGATTCATCGGTTGCCGCCCGCCGCTCGCGTCGACCGTGGATCGCGGTACAGTGTTCGTAAAAACCGTCGCTGCTTGGGAACCAGAATATTTGGAACACGCTCTTGGTCTCAAACACGTGCAATGAAGGCCCGTGAGGTTACTAAAAAATTGGGAGGGTTTGCATGCCATGCCGAGGAGGTGTCCTCAGAAAACCGTGGGGAGTGTGGGGGCAGTGATCGATGTGCCTCCTCTTCCACCAGGGCGAGGGTTCAGAATAAAATGAGCGCCGCGTGTCGATAACTACTTCCTATTTTATGATGGTAATCACGTGATAGAGCAATGGACGAAAGTAACAACTCCAACAGCCGCAAAAAGCTGCTCCACATGTCAAACTTCAGTACATGATAGTTTATCTAACATGTGACTAATTGGTACAGCACGACGTAATGCTAGCATTGTGCGCACCTGATCTGGCTTCCGCTTGTCCTTAATATGTTGCGTGGTTGTGTACATCGCGGGCGCTTCGGTCTTGAAACATGAACCAACTCAAGGTAAGTTAAGGTCGACCTAACCCACGAAGCAATTACGTCACGAACCCTGATTGGCTCAAATGGCATGGATAAACATAGGCGTAAGAGCGTTTCAAAAAGTGTATGTGTGGCACGGTGCAGTATCCTAAGGCTTTCTTAGGGAACTGTTCATAGGAGGCAATCCCGGCGACCGGGGGCGAGGGGATACAGATGGAGAACTTCATCCGCTCTTGATTCGCATGGCAGATAGGAACATTACATTAATGTGCTGGTTGCTATGCTAGATAAATGAAGATGTAGGTGTTACCTGCAGGCTCTTTTTGCTGGTGCATAATCTTACCTAGTAGAATAACTGATGCCATTTGACAAATAAGACTACTCAGCCTCCTGAAACTATTCGACTGCAATAATGCGGAATATATGCAAGTTCCTTCGTCCCGTCTCAGCCTTTTCCCTGCGTGTGTGGGTGTGTGTGGGGGGGGGGGGGGGAGAAGGCGCGTTAGTGGGTAGGCATTATGGGTCATTGACGAAGCATCTGTCTCCCCAGTTTACATCCCAAAATACGGGCTTGGCACAGGCTGATCCGAATTTCGAATTTGAATCCATGGCCAATAGTGTACTTAAATTGTCATATGTCTGGACTTCGCAAACTGCTTTTCAAGGAACGAGCTTTTGTCGCAGCATTTTAGGCACAAGCAAATTTGGAAACTTTAAATATTGCATGCCAAAAACAATGTGACCAAATCCATAACACTGGGGTCTCTTTTCTAAAAACATAAGTTTGAGGCTGAAGATCTTTCTGTCGGATATTCCTTGTGTGAGCCCTACCCCCGCCTGCCGACGGCGACCGCTGCTCCGGACCGTCTGTCCCGTGTGAGCCCTGTTACCACCCCCCGTCAACGGCCACTGCCCTGAGCCGTCTGTCCCGTGTGAGCCCTGTTCCCGCCCGCCGTCAGCGGTCACTGCCCTGAGCCGTCTGTCCCGTGTGAGCCCTGTTACCGCCCGCCGTCAGCGGCCACTGTCGGACCGTCTGTCCCGTGTGAGCCCTGTTACCGCCCGTCGTCAGCGGCCACTGTCTGGACCGTCTGTCCCGTGGCCTGTTCCCGCCCGCCGTCAGCGGTCACTGCCCGGAGTCTGTCCCGTGTGAGCCTTGTTACCGCCCGCCGTCAGCGGCCACTAGTCTGGACCGTCTGTCCCGTGTGAGCCCTGTTACCGCCCGCCGTCAGCGGCCACTGTCTGGACCGTCTGTCCCGTGTGAGCCCTGTTACCGCCCGCCGTCAGCGGCCACTGCCTTGAGCCGTCTGTCCCGTGTGAGCCCTGTTACCGCCCGCCGTCAGCGGCCTGCCTTGACCGTCTGTCCCGTGTGAGCCTTGTTACGCCCCGCCGTCAGCGGCCACTGCCTGGACCGTCTGTCCCTGTGCCCTGCTCCCGCCCCCCGTCGGCGGCCACTGCCTTGGACGGTCTGTCACGCGCAATACTGACTGCCAACTGATCACGGGTGACTGCTTTGCTGCATGCTGAGGATCAGCATCACTACTTAGCGGTGTGTCAAGCAGATATGACACGTGCTGCAGTACTTGGTTCCTAACTATGCTTCCTTAAATTACGCCATAGCAGCAAATAACTTTTCGCATTGTAGGCTTTTTGATGCAGCTTATGTCAATTAACTATATGTTAACTATTTTCTATTATTGTAGCATTCATTTTTTTAAATCGTTACCTGGAATACATGCTAGGGTGCGGCACCTTCTGTATTCATCATTATTACACCACGTGCCGGATGAAGGTATGTATTTTTGGGCATTCCATAAAGTGCCCGATATAGATGTTAAGCTGCGAATAGAACAGTCTACATTCCCACTTCATGTTAAATGCTCTGCAAACGATCAAGACTGTTTATTCATATTTCGTTTCCTAGAACAGCACCAATTGCACTCACTCCTCAGGCGTCGATCGTGTGGCTGTCAATCATTGCAAGCTTGGGATTTAGTGGAAAACATTGAGGCATGCATAACTCATATATCTGTATTGATGCCGGCTCCCGCAGACGCGTCCGATCGGCTCAGACTTCCCACTCTAGCATGTAGGAGGTACCTGGCGCTGAGTGCCTGTGCCGGCTGATTGTTTAACATGACAGATGCCAGTTGGTCGAAGGCGAAGGGGTCTCCACAATTATGCGGCGTGATTGCGCAAATGCATTTGATGGCGCATGTAAGTTTCCCCCAGAGCGTTGCAGGCAAAATTTGCTGACATAATGGACAAGGCAGCAATCCCAAATATTTATCCCTGCAAAACGTTTGGACTTACTAAAAAAGAAAAGGCTGATATGTTTTCGAAAAAATACTGACATGCATTTCTTGGTTCAGTGCAAGCAGCGCTCTTGCCTTGCACAGCAATCCATGCTCAACGAGCGCACCAGATGGATCCCTGTTCCTGAAACCGGAACCGTTCTGAAATGTCTCCCGTAAGTTCATGGATTTCTTTGCCGTCTTTTCAGTGGCGATGCCATTCTGCAGTAGTTGTCGGCACGTAATCAAATGCGCCGTCACCCTCCTGAAGACTTCTCTGAATAAATCGCGTATTTTTTGGTGCTCGAGCTACCTTAACGCGGCTTGGGTGTGAGGGTCAAATTGATCCCTCCGAAGGTTTTTCCAGAGTGTTTCCCGAACGACGTAACGCGGCCGCGCCAAATTTTGCATAGCTGCAGATGATTGAATAGCAGATCATTTAGGATCATAAATTTAGATGTACCTTGTAAAGTTGCTGGCCTGTGGAAGGTCAAATTCGGGCCACGGTTTCAGTGAAATCAGTTCTTGGGGAATCGTTCAATCTGATGCAACAGCCGAGTGTTAGACAAAGCCGAGTGATAGACAAAGCTTTTCACCTCTGAGGCACTTTCTTTGGCAACACAACAATTAAATTAACAAATTTAATTGACCTAGGGTTAGGTATAAAGGTCACACCCAGGTCAAAAGCAATCTGCTTTACTGCTCTAAGGCCGACTGTATGGGGTAGTTTTTGAAGTTTTTTATAACAAGAACATGCTAGGATAAGGAAAAAATGCTGTCATTTACCCCATGAGACAGTTTGTTCGGCCCATGCCCCTCCCCCCCCTCCCCCTGGTCCTAGACCCATGGGAATAAGTCAAGTGTGTTGAAGTCATTCAAGACCGGGGTCACGCCACGCCAGCATTTGACAACCAGTCAATGTAATGGATGTCTTTATCTTGTAAGGTACAAACAGCTTTGCTGCACATGGATACTTCAGTGCAAGCTTATCAACAGTCATGATCACAGAAGATCATTGAATGCTCTCCTATGGTGTTCGTACCATTTACTCAGAAGTAAATAGCAACGCACTTTGACTTAACACGCACCCGGTTGGCCAACTGGATACCCTTCGCTCGGGTGGCGGGGTCAATTTGATCCAATTGAGAACTCAAAAAGTAGAGAGCTAGAGAAACCAAATTCACATGCTGTGTTGCCCTGCACGTTAACTCACTTAGGCCAAAGTTTGAGGTTCCTAGGTCATAACCTTTGGGTCAAATAGGGTCAAACAAGGTCAAATTTCACGTTGGTCTCCAAAGGCACCCTAGAACCTAGATAACTGTTCTGAACCAAAAGTCACAGGTTTTTTTAAGGTCAGCGGCCTTGCGTGACCTTTGAAGGTAATGCTGACCAAAATCATAAAAGACTGCATTGAGTTTTGCATTTGAATAAGCGACTAAGATTACGCTAGGCAGTATGTTCCAAAAAACAAGGTGTTAACTTGGGTCATTTTAGGTCAATGACCTATTGTGACACTAAAGAAGTCCGTAGAAGGTATATAATGCAGTTTCTTCCATCAACAAATTCGAAATGGGCGCCAGACACTACCTCATACAACAGGTCCTAGAGTAATAAAACAGGTTGGTTTTGGCCTTGGTCTGACTTCCACACCTGACCCTAGGTCAATGTTATCAGCTCATTCAATTGTGGTGTTGCCTAAGAAAGTGAATATATGGCTTTGTCTAACACTCTCTTGTTGGATCACATAGAACGATTGCCTAGAAATTGCCTTCTCTAAAACCATGACCTGACTTCGACCTGCCATAGGTCAGT
The DNA here is from genome assembly GCF_011947565.3 of Pollicipes pollicipes. Lineage (NCBI taxonomy): Eukaryota > Metazoa > Arthropoda > Thecostraca > Pollicipedomorpha > Pollicipedidae > Pollicipes > Pollicipes pollicipes. The sequence continues at coordinate 12,552,507 of NW_023596448.1, read as the reverse complement.
GACTTACAAGGTACATCTAAATTGTTGACGTCAGACAATCCGCTATTCAGTTGTCTACAGCTATGCAAAATTTGGCGCGACTACACTGCGCCGTTCGGAAACCATTCCGGAAACACCTCTGGGAGGGTCAGTTTGACCCCTCCCCTCCACCCTGGCGCGCGCGTGTTAAATCAGCTTGTTTCTGCCAATGTGAAAACGGAGTATTTTAAGGCAGGGAAATATCATTTGAGCTCGTCTCACCTAACCTGACAGCCAACTTGAAGGAATACCGAAAGCTCCCTCATTATTAATCATCATTCACATAAGGGATCATCCAAGCGTTATTTTGAATACTTGCCTCAGCACACCGTATACAAATAGGTGGTGGCCTGGACGCCACTTTCCTCTGCAGTGAGTAAAACTGCGGAATAACATACGCACACACACACACACACACACACACACACCGCGCCACCACACACACACACACACACACACACACACACACACACACCACACACACACACACACACCAGTATATAGATACATAGATATATATATATATATATATATATATATATATATATATATGAGAGAGAGAGAGAGAGAGAGAGAGAGAGAGAGAGAGAGAGAGAGAGAGAGAGAGATTATATATATATAATATATAATTATATATATATATATATATATATATATCTATATAGAACGTCAGCGACAGAGTGCGATATAATTATCAATTATCTCACAGTCACACTTTCAGGCAGTCAACGTTTTAGTATAAGTGTTACGGCCGAAAAAGCACAACAAAGGCATCGGTTCAGCGACCAGCATTGCCCCGAGATGAAAGGATATAGTTTAAGCGGACTGGTTTGCTCTTTTGAGGAAACAATTAAAGCACGGTTTTGGAGGACTCATGAACTTTCATGCAATTTCCATGCATATCCCAAATGGGCCCCATCTCCGCCAATTTCTCGAAATGTGTCTCAGTTATTTTGGACGGACAATGCTTCAAACAGCACCTTCCTGCCGTTTGCTCTAACTTCTTTATTTAAACATACTTTAAGAAAACATCAGTGGCCTGCTCAGGACCGTTGGCGGTGAGTTAAACATTTCGTTGTTTTACTTCATCTCAATAAGACATTTATATGTCTTTACTTCCTCTTCATTTCCCTATGTATTACATGTTTAGTTAGCGTCTGATAGGCCGGATGGGTTGCTGATTGGATGCCTATTAACAACGTATCGCGATTGAACGCAGCAGACAAACTTTCGAGTCAGGCTCAACCGCATTTTAGCGAATCCCACAGCCAACAAAGGTGCGTACCAGTGTGACACCGAACTGATATAGCTGGTGACGGTTGGTCCCCTCCTTTGTAGCCTTATTTGAACCCATGCACTTTAAAACGTTGGAAATAGAAAAAAGTGCCTATTCTGCCCCGCCATACAAAAATGATTAAGCTGGATGCCAAGTTCAATGCTCATTTCGGTTTTTCGGAGTTTTAGGTATGATACAATACTGACGGAAGAGCGTCTCAAAAAGTCGGAGTGGCGATGCCGATTTTGAAGTCGAATCTTTCCATGCGTCGTCATAGAGTTAATGTTGAGCATTTTCGGAAAGTGAGAATGCCATGGCACTCAGAGAACAGGAATATGAAATGGCGGTTTTTACGCCTATACAATGCACCAAAGTTTGGCTAGAGCTAGTGCTCTGTCTATCGTTGCGTACATACCGAACCGAATCGCCCAAAGAAACGGCGCCAGACGCACTAATTATGAGGCTCACTAAGTTTCGAATGGTCAACAAGCACTGCACGTCACCTGCTGAGCTCAGATATACGCGGTAGCGACCTGAAGAGCGTTCTGCTCCAAACGGAACCGTGTGTCTGTCCAAATATCGTTAGCAACGCCGGAGCTCGGGACGACGACCACAGCTTGATGCCATGCCGCCTCACCATTGGTGGTTGGGTCCGGCCGACGGCAGGCAGGACCAATGGCAACGTCTTAAAGCTCAGTGACGTCACCAATCGATTGCCTTCCATGATGGAGGAAGCGTTTCGGGCCGGTGCCAGGCTCAATGCTCTGCTCTGGTTGGCATCGCCTGACTAAGTATTTGCTTGTACCGGATTTTTGTGCGTTAGAAATGTGTCGAGTCGAACCGCGAGTGTCTGTTGTAGTTCGCGTTCAGCCACCGAGGTTGTAAGCGGGATTTTTGGGCGAGGCAATCGACAAGACTTGGCGACGACTCCTTGCTTGACAGGTTTGTTTCCATTTCCTGGTTTCCCCTTTCTGTTAACCGGATGCATTCGTACACCGTCGATTTTCACTTGTTATCTGTAAACTATGTACCGTAGTGAAAACAAGTAGTAACTTGCTCATAACATGCATTCATATCAACTTTACTTGAAGCGTTTCCCAACGGCTTCGGCTGCCTGTGTCATTCACATCACGAGTCGTGCGCACTCGTTACGTTGACCGGAATATGCTTGTTTACCTGGTCTGCACATCTCAAAATAAGGCTTACTGATATCATGGCCTTAAAACTGTGTACTGGTCCACACGTCTCGTAAAGGGTGGCGAAAATCAATAGCCTTGCGGGTGTTCACCCCATGGCCGTCACGCGCTTCAACATTCGGGTTCACCCGAAAAAAAACATTTCTAAGCGGTTTCAGTATTAGGACCAAGTTTTCGACCAATGCAATAGCTTACTTTAAACGCCCTTTGTTTCCGACTATTGATGATGAGGACTTTCTCGCACACACATCACGTGCATTTTTAATTTCATGTGCTTCTAGGCTTGTGACAAAGAAGACATCGGTCAGCGTTCCACCAGTTTTAGCGCACAATCCACAATAACAAGCCGGGTGAAATGTCGCATGGCACGTGTCGCTATCGTGTCGCCATCATGTCGCTATCGCACGGATGCCTTAGCCAGATAGGGGCAGGGCGCTTGCTGTTTTCAGAATACAGTTGAAACTTGGCTTGAATTTAAACAAATTCATTTTACTCGGCCAACGTAGTTTCGTTTTAGGAAAAAAGCAACAGTACTTAAGCCTCAACTGGAAGAAGCGAAGTGTGCATGCACAGCTGAGCATACGTAAAACATTTTTTACGTGCATGCATTCATTCTGCTCTGTTCAGGTACAAGAAACATACTGACGTTATACCATGAGATGTTCCAGTTCTATAGTAGCCTGCTTCAGTCTGGATAGCCCTATCTCTATCCTATCCTAACCCTGTCCTATTCACATCCTTTCGTAAAACTAGTGATCGACACAGGTGCATTGGTTGTGGGTTAGCCTCTGCTAAGACACTTTTTAATGTATTTCGTACGTTAGCTTTTGGTTTTTACGTTGATCACTCGTTAAAGGTGTGATGCTCCTGGCACACAAATCCACTTCCTCTGAGCGTGTAGCAATGGGCAAAAATCTTGCCATTTTTGCTCCGTACCCTCCCCAAGCCAACGAATGTTACATCATTGATCGAGCGGCTCAATGAGTTAAAGTGAATGGATACGGGGTAGTCCACCAGTTGATTTTCTACCTGGATATTTGATAAATGGTGTTTCTAAACAGTATTTAAAGTCTTCCCCATCCCCTCCTTAAAACATACACATTCACATACATTGTTGAGCCCCAATGACTGATGCATGCCATTTCATGAGCCCAAAGCTCAAATGGCGAAGACGACGGCCGAGGGACGGCAATCCTTCCCTCCTATGTTCTTGTTCTTAGTGAAATAACGGCAGAGTGGAGCGACGCAATTTTTCTTTTTTCAGTACTATTTTTTGTACCCGAGAACTTTCAGGCTTAAAGAATGCCCCAATTTTGGCCGAGATTTGTCTGAGGTCATGATTTAAAAGTTGGAGCTCTCATAACTTGCTCGGAAATGAACAGATTTGGTGAGTAGTGCAGAAGTGTCCGTTACGCTCTCTGTGCGCATCGGTTGATCTTGTTTCAACTTCAAGCATTATTCGGTCCTCTAACTTGCAGAGGAATTTTCGAAAAGTTTTGTGTTTCAGCCTCTGCCCCTCAACCTCGGTTCCCGCGCCCTCCATGCCTCCTGGTCGTGATGTTCAAGACACGCGATGAATTTACGTATGACAATGATCAAGTACGACAACTCCAATACTGAATTTTAGTTTTCACCCCATTTTGTATTCAAGTGTGTGATGTTTTTACAGGCGTATCTCCCCCCACCCCCATCACAAATTAATGGTGCCGCCCCCGGCTGCAAGACATGATTCTGTACACATGAGCAAGTAAAGCTGAAAGAGTTCGGCTGTTGGGGAAAATTTATACTTCTACCTAGTATGATGGAGTCAATCATTGACATATAATTTTTTTAAACAGATATTACAATCACGATAACTGGTTGAGACCAATACCAGGCGTTTTTTTGTTGTTAAACTCCATCTTTTTTAGTTTGGAAACGGTAGGGAGGGCGGGGGACGGGGCACATCGACCCCCTTATCAGTCCGCGTTATGCAAACCGCGAATCAAGTCGAGGGTTCATATACACCTGGTGATGAATGAAAATTTAAACAAGCGGTGCTAGGAAGAAGTATAAAATAGAGAGACCGATGGGATTGGACATGCGAATATATTGGTCAAAAAAGGAGAGGAGCCAAAACTTCTGAACGAATGGATTTCTGGGATACGAGCTAATACTAAGCAGTGCTTGCTGTGTGTGCCCTGACTCCTGTCATCCGATCTATTAATTTCAGACTTACGGCATAATTTGCTGGCGAAGGTTTACGTGCTGCAATGCTCAGCACGGTCTTTCCTGTTCTTTGACCGTCACCTGGCATTAAGTACGATCGCCGCCACCGGCCGCAAGCCACACCTGTCACGTACAAATTTTCGACAGATGAGATGAAGATTGCGATAAGGAGAAGGGGGTGCCTTATTATTTTTATTATATATCATTTTTTATTATATTATATATTAGCCATAGCTTATTATAATTAGCCAGTGCAAATTGGAGCGTGCTTTGCCAGGACTGAAACGCGACCAGAAAGTCGCATATAGGAGAAAGTAAGGCAGAATGAATGGGCAAGTAGAAGGCAGAAAGGGGAGTAAACTATTTGCACGATCACTGAAAAGTTGATACATGACTCTGTAGCAGGTGCCATTATTGTTTTAGATGTCTCACCATTTTAAAACTGCACATCGCATGGAAGACTTTCTCCTCTGGCAAAATTTGGCCCGATATTTTGTGGGTCCATATTACAAGGTGATCTCAAATGGAACCGGGGGACTAGGTCTAAAACACAATTTGGTTTGAAGCTTAGGCATTATGAGCTACTCGTCGATACCTAAAACTATCCTTAAAAGCGAATATGTATTCCTTTTAACCATCTGGTGGTGACCACGTCCACCTGGATTCGTCCCTGCCCCTAAGGAGATGGCATGCTTTTTGCAACGGCGAGGGACCTCAGTCATGAATCACGACGCCTCTGAACACAAATGGCTAGACCATTTACTCTGAATAAGGCTGCCTGAAGCATGTTAGAATATGCATAACGACGTAAGCAAGTCTTCCTCCCTGTCAAATAATATTTGTTGCGCCATGCCGGCACTTTAAATTTTTAAATGCATCGCAGGTGTCCTCGGGTTGGCCCACATTCACTAGCGCCGCGCCCCGGCGATATCCCGCACTACTTCCCTCACCTCATTGGGTGACGTCATAAGGACGACCAATGAGCGACAGGCGAACCCGCGGCCGCGTCGCCGGCCGTGCGGCGGAGCGTCGCGGCTGGCCCGTGAGAAAGTGCCGCGTGCCGTTGCGTGGGAGCGTGCGCACCGGAAGACGCGATGTGAGGCAAGTGAATGAGCCAGCGACCCGGTGGCAGTGTGAACAGTGCGACCGACGTGTTCGTGGCCTGGTGCGCGCTTCCACGACGCGAACGCAGTTTGACGCCCCTTTTCCTGTTTCTAGGCTCTTCTCTGACTCGGGCGCGGACGAGTCCACGTGGCACCTGACGGGGGAGGCACCTAGATGCATGGCAACGGCCGCGACGCGTCAGCTTGTGCCGATCTTCCGCGGTTTGTGAAGTGATTCGGAGTAGCTGGTTGCGTGGTGCCGTGGCCCGGTGTCTATAAATACCTCCGCCCCCCGCCCCCCAACGCGCGTGGCCGGCGCCTGGCGCCGCTGGCTTGCTGTGAAGGGTGCGGCGCAAAACGTCACCAACCCAACGGTGCGAGCGCACCACGTTAGGGTGTCTAGCCACTTCGAAGCAGCGCGGACCCCTTGGAATCTTATACCATCCAGTGCATGAGAGACGAGGCCACCGATAAAGGTTCATCTGGCAGCGCCTCGATTTTCGTCTGATTCTTCCCGCCCTCCACCGAACCCACAATGCCGAAAAACAAGCCGGAGTCGTATAACAAGGTGACGGCGCAGCAGATCGAGGAGTGGACCAGCTCCTTCGACCGGCTGCTAGCCAGCGACCGCGGCCGCGACATGTTCATGGAGCACCTGCTGCACGAAGGCACCGAGCGGCACCTGGAGTTCTGGCTGCGTTGCCAGCGACTCAGCGACGCCTACAAGCAGGTCAAGGACGACGCCAACGCCATCTACGAGACGTTCCTCGACATCGACGCGCCGAAGAAGGTGAACGTATACCGCGAGGCGGAGGCGGTGCGCCAGCGGCTGGAGCAGAAGGAGGCGGAGGGCTTCGGCGTGTTCGAGGAGGCGCAGTACAAGGTCAAGGCGCGCATGGAACAGGACAGCTACCCGGGCTTCTGCGTGGAGCTGATGAAGATGAAGAAGTCGCTCAAGTGACATGAGGCCAACAGGGGGCCGGCCAAGGCTTGCTCCCTGTTCTAAGGAGTTGTGAGGGAGTCGGATTTGATCATTGTGGTCCCGTCGGAGCGCCGTTGGGCCAGCTGGGACTGGATCCAGATCTGGATCTGGATCTGGATCTGGACTGGATCGTAGAGTCTGAGTCCCGTCCTGAAGTGTTTCAGGGCCCCTGAGTCCCTCGAGCAGGGAATCAGGGCGGGACTCAGGGCCTTGGTCGCTCGAGCAGAGATTGGAGGCGACCAGAGCATACCCGTTGCACGTGAGGGAATGGACGCTCCGCTGACCGCGTCCGTTTTCTGGGCGCTCGTTAGGACGGGGAAGCGTGCTATTGTGGCCTTGCCTGAAATGGCCTGTGAAGCGCGGACGCGTGATTGTGCTTCTCAGACGCCGACACCCGGATATCGTATGGTGCGTGTGATCTCTGAATTGTGGGCTCCCTATGCGACGCAAAAGTGTCGGTGAGCACATTTGCCCCGGCATTATTTCTGGACCTGCATGCGCTTGCCAATCACAAGCTAGCTTATCCTGAATAGCTTATCCTGACCCCACCCAATGATGGCAGTATCAATGCTGGTGGTGGCGATCGCTCTCATGTGTGTCAACGAAGCGGCATGACATTCTGGCTACGTGATCGTTGGCTGTAATTACTCGAGTGACCGTGAAAACAGCTGAGTATCTGACCAGCAGAATAGCACAGTATGTAGAGGCTGGACCCTGCTGCCAAACCCTGAACTCTGGATTATTAACCTCGGGTCAGGAGCCGATGTTTCCTCGCGCACGGCGATCACACGTCTCGAGCTACCGGTGGTGGGTGGTGTGGGCGGATTGTCCACTGGGGTGCCTTGTGGAACTGCCGATCCTAAAATGAATGAATAATGTGCCACTCTGTGCGGGGGTGCACCGCCGCAATCTTAAGGCGGCGTTTCAGCTATATTTTTCGCTGGGTGCTCGTCTAGTCCGTCAACCGTGACCGAAGTTAGGCACCGAAGTTACCCTGTTTTTTTTTCTCGTTTTTTCAAAGGATAGGTGTTTGTTTTTAGACGTTATGTTGACTCCTTCCGTCGTCAGAAGCGTTGAGGCAGCTGTAGCGGAGACAAATATACAGTATTGACTCGCTCGCCATCTGTCAGCTTCACGCTTTTGCCGCGATAGCTTGAGAGACATCGCCCGTATTGGTACGACCATTCAGCTGTGAGCTTATGACATGATGGCGGGTTGTGTTACCATGTGGCTTGATTTGTTGTCGGATGAACTACTACAAAAATACACTGATGCAGTCGTAGGCAGTCTTGCGCAAGGCAATGGTGGCAAGCTGCGAAGGCAGACGTTGTCGTGCTGCATGCTGTTTGTTTTCCTAGAACATCTGGAGTTTTCTGGTCGTTTGTAGGCAGCACATGTCAGCACATAAAACTGAAAAATGCTATTTCTTCAGCCATATGCGTCGAAAGTCATGTTCGATGATTGCTTGAACACGATTATAACAATGCAGTGGCATTATTGGCGTGATGGCTTGCGCTTCTGCTGTATCCGTGCTCTTGTGAATATTTTCATAAAATTTAACGTAAAATAAGCTGCTGCGCATATAGGTGCGTATGTCTAATGGCGTCCACTTTTTGTGAAATGCATTAGTTTAAATGCATTTAAATTATTTCATTTCGTTCCCGTGTTTGTCAGGATATAGCAGGCGAGTTTGCATGAAAGCAAATCCAGTAGAAAGACGGTTTTCGGTTTACCTCAGCGAATAGAAGGGCGACACGAACAGCTTTTCACATAAAGTACTCGATTCATGATTAACAAATGTATGCTTCCCAACGGCCCGCCGACGCCTGGTTTAGATCTGGCAACTGGTGGCATGATCTGGCAGCCCAGCTGTCTACCTGAAATCGCCGGCAGTCACTAGCGGTGCGACCCCTGCTCCTGCTAAATTTGGCCGCAGGCGAGCCCATCATTATCGTCCCCGCAGGCGTCTTTGTAAACAAGGGTGGAGGGCCGCAGAGGCGGGGGGCCGCCCGCGGCTCATCACGGCGCTGATCCGGTCGCCGGGACCGCCAGTGCGGTGACGTCACGGGATCGTGGTCGCAGCGGGAGGGGTGAGCAGCGGAGCAAACCGAGCCCAAACGGCCGCTCGGTGAGAGAGCGGGGAAACACCGCCGTCCAGGCGCCGGCCAGCGGAACAAACCGAGCCCGAGCGGCCGCTCGGTGAGAGGGCGGGAAAACACCGCCTCCAGGCACCGGTCAGTGTAACAAACCGAGCCCAAACTGCCGCTCGGTGAGAGGACGGGAAACACCGCCGTCCAAGCACCGGTCAGCAGAACAAATCGAGCCCAAGCGGCCGCTCGGTGAGAGGGCAGGAAACACCGCCGTCCAAGCACCGATCAGGGGAACAAACCGAGCCCAAGCGGCCTCTCGGTGAGAGGGCGGGAAACACCGCCGTCCAAGCACCGATCAGCGGAACAAACCGAGCCCGAACGGCCGCTCGGTGAGAGGGCGGGAAACACCGCCGTCCAAGCACCGGTCAGTGTAACAAACCGAGCCCGAACGGCCGCTCGGTGAGAGGGCGGGAAACCCGCCGTCCAAGCACCGATCAGCGGAACAAACCGAGCCCGAACGGCCGCTCGGTGAGAGGGCGGGGAAACACCGCCGTCCAAGCACCGGTCAAGGACCATGATTCGGTTGGTGGAGCTCACAGATTCTGGCGCCAGTTTGGAGTCGCCCAGTGACCATTCTGCATCGGTAATATATTTGTATATGACGTCACCGGTATCTATGTCCCACTCGAACCAGTGGACTGCAAATGCAGGGCTTGTGACGGGCTTCCATTTCCATTAGTTAGCAAACTCGATGACTACGTTGCCAATGGAGGAATGTTGGGTACCGTTGCAGTCGTAATCAGTCCTGGCTAACCCTGGCCTGACCTGGACCTGGTCCAACACCAGGTCGGGACCGCAGTCCCCTGGCTCTCGGAGGTCACACGTTCAGACTACCTGACTACCAGCCGGGCGGTTTTCCAGCCGGCCAGCTCCAACTTAACTGTGATGTTCGTGCTGTCCACGCAGGGGAAAGCTCTGATAACATCTGGATATGCACCTGCCGGCCATGTGGCGTCATCTGTTATGCAGGTGAGGTTTACACAAGTGTTCCACGGCTATCGCACCCCACTAAAGCCATTACCTCAGCTGGCAACGATGGTGGCACCGACGCGGCACGAAAGGGGGCGGACGGGAAGGATCAGTGACGAGTCAGATAACACACAATGAGCGAGTTAAGTGCACGTGTAAATGCCAAAATATCAGGCGCCCTTTAAACATTAAATGTTTGGCCCGAAGCAGAACAGGTGCCTAGAATCACACTAAAACCAGCAAATCCAAAGAGTATCGCTTACTTTCCGTCTGCGAGATGCCCTACCATACTACAAAAGGTTCTAAAAAGCGCTTAAAGTGGTGTAACACGTCTGAATATACTGACCTTTCATGCCAACCACGTATGAGTGTCCAAGGTAAGTGGCGTGCGAATATCTACGCAGTTCACGTTTTGCGCATTACAGCCGGTTTATTTTACAGCCTGCATATTCCTGACATTGCCCAGCCCTACTCCCATATATTCGCATCGTTTGTTCGGCAAACAAACAGCTAGAAGTCGCTCAAAACATGAACGCGCATACTTGCACGCCGGTCTGACATGGGCAGCGGGCATTTGACTAACGAGAAGGTGCATAACTCAAACATCACATCAAACGACAGGTCTACCTGAAGCTCAAAGCTCAAAGCGAAACACCTTATTCCGATCCCCTACGCTCCACACGTAGAAGAACGACCTGTAAACACTGTTTTACCAGACGCGCGTGGACGACGTGCAACAGAAGGAAAAGTGAAAGCAGTCTGTGGCAGGTATACGCGAACAGTACCTGAGCGGAGAAATTTGGCAAATTGGAGGTGTCGGTATAAGTCATCATTACTGTTATGGTAAGTGCCGCCAAGATATTCACGAAGTTGTTACAAGCACAAATTTCAGCATGTAAGCATTAGGAGCAATGCAATAGCTCAAATGCAACAAATCTTAAATGAGATAACTAAAAAGAAAAAGGACGGCAGCAAACGTTCTTTAAGGTGGGCCAGCGCCGTCCTGAATACGAGAAGCTTGTAGAAACGAGAAGACATTGCCCATCAATAAACTGCTGTCAATCGTAGCGGTGCCACGAGTCAATAGCACCCATGCCGTCAGCCGTCCAAAATGCACCGTTTATGCCTCCCCTCCCGTAATCATGTACCCGATTCCACTCCGCTATCTCTAAATTACGCTACCCCCTTCCACATGCCACTCCGCGTCAAATAGCTGTGTACCGCATGCATCGAAACGGACGTTTTAACGAAACTCTGGAATTTAATGAACAGCATTACAACAAGCTCAACAAACATTATTTTCAGCAAACATGAATGACTTTGGGATGTTTGCGCTTCTTTTCGTTTGAATCGTGATTGTGGTCTCCTTACTGTGTTACTTTGTTGTCGTCATGCAGTGGTTACTTATCGTGTTACTTTATTGTCGTCATGCAGTTGTCACTTATTGTGTCATCTTTTTGCTGTT
>NW_023596448.1:12513688-12540140 GCF_011947565.3 Pollicipes pollicipes | reverse complement strand
CTCTGTTCCCTGATAGTCGTTCCACTATGAGCACAAAGTGATCCTTTCCGCAATGATACTTTCCGAATATTTCCAGTGCTCAATCAGAGATTGCCATATCAAGCCTAAATTGCTTTACTGCTCCCTCACGACATCACCACCTCCAAAGGCAGTGCGTCACCAGTCTCTCACCCATCATCATCGGAGCCATCATAATGGGAGGCTGACCCATCGGCGGGGGCGGTGCGTAGGCTGGCGGCGCGTAGGACGGCTGGGGTGGCTGGTAGCCAGGCGGCCCCCCGCTCGGAGGAGGCTGAGGTCCGTTCTGTGGTGGCTGCATTCTATCTGTGGGCTAGAACAGACGACTCCAACTACGTGGGGGCTTAGAGGCGTGAGCTATTGTTTCAATATTCGCAGGTATGACTTGAGACGATAATATTGTTTTAATATTCACAGGCATGAATTGAGGCACGCAAGTCCGAATGATGTGTTTATATAAATCTCAAGTTCAAATAATAAAAAATGTCTCGTCATTTGAGTTGTTTGAACTGCTGGAATATGCAGTCCTGGCAACGACCCGCCCCCCAGAAAAAAAAAACAAGCAACAAACACCCGAAATGACAGTAGCAACACGGGTGGAGTAAAGGCGATGGCAACCAGAAAGAGACAGACACAGACACAGACACAGACACAGACACAGACACAGACACGGAGACGGAGACGGAGACGGAGACGGAGACAGAGACGGAGACGTAGACGGAGACGTAGACGTAGACACAGACGTGGACGTAGACGGAGACGGAGACGGAGACGGAGACGGAGACGGAGACGGAGACGGAGACGGAGACGGAGACAGGAAAAGAGACAAGGACAGAGATAGGGGCAGGGGCAGGGACAAGGACAAGGACAGAGACAGATACAGGGACAGAGACAGAGACGCAGAGAGAGAGACGAGGACAGAGACAAAGACAGAGACAGAAACAGAGACAGAGACAGTGACAAAGGCAGAACAGATTCAGAGAACGAGAGCGAGAGAGAGGAGTAGCAGAAATAGCGAGAATGACTTGCAGATGAGCAAGAACCCAACTTCATCTCAATGGCATCAGACTCAAGAACGTAGGGTGAATCCCGATCTCGGGTCAGACTGGTGCTGAGCCTTTTCAACCAACCCGTTCTTGACTTAAGGTGACAATACGAAGAGATGAGATGAGAAACTTTGTTTATATTCAGATCGAGAGGTTTACTTCAGCGTATTGTTGATTCGAATGTGTTCCGATTCCATTGGCATCAATTTCCACTTCACCAAGTTGTTTTCTCAATCGGCCCCATGTTTAGGCAAAGAGGTACCAAATATATATTTATTGATTCGATCCGCGTGAGTTCGAGTGATATTCTTGAGCCGAATTTTTCTTGACAATAAGTTCTATTGAGCCTTGAAGTTTGTACAATCTGCATTTTGAATACATCTTATTAGTTCAGTACTTCGAGCTAATCCTGGCTTTACTCATTTGGTTTGCTTCAAGGAAGTTCTCATTATCCGGAGTTCGCTGAAGTCATTCTGAGACCTTCTTAGTATGATTGAAGCTTTACGACACTGAATAATGGGTCAAAGGTCGCATTAACCCAAAGCGTTGTTTGTTTTTTCGTCTGTTTAGCGTTTTTACAATTTGGGTGGCTTTGGTCAAATGGTAACACGCCAAGGCAAACACTGGGGAAAAGGGGGGGGGGGCCAAGACACCTCCCGATGGAAACGAACATTCTTCCGTGTCGCCCAGGCAATGTCAGATACCAACGAGCAGTTTCTTATAGACTGCTACATCTTCCCGGTATACTCTCGTATTCGCAAGCGGAAGGGAGTCCGAAAGTGACCAGGCTTACATGCCTCACCAGGAATTCGGGGATGTTTTCCTGAGATTTTTTGTAGACGTCTTTCCAGGCGTCTCCGCTCACAGGCTGTGCACGCACAGTCTTGCAGCAACCTGATATGTCCGTGTCTGAAGTTGTTAGACACGTTTTAACTTTTGGATCGAATTCAGTTGACTTTGACTTGACCCCAGGATGAAGTGAACAAAATTGACTTGGTGATTCACCAACGCAATATTGTCTGATCATTGTGAAGTAACGATGCATCTAGGATATTACATGCATTCGCTAGTGCGTTTGGAGTAGTTATTCACTAAATTGGCATAACGGTTTTAAGTGGCTATTGATCACAAGTAGCCATTAATGTCCACTTCGATCGCAGTCTTTCAGCTTATCGTAAATGCATACTCACAGCTCGGCTCTGCTCCTATGAGGGTCACGTAGAGGGTCACTGGCCGGCCCGTTCCACGCCCCACCCACGCAGGTCACGGCGCACCTCTGGCCGCCCTGACACAGGGTCAGCGCCCCGGGCGCAGGCGGGCCGGCCGGCATGGACGGCAAGGGCGTATTCAGCAACTCAGGTTTGGGGGCAGTCGAGCCGCGAACGGTGACATTTTGGCGTTAGCATGGAGTTGGTGTGGACTGAAGGGAAAGGAAAGTGGTGCTGGTGTCTTACTTTATCTGTGTTAGATTCAGATTTAGATGTGTGCTCATGAAGTATTCGCAGCCATGGTGGCTCCTCGCTAGACACGCTATCCAATGTCGGTTTGTATGTTTGAGCTGTGTATGTGTCTCAGCAAGTGACCTGATCTGCGGTGAGCGGGTCGCCCGCAGAGAGCCTGACTGCGGCTTTGTAGGCATGCGCCCCTTCACCCCCCCCCCCCCCCTCCCGCCCGCCAGACTTCTTATGCTTCTTCCCATCCGGAGCAAGCATAAATGACGCATGAAAGCATCGGGTTGAGAACTTCATGGGTTCGAAAAGGCCATGGGTGCATGGGTATCATGGGAAAGAGTAACAAGCTGAGGTGATGACATATTTAGGGAAAATGGCGGGTATTTGCACGAGTATACATCGTATGATTTTACGAAACCCCGGGTAGGTAATTCAAGAACTACACAAGGCTGCTGCTTGCGTTTCCTTAAGCCAAATTTAGCTATTTAGCTTCATTCATGATGCGTACTTTTGCATCCACCGACGCAAAACATCAATGTTGCGTGTGAAACTTCCTGAAATTCCGTTGTTCAGAACGTACGTGTTTTAAACATGCCCATGGGTGTGTAACGGGTGGGTGCAGCTGATTAGGAGTGGTTAGCGGGTGAGTATGGGTACAGTCCCATAGGTGACGGGTGGCTCGGATAAACACAATTTAATCAGTGCCAAGAATGCTTCCCGTTCCGGCCGAAGCGATAGCTTTGCTCTGACATAATATTATCTGATCCAGGTATGTCTGATGGTAACGCTGAACACTGATCGTGGCTAATGCGATGATGGCAATGGCAAGCAGGTACGTACTGTGCTATATGGCAGCAATGATCATACGTGATTACACCAATTCGATTAAATACTCCATTACGCGGCTAGGAAGAAAATGGGTTCAATGTTGACAATGCTGATGTGCTTGTTCATGTTCAGTTGTTAGGGACTCACCCATATGGTGGGCACTAGGAACCCAGCCGGATGAACCCAGTTGCATATAAAAGTAATGCAATATGTGACAACTGTGTGAGAAAAAAAGTGGGACAAGTGACACCTGCGAAACAACAATAAGGTGACACAATAAGTGACAACTGCGAAACAGCATTAAGATGACAAAATAAGTGACAACTGCATGACGACAATAAAGTAACATGATAAGTAACCACTGCATGACGACAGCAAAGTAACACAGTAAGGAAGACCACAATCACGATTCAAACGAAAAGAAGCGCAAAACATCCCAATGTCATTCATGTTTGCTGAAAATAATGTTTGTTGAGCTTGTTGTAAAGCTGTTCATTGAATTTCAGAGTTTCGTTTAAAACGTCCGTTTTCGATGCATGCGGTACACAGCTATTTGACGCGGAGTGGCATGTGGAATGGGGTAGCGTAATTTAGAGATAGCGGAGTGGAATCGGGTACGTGATTACGGGAGGGGGGGCATAAACGGTGCATTTTGGACGGCTGACGGCATGGGTGCTATTGGCTCGTGGCACCACTACGATTGACAGCAGTTTATTGATGGACAATGTCTTCTCTATTTCCACAAGCTTTTTCGTGTTCAGGACGGCGCTGGTCCACCTTAAAGAACGTTTGCTGCCGTCCTTTTTCTTTTTAGTTATCTCATTTCAGATTTGTTGCATTTGAGCCATTGCATTGCTCCTAATTGCTTACATGCTGAAATTTGTGCTTTGTAACAACTTCGTGAATATCTTGGCGGCACTTACCATAACAGTAATGATGACTTACACCGACACCTCCAATTTGCCAAATTTCTCCGCTCAGGTACTGTTTCGCGTATACCTGCCACAGACTGCTTTCACTTTTCCTTCTGTTCCATGTCGTCCACGCGCGTCTGGTAAAACAGTGTTTACAGGTCGTTCTTCTACGTGTGGAGCGTAGGGGATCGGAATAATGTGTTTCGCTTTGAGCTTTGAGCTTTCAGGTAGACCTGTCGTTTGATGTGATGTTTGAGTGATGCACCTCCTCGTTAGTCAAATGCCCGCTGCGCATGTCAGACCGGCGTGCAAGTATGCGCGTTCATGCTTTGAGCGACTTCTAGCTGTTTGTTTGCCTAACAAACGATGCGAATACATGGGAGTAGGGCTGGGCAATGTCAGGAATATGCAGGCTGTAAAATAAACCGGCCATAATGCGCAAAACGTGAACTGCGTAGATATTCGCATTCCACTTACCTTGGACGCTCATACGTGGTTGGCATGAAAGGTCAGTATATTCAGACGTGTTACACACTTTAAGCGCTTTTTTAGAACCTTTTGTAGTATGGTAGGGCATCTCGCAGACGGAAAGTAAGCGATACTCTTTGGATTTGCTGGTTTAAGTATGATTCCAGGCACCTGTTCTGCTTCGGGCCAACATTTAATGTTTAAAGAGGCGCCTGATATTTTGGCATTTACACGTGCACTTAACTCGCCTCATTGTGTGTTATCTGACTCGTCACTGATCCTTCCCGTCCGCCCCCGTTCGTGCCGCATCGGTGCCACCATCGTTGCCAGCTGGGGTAATGGCTTTAGTGGGGTGCGATAGCCGTGGAACACTTGTGTAAACCTCACCTGCATAACAGATGACGCCACATGGCCGGCAGGTGCATATCCAGATGTTATCAGAGCTTTCCCCTGCGTGGACAGCACGAACATCACAGCTAAGTTGGAGCTGGCCGGCTGGAAAACCGCCCGGCTGGCAGTCAGGTAGTCTGAACATGTGACCTCCCGAGAGCCGGGGGACTGCGGTCCCGACCTGGTGTCGGACCAGGTCCAGGTCAGGCCAGGCTTAGGCCAGGACTGATTACGACTGCAACGGTACCCAACATTCCTCCACTGGCGAAGTAGTCAGCGAGTTTGCTAACTAATGGAAATGGAAGCCCGTCACAGACCCTGCATTTGCAGTCCACTGGTTCGAGTGGGACATAGATACCGGTGACGTCATATGCAAGTATATTACCGATGCAGAACTGGTCACTGGGCGACTCCAAACTGGCGCCAGAATCTGTGAGCTCCACCAACCGAATCATGGTCCTTGACCGGTGCTTGGACGGCGGTGTTTCCCGTCCTCTCACCGAGCGGCAGTTTGGGCTCGGTTTGTTACACTGACCGGTGCCTGGAGGCGGTGTTTTCCCGCCCTCTCACCGAGCGGCCGCTCGGGCTCGGTTTGTTCCGCTGGCCGGCGCCTGGACGGCGGTGTTTCCCCGCTCTCTCACCGAGCGGCCGTTTGGGCTCGGTTTGCTCCGCTGCTCACCCCTCCCGCTGCGACCACGATCCCGTGACGTCACCGCACTGGCGGTCCCGGCGACCGGATCAGCGCCGTGATGAGCCGCGGGCGGCCCCCCGCCTCTGCGGCCCTCCACCCTTGTTTACAAAGACGCCTGCGGGGACGATAATGATGGGCTCGCCTGCGGCCAAATTTAGCAGGAGCAGGGGTCGCACCGCTAGTGACTGCCGGCGATTTCAGGTAGACAGCTGGGCTGCCAGATCATGCCACCAGTTGCCAGATCTAAACCAGGCGTCGGCGGGCCGTTGGGAAGCATACATTTGTTAATCATGAATCGAGTACTTTATGTGAAAAGCTGTTCGTGTCGCCCTTCTATTCGCTGAGGTAAACCGAAAACCGTCTTTCTACTGGATTTGCTTTCATGCAAACTCGCCTGCTATATCCTGACAAACACGGGAACGAAATGAAATAATTTAAATGCATTTAAACTAATGCATTTCACAAAAAGTGGACGCCATTAGACATACGCACCTATATGCGCAGCAGCTTATTTTACGTTAAATTTTATGAAAATATTCACAAGAGCACGGATACAGCAGAAGCGCAAGCCATCACGCCAATAATGCCACTGCATTGTTATAATCGTGTTCAAGCAATCATCGAACATGACTTTCGACGCATATGGCTGAAGAAATAGCATTTTTCAGTTTTATGTGCTGACATGTGCTGCCTACAAACGACTAGAAAACTCCAGATGTTTCTAGGAAAACAAACAGCACGCAGCACGACAACGTCTGCTTTCGCAGCTTGCCACCATTGCCTTGCGCAAGACTGCCTACGACTGCATCAGTGTATTTTGTAGTAGGTTCATCCGACAACAATCAAGCCACATGGTAACACAACCCGCCATCATGTCATAAGCTCACAGCTGAATGGTCGTACCAATACGGGCGATGTCTCTCAAGCTATCGCGGGCAAAAGCGTAGTGAAGCTGACAGATGGCGAGCGAGTCAAGTACTGTATATTTGTCTCCGCTACAGCTGCCTCAACGCTTCTGACGACGGAAGGAGTCAACATAACGTCTAAAAACAAACACCTATCCTTTGAAAAAACAACGAGAAAAACAGGGTAACTTCGGTGCCTAACTTCGGTCACGGTTGACGGACTAGACGAGCACCCAGCGAAAAATATAGCTGAAACGCCGCCTTAAGATTGCGGCGGTGCACCCCCGCACAGAGTGGCACATTATTCATTCATTTTAGGATCGGCAGTTCCACAAGGCACCCCAGTGGACAATCCGCCCACACCACCCACCACCGGTAGCTCGAGACGTGTGATCGCCGTGCGCGAGGAAACATCGGCTCCTGACCCGAGATTAACAATCCAGAGTTCAGGGTTTGGCAGCAAGGGTCCAGCCTCTACATACTGTGCTATTCTGCTGGTCAGATACTCAGCTGTTTTCACAGTCACTCGAGTAATTACAGTCACGATCACGTAGCCAGAAGGTCATGCCGCTTCGCTTGACACACATGAGAGCGATCGCCACCACCACCATTGATACTGCCATCATTGGGTGGGGTCAGGATAAGCTATTCAGGATAAGCTAGCTTGTGATTGGCAAGCGCATGCAGGTCCAGAAATAATGCCGGGGCACATGTGCTCACCGACACTTTTGCGTCGCATAGGGAGCCCACAATTCAGAGATCACACGCACCATACGATATCCGGGTGTCGGCGTCTGAGAAGCACCAATCACGCTTCCGCGCTTCACAGGCCATTTCAGGTAAGGCACAATAGCACGCTTCCTCGTCCTAACAAGCGCCCAGAAAACGGACGCGGTTCAGCGGAGCGTCCATTCTCTTACGTGCAACGAGTGTGCTCTGGTCGCCTCCAAACTCTGCTCGAGCGACCAAGGCCCTGAGTCCCTCCCTGAGTCCCTGCTCGAGGGACTCAGGGGACCCTGAAACACTTCAGGACGGGACTCAGACTCTATGATCCAGTCCAGATCCAGATCCAGATCCGATCTGGATCCAGTCCCAGCTGGCCCAACCGGCGCTCCGACGGGACCACAATGATCAAATCCGACTCCCTCACAACTCCTCAGACAGGGAGCAAGCTTGGCCAGCCCCTGTTGGCCTCATTTCACTTGAGCGACTTCTTCATCGTCATCAGCTCCACGCAGAAGCCCGGGTTAGCTGTCCTGTTCCATGCGCGCCTTCACCTTGTACTGCGCCTCCTCGAACACGCCGAAGCCCTCCCGCCTCCTGCTGCTCCAGCCGCTGGCGCACCGCCTCCGCCTCGCGGTATAACGTTCACCTTCTTCGGCGCGTCGATGTCGAGGAACGTCTCGTAGATGGCGTTGGCGTCGTCCTTGACCCTGCTTGTAGGCGTCGCTGAGTCGCTGGCAACGCAGCCAGAACTTCCAGGTGCCGCTCGGTGCCTTCGTGGCAGCAGGTGCTCCATGAACATGTCGCGGCCGCGGTCGCTGGCTAGCAGCCGGTCGAAGGAGCTGGTCCACCTCCTCGATCTGCTGCGCCGTCACCTTGTTATAACGACTCCGGCTTGTTTTTCCGGCATTGTGGGTTCGGTGAAGGGCGGGAAGAATCAGACGAAAAATCGAGGCGCTGCCAGATGACCTTTATCGGTGTGGCCCTCGTCTGTCATGGCACTGGATGGTATAAGATTCCAAGGGGTCCGCGCTGCTTCGAAGTGGCTAGACACCCTAACGTGGTGCGCTCGCACCGTTGGGTTGTGACGTTTTGCGCCGCACCCTTCACGCAAGCCAGCGGCGCCAGGCGCCGGCCACGCGCGTTGGGGGGCGGGGTGGCCGAGGTATTTATAGACACCGGGCCACGGCACCACGCACCAGCTACTCCGAATCACTTCACAAAACCGCGGAAGATCGGCACAAGCTGAACGCGTCGCGGCCGTTGCCATGCATCCAAGTGCCTCCCCCGTCAGGTGCCACGTGGACTCGTCCGCGCCCGAGTCAGAGAAGAGCCTAGAAAACAGGAAAAGGGGCGTCAAACTGCGTTCGCGTCGTGGAAGCGCGCACCAGGCCACGAACACGTCGGTCGCACTGTTCACACTGCCCACCGTGTCGCTGGCACTCATTCCACTTGCCTCACATCGCGTCTTCCGGTGCGCACGCTCCCACGCAACGGCACGCGGACACTTTCTCACGGGCCAGCCGCGACGCTCCGCCGCACGGCCGGCGGACGCGGCCGCGGGTTCGCCTGTCGCTCATTGGTCGTCTTATGACGTCACCCAATGAGGTGAGGGAGTAGTGCGGGGATATCGCCGTGGCGCGGCGCTAGTGAATGTGGGCCAACCCGAGGACACCTGCTATGCATTTAAAATTTAAAGTGCCGGCATGCGCAACAAATTTTGACAGGGAGGAAGATTGCTTACGTCGTTATGCATATTCTACATGCTTCAGGCAGCCTTATTCAGAGTAAATGGTCTAGCATTTGTGTTCAGAGGCGTCGTGATTCATGACTGAGTCACTCGCCGTTGCAAAAGCATGCATTCTCCTCTAGGGGCAGGGACGAATCCAGGTGGACGTGGTCAACCACCAGATGGTTAAAATGAATACAATATTCGCTTTAAGGATAGTTTTAGGGATCGACGAGTAGCTCATAATGCCTAGCTTCAACCAAATTTGTTTTAGACCTATCCCCGGTTCATTTGAGATCACCTTGTAATATGGACCACAAAATATCGGCCAAATTTTGCCAGAGGAAAGTCTGCCATGCGATGTGCAGTTTTAAATGGTGAGACATCTAAAAACAATAATGGCACTGCCTACAGAGTCATGTATCAACTTTTCAGTGATCGTGCAAATAGTTTTACTCCCCTTTCTGCCTTCTACTTGCCCATTCATTCTGCCTTACTTTCTCCTATATGCGACTTTCTGGTCGCGTTTCAGTCCTGGCAAAGCACGCTCCAATTTGCACTGGCTAATTATAATAAGCTATGGCTAATATATAATATAATAAAAAATGATATATAATAAAAATAATAAGGCACCCCCTTCTCCTTATCGCAATCTTCATCTCATCTGTCGAAAATTTGTACGTGACAGGTGTGGCTTGCGGCCGGTGGCGGCGATCGTACTTAATGCCAGGTGACGTCAAAGAACAGGAAAGACCGTGCTGATCATTGCAGCACGTTAAACCTTCGCCAGCAAATTATGCCGTAAGTCTGGTATTAATAGATCGGATGACAGGAGTCAGGGCACACACAGCGAGCACTGCTTAGTATTAGCTCTTATCCCAGAAATCCATTCGTTCAGAAGTTTTTGGCTCCTCTCCTTTTTTGAAACGATATATTCGCATGTCCAATCCCATCGGTCTCTATTTTATACTTCTCCTAGCACCGCTTGTTAAATTTTCATTCATCACCAGGTGTATATGAACCCTCGACTTGATTCGCGGTTTGCATAACGCGGACTGATAAGGGGTTCGATGTGCCCCGTCCCCCGCCCGCCCTACCGTTTCCAAACTAAAAAAGATGGAGTTAAACAACAAAAAAAACGCCTGGTATTGGTCTCAACCAGTTTTCGTGATTGTAATATCTGTTTTTTTTAAAAATTGTATGTCAATGATTGACTCCATCATACTAGGTAGAAGTATAAATTTTCCCAACAGCCGAACTCTTTCAGCTTTACTTGCTCATGTGTACGGAATCATGTCTTGCAGCCGGGGGCGGCACCATTAATTTGTGATGGGGGGGATACGGCTGTAAAAACATCACAACACTTGAATAAAAAATGGGTGAAAACTAAAATTCAATATTGGAGTTGTCATACTTGATCATTGTCATACGTAAATTCATCGCATGTCTTGAACATCACGACCAGGAGGCATGGAGGGCGCGGGAACCGAGGTTGAGGGCAGAGGCTGAGACACAAAACTTTTCGAAAATTCCTCTGCAAGTTAGAAGACCGAATAATGCTTGAAGTTGAAACAAGATCAACCGATACGCACAGAGAGCGTAACGGACACTTCTGCACTATTCACCAAATCTGTTCATTTCCGAGCAAGTTATGAGAGCTCCAACTTTTAAATCATGACCTCAGACAAATCTCGGCCAAAATTAGGGCATTCTTTAAGCCTGAAAGTTCCTCGGGTACAAAAAAATAGTACTGAAAAAAGAAAAATTGCGTCGCTCCACTCTGCCGTTATTTCACTAAGAACAAGAACATTAGGAGGGAAGGATTGCCGTCCCTCGGCCGTCGTCTTCGCCATTTGAGCTTTGGGCTCATGAAATGGCATGCATCGTCATTGGGGCTCAACAATGTGTGTGAATGTGTATGTTTTAAGGAGGGGATGGGGAAGACTTTAAATACTGTTTAGAAACACCATTTATCAAGCATCCAGGTAGAAAATCAATTGGTGGACTACCCCGTATCCATTCACTTTAACTCATTGAGCCGCTCGATCAATGATGTAACATTCGTTGGCTTGGAGAGGGTACGGAGCAAAAATGGCAAGATTTTTGCCCATTGCTACACGCTCAGAGGAAGTGGATTTGTATGCCAGGAGCATCACACCTTTAACGGGTGATCAACGTAAAAACCAAAAGCTAACGTACGAAATACATTAAAAAGTGTCTTAGCAGGGGCTAACCCACAACCAATGCACCTGTGTCGATCACTAGTTTTACGAAAGGATGTGAATAGGACAGGGTTAGGATAGGATAGGGATAGGGCTATCCAGACTGAAGCAGGTTACTATAGAACTGGAACATCTCATGGTATAACGTCAGTATGTTACTTGTACCTGAACAGAGCAGAATGAATGCATGCACGTAAAAAATGTTTTACGTATGCTCAGCTGTGCATGCACATTTCGCTTCTTCCAGTTAAGGCTTAAGTACCGTTGCTTTTTTCCTAAAACGAAATTACGCTGGCCGGGTAAAATGAATTTGTTTAAATTCAAGCCAAGTTTCAACTGTATTCTGAAAAACAGCAAGCGCCCTGTCCCTATCTGGCTAAGGCATATGTGCAATAGCGACATGATAGCGACACGATAGCGACACGTGCCATGCGACATTTCACCCGGCTTGTTATTGTGGATTGTGCGCTAAAACTGGTGGAACGCTGACCGATGTCTTCTTTGTCACAAGCCTAGAAGCACATGAAATTAAAAATGCACGTGATGTGTGTGCGAGAAAGTCCTCATCATCAATAGTCGGAAACAAAGGGCGTTTAAAGTAAGCTATTGCATTGCTCGAAAACTTGGCCCTAATACCGAAACCGCTTAGAAATTTTTTTTTTCGGGTGAACCCGAATATTGAAGCGCGTGACGGCCATGGGGTGAACACCCGCAAGGCTATTGATTTTCGCCACCCTTTACGAGACGTGTGGACCAGTACACAGTTTTAGGGCCATGATATCAGTAAGCCTTATTTTGAGATGTGCAGACCAGGCAAACAAGCATATTCCGGGCAACGCAACGAGTGCGCACGACTCGTGATGTGCATGACACAGGCAGCCGAAGCCGTTGGGAAACGCTTCAAGTAAAGTTGATATGAATGCATGTTATGAGCAAGTTACTACTTGTTTTCACTACGGTGCATAGTTAACAGATAACAAGTGAAAATCGACGGTGTACGAATGCATCCGGTTAACAGAAAGGGGAAACCAGGAAATGGAAACAAACCTGTCAAGCAAGGAGTCGTCGCCAAGTCTTGTCGATTGCCTCGCCCAAAAATCCGCCTACAACCTCGGTGGCTGAACGCGAACTACAACAGACACTCGCGGTTCGACTCGACACATTTTTAACGCACAAAAACCCGGGACAAGCAAATACTTAGTCAGGCAATGCCAACCAAGCAGAGCATTGAGCCTGGCACCGGCCCGAAACGCTTCCTCCATCATGGAAGGCAATCGATTGGTGACGTCACTGAGCTTTAAGACGTTGCCATTGGTCCTGCCTGCCGTCGGCCGGACCCAACCACCAATGGTGAGGCGGCATGGCATCAAGCCGTGGTCGTCGTCCCGAGCTCCGGCGTTGCTAACGATATTTGGACAGACACACGGTTCCGTTTGGAGCAGAACGCTCTTCAGGTCGCTACCGCGTATATCTGAGCTCAGCAGGTGACGTGCAGTGCTTGTTGACCATTCGAAACTTAGTGAGCCTCATAATTAGTGCGTCTGGCGCCGTTTCTTTGGGCGATTCGGTTCGGTATGTACGCAACGATAGACAGAGCACTAGCTCTAGCCAAACTTTGGTGCATTGCATAGGCGTAAAAACCGCCATTTCATATTCCTGTTCTCTGAGTGCCATGGCATTCTCACTTTCCGAAAATGCTTAACATTAACTCTATGACGAAGCATGGAAAGATTCGACTTCAAAATCGGCATCGCCACTCCGACTTTTTGAGACGCTCTTCCGTCAGTATTGCATCGTACCTAAAACTCCGAAAAAACCGAAATGAGCATTGAACTTGACATCCAGCTTAATAATTTTTGTAAGGCGGGGCAGAATAGGCACTTTTTTCTATTTCCAACGTTTTAAAGTGCATGGGTCCAAATAAGGCTACAAAGGAGGGGACCAACCGTCACCAGCTATATCAGTTCGGTGTCACACTGGTACGCACCTTTGTTGGCTGTGGGATTCGCTAAAATGCGGTTGAGCCTGACTCGAAAGCTTGTCTGCTGCGTTCAATCGCGATACGTTGTTAATAGGCATCCAATCAGCAACCCATCCAGCCTATCAGACGCTAACTAAACATGTAATGCATAGGGAAATGAAGAGGAAGTAAAGACATATAAATGTCTTATTGAGATGAAGTAAAACAACGAAATATTTAACTCACCGTCAACGGTTCTGAGCATGCCACTGATGTTTTCTTAAAGTATGTTTAAATAAAGAAGTTAGAGCAAACGGTAGGAAGGCGCTGTTTGAAGCATTATCCGTCCAAAATAACTGAGACACATTTCGAGAAATTGGCGGAGATGGGGCCCCATTTGGGACATATGCATGGAAATTGCATGAAAGTTCATGAGTCCTCCAAAACCGTGCTTTAATTGTTTCCTCAAAAGAGCAAACCAGTCCGCTTAAACTATATCCTTTCATCTCGGGAAAATGCTGGTCAGCTGAACCAATGCCTTTGTTGTGCTTTTTCGGCCGTAACACTTATACTAAAACGTTGACTTGCCTGAAAGTGTGACTGTGAGATAACTGAGATAATTACGCGCACTCTGTCGCTGACGTTCTGTATATATATATATATATATATATATATATATATATATATATATATATATATATACATATATATATATATATATATATATATATATATATATATATATATATATATGTATATATCTCTCTCTCTCTCTCTCTCTCTCTCTCTCTCTCTCTCTCTCTCTCTCTCTCCCTCTATATATATATATATATATATATATATATCTATATCTATATCTATATCTATATCTATATCTATATCTATATCTATATATCTATATATCTATCTATCTATCTATCTATGTATCTATATACTGTGTGTGTGTGTGTGTGTGTGTGTGTGTGTGTGTGTGTGTGTGTGCGTGCGTATGTTATTCCGCAGTTTTACTCACTGCAGAGGAAAGTGGCGTCCAGGCCACCACCTATTTGTATACGGTGTGCTGAGGCAAGTATTCAAAATAACGCTTGGATGATCCCTCATGTGATTGATGATTAATAATGAGGGCGCTTTCGGTATTCCGTCAAGTTGGCTGTCAGGTTAGGTGAGACGAGCTCAAATGATATTTCCCTGCCTTAAAATACTCCGTTTTCACATTGGCAGAAACAAGCTGATTTAACACGCGCGCGCCAGGGTGGAGGGGAGGGGTCAAACTGACCCTCCCAGAGGTGTTTCCGGAATGGTTTCCGAACGGCGCAGTGTAGTCGCGCCAAATTTTGCATAGCTGTAGACAACTGAATAGCGGATTGTCTGACGTCAACAATTTAGATGTACCTTGTAAGTCACTGACCTATGGCAGGTCGAAGTCAGGTCATGGTTTTAGAGAAGGCAATTTCTAGGCAATCGTTCTATGTGATCCAACAAGAGAGTGTTAGACAAAGCCATATATTCACTTTCTTAGGCAACACCACAATTGAATGAGCTGATAACATTGACCTAGGGTCAGGTGTGGAAGTCAGACCAAGGCCAAAACCAACCTGTTTTATTACTCTAGGACCTGTTGTATGAGGTAGTGTCTGGCGCCCATTTCGAATTTGTTGATGGAAGAAACTGCATTATATACCTTCTACGGACTTCTTTAGTGTCACAATAGGTCATTGACCTAAAATGACCCAAGTTAACACCTTGTTTTTTGGAACATACTGCCTAGCGTAATCTTAGTCGCTTATTCAAATGCAAAACTCAATGCAGTCTTTTATGATTTTGGTCAGCATTACCTTCAAAGGTCACGCAAGGCCGCTGACCTTAAAAAAACCTGTGACTTTTGGTTCAGAACAGTTATCTAGGTTCTAGGGTGCCTTTGGAGACCAGCGTGAAATTTGACCTTGTTTGACCCTATTTGACCCAAAGGTTATGACCTAGGAACCTCAAACTTTGGCCTAAGTGAGTTAACGTGCAGGGCAACACAGCATGTGAATTTGGTTTCTCTAGCTCTCTACTTTTTGAGTTCTCAATTGGATCAAATTGACCCCGCCACCCGAGCGAAGGGTATCCAGTTGGCCAACCGGGTGCGTGTTAAGTCAAAGTGCGTTGCTATTTACTTCTGAGTAAATGGTACGAACACCATAGGAGAGCATTCAATGATCTTCTGTGATCATGACTGTTGATAAGCTTGCACTGAAGTATCCATGTGCAGCAAAGCTGTTTGTACCTTACAAGATAAAGACATCCATTACATTGACTGGTTGTCAAATGCTGGCGTGGCGTGACCCCGGTCTTGAATGACTTCAACACACTTGACTTATTCCCATGGGTCTAGGACCAGGGGGAGGGGGGGAGGGGCATGGGCCGAACAAACTGTCTCATGGGGTAAATGACAGCATTTTTTCCTTATCCTAGCATGTTCTTGTTATAAAAAACTTCAAAAACTACCCCATACAGTCGGCCTTAGAGCAGTAAAGCAGATTGCTTTTGACCTGGGTGTGACCTTTATACCTAACCCTAGGTCAATTAAATTTGTTAATTTAATTGTTGTGTTGCCAAAGAAAGTGCCTCAGAGGTGAAAAGCTTTGTCTATCACTCGGCTTTGTCTAACACTCGGCTGTTGCATCAGATTGAACGATTCCCCAAGAACTGATTTCACTGAAACCGTGGCCCGAATTTGACCTTCCACAGGCCAGCAACTTTACAAGGTACATCTAAATTTATGATCCTAAATGATCTGCTATTCAATCATCTGCAGCTATGCAAAATTTGGCGCGGCCCGCGTTACGTCGTTCGGGAAACACTCTGGAAAAACCTTCGGAGGGATCAATTTGACCCTCACACCCAAGCCGCGTTAAGGTAGCTCGAGCACCAAAAAATACGCGATTTATTCAGAGAAGTCTTCAGGAGGGTGACGGCGCATTTGATTACGTGCCGACAACTACTGCAGAATGGCATCGCCACTGAAAAGACGGCAAAGAAATCCATGAACTTACGGGAGACATTTCAGAACGGTTCCGGTTTCAGGAACAGGGATCCATCTGGTGCGCTCGTTGAGCATGGATTGCTGTGCAAGGCAAGAGCGCTGCTTGCACTGAACCAAGAAATGCATGTCAGTATTTTTTCGAAAATATAACAGCCTTTTCTTTTTTAGTAAGTCCAAACGTTTTGCAGGGATAAATATTTGGGATTACTGCCTTGTCCATTATGTCAGCAAATTTTGCCTGCAACGCTCTGGGGGAAACTTACATGCGCCATCAAATGCATTTGCGCGATCACGCCGCATAATTGTGGAGACCCCTTCGCCTTCGACCAACTGGCACCTGTCATGTTAAACAATCAGCCGGCACAGGCACTCAGCGCCAGGTACCTCCTACATGCTAGAGTGGGAAGTCTGAGCCGATCGGACGCGTCTGCGGGAGCCGGCATCAATACAGATATATGAGTTATGCATGCCTCAATGTTTTCCACTAAATCCCAAGCTTGCAATGATTGACAGCCACACGATCGACGCCTGAGGAGTGAGTGCAATTGGTGCTGTTCTAGGAAACGAAATATGAATAAACAGTCTTGATCGTTTGCAGAGCATTTAACATGAAGTGGGAATGTAGACTGTTCTATTCGCAGCTTAACATTTACATCGGGCACTTTATGGAGTGCCCAAAAATACATACCTTCATCCGGCACGTGGTGTAATAATGATGAATACAGAAGGTGCCGCACCCTAGCATGTATTCCAGGTAACGATTTAAAAAAATGAATGCTACAATAATAGAAAATAGTTAACATATAGTTAATTGACATAAGCTGCATCAAAAAGCCTACAATGCGAAAAGTTATTTGCTGCTATGGCGTAATTTAAGGAAGCATAGTTAGGAACCAAGTACTGCAGCACGTGTCATATCTGCTTGACACACCGCTAAGTAGTGATGCTGATCCTCAGCATGCAGCAAAGCAGTCACCCGTGATCAGTTGGCAGTCAGTATTGCGCGTGACAGACCGTCCAAGGCAGTGGCCGCCGACGGGGGGCGGGAGCAGGGCTCACACGGGACAGACGGCTCAAGGCAGTGACCGCTGACGGCGGGCGGGAACAGGGCTCACACGGGACAGACGGTCCGGACCAGTGGCCGCTGACGGCGGGCGGTAACAGGGCTCACACGGGACAGACGGCTCAGGGCAGTGACTGCTGACGGCGGGCGGGAACAGGGCTCACACGGGACAGACAGCTCAGGGCAGTGGCCGTTGACGGCGGGCGTAACAGGGCTCACACGGGACAGACGGTCCGGAGCAGCGGTCGCCGTCGGCAGGCGGGGGTAGGGCTCACACAAGGAATATCCGACAGAAAGATCTTCAGCCTCAAACTTATGTTTTTAGAAAAGAGACCCCAGTGTTATGGATTCGGTCACTTTGTTTTTGGCATGCGATATTTAAAGTTTCCAAATTTGCTTGTGCCTAAAATGCTGCGACAAAAGCTCGTTCCTTGAAAAGCAGTTTGCGAAGTCCAGACATATGACAACTTAAGTACACTATTGGCCATGGATTCAAATTCGAAATTCGGATCAGCCTGTGCCAAGCCCGTATTTTGGGATGTAAACTGGGGAGACAGATGCCCCGTCAATGACCCATAATGCCTACCCACTAACGCGCCTTCTCCCCCCCCCCCCCCCCACACACACCCACACACGCAGGGAAAAGGCTGAGACGGGACGAAGGAACTTGCATATATTCCGCATTATTGCAGTCGAATAGTTTCAGGAGGCTGAGTAGTCTTATTTGTCAAATGGCATCAGTTATTCTACTAGGTAAGATTATGCACCAGCAAAAAGAGCCTGCAGGTAACACCTACATCTTCATTTATCCAGCATAGCAACCAGCACATTAATGTAATGTTCCTATCTGCCATGCGAATCAAGAGTGGATGAAGTTCTCCATCTGTATGCCTTCGCCCCCGGTCGCCGGGATTGCCTCCTATGAACAGTTCCCTAAAAAAGCCTTAGGATACTGCACCCTGCCACACATACACTTTTTGAAACGCTCTTACGCCTATGCTTATCCATGCCATTTGAGCCAATCAGGGTTCGTGACGTAATTGCTTCGTGGGTTAGGTCGACCTTAACTTACCTTGAGTTGGTTCATGTTTCAAGACCGAAGCGCCCGCGATGTACACAACCACGCAACATATTAAGGACAAGCGGAAGCCAGATCAGGTGCGCACAATGCTAGCATTACGTCGTGCTGTACCAATTAGTCACATGTTAGATAAACTATCATGTACTGAAGTTTGACATGTGGAGCAGCTTTTTGCGGCTGTTGGAGTTGTTACTTTCGTCCATTGCTCTATCATGTGATTACCATCATAAAATAGGAAGTAGTTATCGACACGCGGCGCTCATTTTATTCTGAACCCTCGCCCTGGTGGAAGAGGAGGCACATCGATCACTGCCCCCACACTCCCCACGGTTTTCTGAGGACACCTCCTCGGCATGGCATGCAAACCCTCCCAATTTTTTAGTAACCTCACGGGCCTTCATTGCACGTGTTTGAGACCAAGAGCGTGTTCCAAATATTCTGGTTCCCAAGCAGCGACGGTTTTTACGAACACTGTACCGCGATCCACGGTCGACGCGAGCGGCGGGCGGCAACCGATGAATCCGCAGACCGTGCGATGGACCCACGCTCTCGCATACATGTAGTTTTATTAATAAATATACGCTGAAAACACATATAATGCACAATAATGTGATGAAAACTCAACACCCAACACTCTTTTTTTAGAGTTCGCAATATGCAATCACGACATCCCGCTCATAACAAACTTTTTTCTCTCCTTCATCTCTACCTTTCTTAGCCTGGAGATGGCAGATGAGGTGTCACATTAACCCTAACCCCCATCGGTCAGCTTTAATAGAAGCGGTTAATCAGCGCGAGATTCAATGTGTCGCACTGCTGTCTATATGTTCACCAAAAAGGACATGTAAGAATGTTTTTAATTCGCGTGTTTGTAGTTGCATTTGCTGCGGGAACTCCATGAATGAATTTAGGGTTGGCTTGCATGCGGTTAATGTCATGCAAATTTAGTATTCGGTGGCAGTAACTGCCTTCATTATATTTGGCTCCTCTAGGTTGATCCAGAGATTGTGGGGATTTCTGACAGTTGTATTCGTGGTGTATAAGCTTAAGCACACTAGGAAACTTTTTGTGCCGATGATATGTCTTATGTTAGAATATGTTCCTGTTTGTCTGCATGTGTCGTTGTTACCTCATCTCTAACCTTACACTCTCAACTTGTGCGATCCAACCAAAGTGGCAGCTGAAGGCTTACCCCATTTGCTGAATTGTGAAAGCAAACACGATTGACCTTCCTATAGGCTGGTTACTTGTTTCAGCGCTGTTGCGAGGCACATGGTATTTCATTTTTGATGGTCATTTTATCGTGGTTTCTTCGTAATTGTGTAAAAATGATAACTTCAAGTAAAACTTCCTTCTCTTTATGCCACCCTGTTACTTAAACCTTTGCAGGAATCATAATTTCAAATCAATGCTTTGATTCTGACTCCGTCACGATCACGGTCCGAGACATCGCCAGATACTTCTCACCGCTCTCACTTCTGAACAGTGTATCCCATGTCTTTTCCGAAAAGGTTAAACCCTGACGCAATCGGCGGAACCTGTGAGAACAGTGGGGTTAATGCCTGGACAACGCGCCGTTTAGAACGGAATAACTCAAAACTGTTAAGACAGCATCGTTCTGTTTCCATTCGGCGGCACACTCCCGTTATACCCAGAGTGACTCCTGCTGCTCACTCACATCATGGCTTGCGTGTCATTTTGTGGATTGTGGAGTAACTAATCAATGTGTGTAGATTGCCATCCATGGTTGGATTTGTGTCCAGTATGCCAGGTCGGTCACGTCCCGTTTTGATCGAACCTGCCTGCCCCCTTGATGTGCTGCTACGTACGCCCTTGAACGCATCAAACCGACCAACATTCCACACAAAGCCTGGCATGTTAGAAATCGAACAGGAATGCCATTGTTTTCGACAGGACAGCTGAGCGCCGCTATTCTGATCGCCTATCGCCCGTGTGCTTTTGGGAGGACGTTCTCCCGCACACGACCACCTGATTTAACGGCAGCTGCCGACCACCGCTCGCGGCCCGTGGCACGTGGCGATCCGCGAGACAGCCAACATGTGCCACGTGTGCCACCTTGGCGTGCCAACACCCTGGTTTGTGTCCGCCCATTGAAGATACGTTGACCGCGAAACATCGCATTCCGGAGTTTCAGAATCAGGTGTGAGGACAAAGTTGCTTGAGGTACGTTCATCGCTTCTTTGTGTCTGCATTGCACAAAAGAATATTGATTTTTGCTTTGTCATGAATATTTGAGACGAATTGAAGGATCGCACACAGGTGCTTGTATTTCAAATCAGAAATCAGTAATCATAGATGACAGATTTCTCGTGTTCCAGAGTTACAGCTCACTTCATTGCCGTACTCGGACTAAACACATGTTTTCAGCGGCAAATGCAGCCAACTTGAAACAAGCTGTAGACGCAAAGATCAAAATGTTCTACTATAGCTACATGGTAGACACTGGTGTAATATCATTGGATTACACGTGAATTTCTGAGTGTGACAAAAATGACGTCCTACAATATATATATATATATAATATATATATATATATATATATATATATATATATAATCTTTGTAGACATTCACGCAATAGCGATATGACCAAGGAAAAACAGAACGGGAATCAGCGCATAAGACGATAAGACGACACAACTACCTCGCGAAGGATTTGAGCATCTTCACACAATAATGCAGATGTTCACGGCGTAACTTGCAATGCGTGTCTAACAACCACCAATACAGCATCCATTACGCTCGCCAATATTGGCTTTACGCACGCACACGCCGGACATGGAGCGTTCGTTAGTCGCATATTATGTGCAAGCCTGGTCCCATTTTGGCGGCAACGTTCAGCGGAGCCTGCCAATTACAGTCTCTGCACGAGTCAAATTAAGTATGACATGGCACATCACATGGAAGAAATTGTACAAAAGCCAGAAACAAAAAGCGGCCATACTCCTTCTGGCGGAAAAAGTCGATTATATGCCTCAGTTCCACTAGTCTTCAATGTCGTCACCGAAGTCCAGACAAGAGCACAATCGCCACCCTGTTGCTCGCAGTCGCAAGCCAAAGCCAGACGGATCTTAGGTGCAGCTTCAATGCTAAACCGATCCTAGGTGCGACTTCAAAGCTAGACCGATCGTAAGTGTGACGAGGCATCCCTAAGCGATAAGAGTCGGCCTTCGATCTCATGGCATTCACAGATCACAGTGTGCATGCCCGTTATGGGTCGGGTAAACACTGCAGCAAGGCACCCATGGGTGTAGCGTGCACATGCTCTCAACGGACGACCCAATCTGAAGCAAGGCCGAAAGAGCAACTGTAAATCACACAGACCATCATCTGGACGGTCGTCTAGCTGGTGGCGTATTCCAGGACCCAGATTAGGCCACCGCGGGGCGGTATGTCACTCCTGACACAAGTCACACCTGACCCCAGGTCACGCCTGAGGTCAGTGACCCTGGGCCACACGAGCCTCAGGCGAGGCCGGCCAGCCGCTCGAACAGCGGCGTCTTCAAGAAGTGGGGGAAGACGTCACGTCTGATGTCATCCGTGACGGCACGTTCAGCCCTGTCGAAGAGCGTGGCGGGGGCCTCCTGCAGGCGGGCGCTGATGCTGTCCCGCAGCGGCTTGTCCAGCACGACCTCACGCTCTGCCAGTACTTTCAGATACGTCGTGAAGATCTGCTGGGACAGCTTCAGCCGGTCGGCCTCGTCCCTTTGGCGCCTGTCGGCGGCGGGTCGGGCGGGGTCAGATCACGTGGCAGTGCTGGGGGCGGGGGAGAGGGTGGCAGAACGGCTGGATGCTGCATGCAGGGGTCCAGCCAGGAATGTGGTTGACATTAACAGCGCCTTCAAAATTCTCGTTTTTAGTCTGTTGCAGTTGCGAGGCTCCGGGCTGCGCGCTCGAGCTGTCCGAATTCTGCTGACCTCCGCGTTCTAACCAGCGGCAGGGATTGTTACGCCTCAGACCTTGGCATAAGCAAGTGGTCGAATAAGCACCACTGACGAGGCGTCATAGGATAACAGCCGCAGCTGATGCGTAATGGATGATAACTTACCGACCAAGCAATCTGGCTACAAACTGGAGAGATAGTGTACATCTACAGCGACTCAAGCACAACCACACACATCTGCAGCGACTCAAGCACAGTCGCACACATCTGCAGCGACTCAAGCACAGCCACATACATCTGCAGCGACTCAAGCACAGCCACATACATCTGCAACGACTCAGACACAGCCACATACATCCGTAGCAACTCAATCACAGCTAGAACTTCAAATAGGTGGGCTCCTTGCACCGACCGACCCGAAGTACGCGTTGGGGCATCACCAAAGCCGACCAGACTGGTGACACACCTGTACAGCTCCACGTCGGCGAGGAAGTCGAGCAGGTGGTCCTGCCGTATGGTGACCATATACTGTCGCAGCGCCTCCATCGCCTTCTCCGACTTGAGCACCTCGTCCAAGCTGGCGTAATTCGAGCGTGGCTTCCGGGCCGGACCGAGCCCTGGCTTTTCGAGCCCCACCGCCGTCTGCTGCGGCACGGATAGTGGCGACCGTGCCTCAGAGGTCACCGGAGCCGACTGTAACACCACGGTGCGGTCACCAGGCTGCCAGGTGTAACGCCGCGGTGCGATCACCAGGCTGCCAGGTGTAACGCCGCGGTGCGGCATCAGGTGCCAGGTGTAACACCGGTGCGGTCACCAGGCTGCCAGGTGTAACACCACGGTGCGGTCACCAGGCTGCCAGGTGTAACACCACGGTGCGGTCACCAGGCTGCCAGGTGTAACACCACGGTGCGGCACCAGGCTGCCAGGTGTAACGCCACGGTGCGGTCACCAGGCTGCCAGGTGTAACAACACGGTGCGGTCACCAGGCTGCCAGGTGTAACACCACGGTGCGGTCACCAGGCTGCCAGGTGTAACGCCACGATGCGGTCACCAGGCTGCCAGGTGTAACGCCGCGGTGCGGCATCAGGTTGCTAGATGTAACGCCACGGTGCGGTCACCAGGCTGCCAGGTGTAACGTCACGGTGCGGCATCAGGTTGCTAGATGTAACACCGCGGTGCGGTCACCAGGCTGCCAGGTGTAACGTCACGGTGCGGTCACCAGGCCGCCAGGTGTAACGCCGCGTGCGGCATCAGGTTGCTAGATGTAACACCACGGCGCGATCACCAGGCTGCCAGGTGTAACGTCGTGCGGTCACCACGATTTCAGGTCGACGGATTGATGTGTGCATTAGTTAGGATTGGGTTGTGGCGAACATGGAGTAGACAAAGCGCTCAAGTAAAGCGTAGTAATTCAGAGTGCAACACTCCAGTAAGCCTATATGGCCTTCGCGATGCGCTTCTGTAAGCAACACAATAAGGAGATGCTTAGCAGGTTGGTGCATAAAATGGAAATAACACGTTTGTACGGCTTTAGTGATAGTTATTTAGCCCATGCAGTGGGCTATACATTATCTCATCAATAAAGTGGGCGCTTTGTTCGAGCTCCAGACACCGACATTGCCTGAGTTAAGGATGTGGTAACAGCGCGGAAAACGTGACAAGAGGCAGCATTCAAAACAGGGCAGAGAAAACGGTTGCACTGCAAACATTCAACGAAGCCCGGCTCACTGAAATTTGAGAGGACGCTTGCAGCTATATCTTAGCCCATGTGGTGCGGTGTGATAACGTCAGACAAGACAGCAGCTCCTGAGTTAAGGATGTGGTAACAGCGCGGAAAACGTGACAAGAGGCAGCATTCAAAACAGGGCAGAGAAAACGGTTGCACTGCAAACATTCAACGAAGCCCGGCTCACTGAAATTTGAGAGGACGCTTGCAGCTATATCTTAGCCCATGTGGTGCGGTGTGATAACGTCAGACAAGACAGCAGCTACAGTTGTCCAAAAGTACGAACCGATCACAAATGACATGAAACATTTCTACGGCAACCTGTCTGCAGCTGTGCAAGATTCACCTTTGATTCGTTGCGTACTGGTGAGCTGGTCTTCGGTCTGAAGCAATCAAAACAATTCATTGACAGTTGCTGAAAAAAATCAGATCGGGTCAGTACATAAGCAGACACACTCTCTAAAAACCAGGAGCACGAGCGGCATGCAACATATATTCCTGAATGTCTGGTGTTTCAGCACAACGTTTGCTGGTTGTGGGTACCTCCATCTAACCAGAGGGTGTTTCAGTGCATGTTGCGGCTATGCACCTCTGCGTGATGTTCTCCCGACACAGCACGTCAATGCAAGCTCGATACTTTGGCTGAATCTAGGTCCATGGCTGTTTCGCTGTGTTCTGTCCCTGTTGGTGGGAAGTCGGAACATGGGCGAACATGTGCTGGTCATTTGTGGCCCATCTGCGCCTTCCCCTCCTGTCACTCAATCGTCCACCCCTCTTCCAAAAATGCCGTCCCCCAGTAAAACGCGACCGCGGCACACTGCCTGCCAAAATTATGGAAAACACGGCACAATACCCACAGGCGGCACACGTGGCGCGGCACGTGCACGCCACGTGACCGGCCGCGGAGGCGATAATCGCGCGCGTTTCCATGGTTTCCCCGCGCCGGCACGTGGCCGTCGTGCGCGCGCGCCGCCACCGCCACGCGGCACGATCAAAGGGTCGGGCGGTGCGATCAAAGCCAGCGTCAGGGCGCGCTAGAACTGCCCGATAATGGAACTGCGGCTACCGGACTACGTGCGCACAGCCCGATGAAATCTAAATTATGGAAACGAACGCAGTCAGGTCGATCACAGCAACTGGCGACGCGCTAGGGGTCCCAGGGGCCGGCGTCGTTTGCATAGAAATCAGCGATTGTGTCGAAATGCTCCGGATACGGTTTTTGTGTCACTGTCAGCCACTGGTAGTGCGGCCGTGTCGTCAGACCGAGATCTCCACTCCTGCACCGGCAGCAAAAGCGTGTCACGACAGTGAAGAAAACGCGTTATCGGGGCGGGCGTGGGGGAGGGGAGGGATCATGGAAGGTCAGTGATTTTTTGTCTGCTTTAGTGCCGTTTCACACTGTTCAAACACAAATATAACCAGCTGTTCCCGGGATGTACCGGGGCCCAAGCCTCACAAACCCCAGTGGTGGATGCACGCCCATGTCGGTTGCGGGGACGAGCCCGGGTGCGTGTCGGTGGCCGGTCATCGGACGCCACACACGTCTTTCGCAGCGAGGGTTCTGCCCGATTAGGATCTGGGCCCACTCGCTGACAAATGACACCGGCTTGAGAAGTCCGGTCAGGCAGTCGGCCACCGTCCGCCCCGTACGCCAACGATGCAGGACGCGGCAAAACCAGCAGGGGGAACGAGACACCGCGGGAACGGAGGCCGACGCTCACGCCCGAGTGCCCTGCATGGATGGGTGGTTGAGTTTACGCTGAGCCGAGCGGACAACTCTGGCCACGGGCAGGTGCAGTTACCACCTCCCCTCCCCACCAAATAACCCCTGTCACGCACAATGGCACGGTTCGTGGGGCGCGGGAACGCGCTTCCTTCGCGCTGTGTGACTGAAATGGAATGCGCTGGTCGATTGCTGATTGAGCGGAGGGTGGTCGACGGCAGGCTATTTGTGGTTTGCATTAAAATCCCGGTGTATCTGAGACCTGATTGTTGATGGCGCGGCAAAGTATCGAACAGCGGGAAACGCGCGAGCTTTGAGGCGGCACTGGATGCAGTCTCGTAAGCGTACATCATGACGCATCACGCCAAAGGTATTGTTTCGTGCCGCATGGCTTTGTCTGTGACCGAATCCCTCTCTGACTGGATTTTATTTCACACACGACCAATTATTCCTTCTTCTCTCACCCTATGTTCGGCGGTCGGGGACACGGAATGCGCTTTATTAAACATTTAATTAAATCGCTGCGCAGCTGATAGCGATTTCATGGTCTTCAGCGCGAATACCGAAACCATTAATTACAGCC
>NW_023596448.1:12394902-12513588 GCF_011947565.3 Pollicipes pollicipes | reverse complement strand
GTGTGTGTTGTGTGTGTGTGTGTGTGTGTGTGTGTGTGTGTGTGTGTGTGTGTGTGTGTGTGTGTGTGTGTGGTGTGTGTGTGTGTGTGTGTGTGTGTGTGTGTGTGTGTGTGTGTGTGTGCTGTGTGTGTGTGTGTGGTGTGTGTGTGTGTGTGTGCGTGTGTGTGGTGTGGTGTGTGTGTGTGTGTGTGTGTGTGTGTGTGTGTGTGTGTGTGTGTGTGTGTGTGTGTGTGGTGTGTGTGTGTGTGTGTGTGTGTGTGTGCGTGTTTGTGACTTGCACCACTGGCTCTCGTTTACCTGTACACGCTTTCTCACGAGTTTTTTGCATTTCGCTGCACACATCCTATGGGATACGCATTCCTGGGCGCATAACCTGAACAGCGAAAACTAGCATGCTTTCGGTCTGCTTGAAAAATTGGATTAGGATGGGTGGTGAGTAAATGTGAAGAGCGAGCGATGGTCATCAGAGAACGCGATGGAATCGGCTGACAAGCAACGCTACTGAGGTCCGTTGCCAAGAATGGACGGTAATGATGTACACAGATGGCGTGACATGTTTACAGATGTACATGTTATCGATGTTGGCTTCATTCCAAATCAATTCAAAGCGCGTGCCACTCGACATTCCTCCCATATGTTTCTGGTCGGATGAAAGCCAAGAGCAGCCAGGGACCTCTGCGGGCGCCAACGGAGCCCGAGCTCACATACGCCTCCAGAGACCAACCTTCCGGCGCGGAGCTCCAACGCACCGGGCGAAGCGCTTCTTGGCACCTTACGCTTCAGACGTGCTTCTAAGGAAGATATGTGACAGCATCTTAATTCTGAGAATGAAACCCGAGTTGGCTCAGATGCGCCAGCACGAGATCTGTAAATGGCGTGTATGTAGTAAGAGTATACGGCCTGTAGATGGCGTTATGTTGTGTGAGCGAATGGCTTGTAGGTGGCGTGTATGCTGTGTGGGCAGATGACCCATAGATGGTGTTTATGTTGTAAGCAGATGGCCTGTAGGCGGCGTGTATGCTGTGTGGGCAGATGGCCTGTAGATGGCGGGTATGTAGTATGAGCAGATGACCTGTAGATGGCATGTGTGTCGCATGAGCTGATGGCCTGTAAATGGCGTGTATGTAGTATGAGCAGATGACCTACAGATGGCGGATACGTAGTATGAGCAGATGGCCTGTGAATACGTTTATGTTGTGTGAGCAGATGGCCTGTAGATCGCTTGTATGTAATATGAGCAGATAGCCTGTAAATGGCGTGCATGTTCTGTGAGTAGATAACCTGTAGATTTCTTGTATGTCGTATGAGCAGATGGCCTGTAAATGGCGTGCATGTTCTGTGAGCAGAAAACCTGTAGATTACTTGCATGTTGTGTGGGCAGATGGCCTGTAGATGGCATGTATGCTGCGTGAGTAGATGGCGCGCTACGTCGCATGCCATCCGCTGAACAGAGTAGCGCATCATTTAGCGTGTGTCAATAAAGATTTGCTCAAAATGTACGGAACTAGATATGGTATATAAGCATAACGATGTACTAAATGTGCTCATAATTCAACAAGGAACATGCCTGTCTAAGTGGTGTGCTGCCCAGAAGGATGATTTCGTGAAAATTTGTGTGTAGAGCCGAGATAGTGCGATTTGCATGAGAACAAAGCGCCGGCCATTGCCTGACTTAAAAAACAATCTTATCCGTCTCGATGGAGCCATTTCTATGTTATTTTTTGGCCACGTTCTGCATTTCTTACTTTGGAAATGGCAGTATGGGAGTCGCATCGACCCCAACCCACAATCAGTCACCCAGTCACCCAGGGACGGCCTTAAATGGGGTACATGTAGTCTGTACCAGCAGATGTATGCAGAATTCGCAGCAAAGCCTACAGCCAGTCAGCCAATTGTGAACGGGTCTTAAAATGCGCCCAGGTAGTGTTCGGGTTAATTTCATCCTCCCTCCCGAGGGTTTTGGAAGATAAATTCCGAACGGTATTGCGTGGCTGCACCACACTTGACATGGATGTAGACAAATCAACTGCCGATTTTTCACTCCAATTTTGTTTGCATATTGTAAGACCGCTGGCCTGTGAAAGGTTAGTCAATATATGGCTGTCAGCGAAGGTATTTTGTAAGGAATCGTTAAATCTGATGCGAAAGCAGACTGTTAGACGAGGCCATAGTCTTTGAGCTGGTTTCTTGGACAATGAGACATTTTCATTTTTAATTACGGCTTATTCCAATGACCTTTGGTCAGGTATAAATGTCAGACCTACCTCAAACCAGATTGCTTTTTTACTGAAAAAAATAAAGCCTTATGGCTTGTTTTTGGCGAGAGGAGGTGACTTGCCTAAAATGAATGGATCAACATTGGCTCCTATGAACATGCCGTCTTGTGTAAGTCAAGACGTTTTTCTAAATTAAAAAAAAAGCAGAACGGCCTCATAGGTTTTTGGTTGCCGTGAACTTTCGAGGGTGAAAAAAGCAGTGTCTTCTGCTTAAAAGAAGAATCTATGTGAAACGTGATTACATGAGTAGGTTTGAGAGCACTAAGAATACCGATCTGGAATTTGATCTTATTTGAACTAATTTAACCTGAAGGTTATGATCTAGGTACCTCAAAATGTGACTCAAGTGAATTTACGAACAGACAGAGTTACTCTGTGAATTTGATGTCAAATGCTCTCAAAAAGTACAACGCAGGGGATCAATCTGGCCTCACCAGCCGCCCGCTCCGAGCACGTCGTGTTCTGTCGGCCACTCGGTCACATTTTAGCACAGCATTCAATGGGATATATTGCATACATAAATGGAAACTGAGATGGGTACATCAGCAATATCCTCTTGAACTATCACCGCCACGATACATGGGCTTGGTTGGCATGCTTTGAGGAGAGCCTTACCACGTCAGATGCTGGCAACGTTCCCACATTCGTCTCTTGTTTGATCTTTCAATAGCATTTGGCTATAATTGACCGGAACTAAAAAAAAAACGTTGCGCTCAGTGTAAACAAGCTGTTTCCAAATGGAGCTGCGTATGACAGTTAACTATGGCTGCATCACACCTAATAGCACCAAAGACCAGCGACTGGTCGGCTGAGACTCGGCGCATCGCAACACACCACTGCGTATGTGCCGTCTGTGAGCGAGCGAGCATTAGCGAGACCCGATTAATCTGCCTGTCGGATCATGTCGACGCTTCAAATCAATTACTCCACGACAGATGCTAGGGTGCACTGCGCAACAATTTGCAGCCGAAGCCGCCGCTTTCAAATTAACTGTCATTAATTTCATACAGGTCCAATATTGGACTGGCCTAATAAGATTTGCTGAGGATTAGTGCGCGTTGCGCTGTGGCAGTTGCATCTCTTCAGTCAGTCTGGTCAACACCGGAATAATCTGAGGGTCCAGGCTCAGCGGGGAATTCGAATATGAAATGCTGGCAGCCTACTACCAGGACATTTCTTGTAAAAACTCCTTCACAGACCTCCTGGCACTAACAGAAGTGTACACCGTCGCTGCTAACGTCGTTCGGACGCGCAGCTTTGGCGATGATATTCCACCGGGGAAAACAGTGAGAGCAACGTTTCTTCTCTGAGAGCCTAATCGGAAGGTCGGTACCAGACGCACCTTGCCGTGCGCAGCCATGCCCAGCGCGCGCCTCCCTTTTTCGGTGGCTGGACGCACCCCTGCCGTCGCCCGCTGCCTGCGCAGTGAGGAGCAGGTGCAGATGGGGGTCAAACGAGGGGTTCGGCAGCACGTCAACAGACA
Organism: Pollicipes pollicipes; assembly: GCF_011947565.3. Classification (NCBI taxonomy): domain Eukaryota; kingdom Metazoa; phylum Arthropoda; class Thecostraca; order Pollicipedomorpha; family Pollicipedidae; genus Pollicipes; species Pollicipes pollicipes. The sequence continues at coordinate 12,509,829 of NW_023596448.1, read as the reverse complement.
GAGAAGTCGGCCGGGTCGAAGCGACGCCATCGATTGCTGCTGGGCGCAGGAAGCAGCCCCACCCAGCCAGCGGCTTATCAGCCCGAAAAACAGCCCCACCCAGCCAGCGGCTTATCAGCTCCAAAAGCAGTCCCACCCAGCCAGCGACCTATCAGCCCCAAAGCACACGCACATTGCGCTTGGCACGGCTCGGGCCTTTCCAGCCGCGGGCGGAGCCAGTAGCAAACCGGGTTTTGTGACATCAGAACAAGCAACCATCTTAATTTGTAAACCTGCCAATACGGCCACACAACATGGCTAGTATGTTACGCTACACCTGGACGTGGATATCTATCCCGTGGACAGACACCTCATAGTGCATGGCTCTTTATCGACCCTATATCAAACTTATCAAAAGGTCAGGTGAAATCGGTGAAGCGTGGTAATGGCTGACATAGCTGCAAAAATGATCGTGGGAACTTTCTAGACGCTGAATGCTGCAGGTGGAGCCATACGAGGGTGAGATCGATGTGGCAAATATCACTCTTGGAATGGGGCATGATCAACTATCACAACTAACACAATAAAATATATATATATATATATATATACATATCTGTGTGTGTGTGTGTGTGTGTGTGTGTGTGGTGTGTGTGTGTGTGTGTGTGTGTGTGTGTGTGTGTGTGTGTGTGTGTGTGTGTGTGTGTGTGAGTGTGTGTGTGTGTGTGTGTTGTGTGTGTGTGTGTGTGTGTGTGTGTGTGTGTGTGTGTGTGTGTGTGTGTGTGTGTGTGTGTGTGTGTGTGTGTGTTTGTGTGGTGTGTGTGTGTGTGTGTGTGTGTGTGTGTGTGTGTGTGTGTGTGTGTGTGTGTGTGTGCATGTGTCTGCTTTTAATCTAGTATTGGGTGATTTTGGAGTTGTATCTCCGATATTTCGATTGTGAAGATAACATATCCAAGACATTCACACTCACGATCAAGCTTTTAACTAAGGTGGGGCATAACGATTATATATTTACTTTTGCGGATTCTTATTAGTGCGATTCTTAGAAAGCATTGCCATCTCACCTGTTCTGCTGGGTGAATTAATGACTTAAAGACATAACCTGTGTTACCAATCGTGAGAACTCGCTGGGACCAATACTCTGGCCTTTTCGTGAAGCTGCATCTTTGTAAGAAGATGAAACAGCAGGGGTCGGATCACGTCCCCTCCCCCTTTCCAAGGCGCGGGAACTTTATAATTCCAAGGCGGCAGCATGTGAATAACGGCTGTAGGAGGTGCCGCCTTATGAGTGTGGAAGGCTTCCGTTCCCGGCATTCTACTTACCGATAGCAGAGAATGCAGCTGCTTACTCTTTCAAAATCATGCTTCACGACGTTGCATTTTAAGATGGCGCCTTTCGGTTGTATCTCCAAGATAACCACCTTCACGATGAGGCTTTTAGCTGAGACGTGGCATAACGATTATATATCTGCCTTTGTGGAGTCACCTCTCTCCCTCTCACTCTCCATGATCTTTAGGTAAAATGAGTTTTGCATCTCTGAGATGGCTTTGCCTCCAAGCCCCGCCCCCTCCTGATGGTCTCGGTCCTGCTTATATGTAACTGAAATAACCAACAACCAATCAAAAATGCTAACAGAAAAACCTGTTTTTTGTGGGTGGTTGTGCCTTTGGTTGTAAGGTTTCCAGAAACGAGTAAATAGAGCAAAGTCAACGTCTACTGGCTATACCACCGGCTGTACAGTCTCGGCCTAAACCTCTGATGCCTTTGCTGAGACGCTGTGCCGAGAGACAGCGGAGTGTTGAGGCACAGCTTCCAGGAGCGGCACCATCTATAAGCCGGGCTGATATACAAGATGTCAGTTCGTATTTATACGATGTCATTCGCAGGATGATTGTAAGTGACAGAAGCCATTCCGCATCCTATATCCCTCTTTGTATGTGCAGATGTTTCTATGTGTCATAATAGCTGTATCCGTATGTACATTGCGTATCTTGTCTTCTGTGATAGTGACTGAGCTTGCTTGGGTGAGGCACAAAGCCACCCACCGTGCATGACGTAACCGAAATGAGATCTGCAGCTCTGGCTGGTTATCATGCAATGGTCGAAATGTCATGTATTTTTTTCACCGCCCAGTGGCGCAAATTCCCGTGCTAGTTACGCCACGCCGACCGTAAGACAAACAATGCAATGCCCTGGAAAATCCTTCACCCTGAAAAGGGGGCTGAAGCCCGTCTCGTATAATACCACAAACGCTAGAAGCTAGAAAAATCAGACTGGGTGTGGTCGGAAGTCATGGGGTGAGCAATGCGAAGACTAAGCAATTTCATTAAGGTGTAACTAGGTTCCGAAAGATATCCCACGTTTTTTTCTGTCGACGTTCTTGCAGCTTTTATTGTTGCACCTGTGGCCAAGAAACTTCACATGTGCATAATAAATGGCAAATACCTTGTAAAATTACTGGCAGTACCTATCCTGTCAGTTAGCTTGGACGTTATCTTGTGTCAATTGCCAACCTGGTTGTTGATCCATGATGCTAAGTAATCGCTGTTCAGTCTCCGTTATTAACTACAAGCAAGCCAATTCACTGTTTCATGTGGAGCGTTTGAAAACCGTTTACTGGCTGTCGGCAATACATTTTGCACCAGAGAGTTCTGGTTGCCGGCCAAACTAAGCTCAGTGTTAATCTCCTCCAAAAGGAGCACTCTAAGTCACCCGAGACCGCCCCCCCCCCCCCCCCCCTCCTGTCACTGCTAGGATGGCTTGAGTCGCCGTCAGTGCACTTCACCAGCCACTCCGATACTCAGCTGACACCCAGCCGACAATAACGTGTCACTCGACTGTCATCCGTGCCACTGACCTGTCGGTAACTCTGTCCGTGGTGTCGGGTGGAAGTTAAAAAAGTGCTACCAGGGCAGAAACAGAACAAAGTTTGCCGCTAATCGAAACACTGTGAGGAATGGATAAGGGGATGCTTGGGTAGGATGTTGTCGACATTGCTGCTTATTTGCGTATTGCATTGCGCTGCTTATTCTAAACAGGCTTGACCAGCTCCCGCCTGAGGGAGGGAACTGACATTCATCAATAGGGTTTTTTTCGAGCACAGGTCGAAAACGAACGCTCGCAGCAAAACAACATTTCAAGTGCCTCTTCATCCATCAACTTGACAGTCTTCATGCAAATTTGAACATTTGGCGCACTAAGATCAGTGACCTAGGTCAGGTCAAAGGGGACAACCTCTAAAAACTTTGACCATACGTGACTTGTTGGGGTTATTTTCCATTGTTCAAACTTGTTGTGGTAATAAGACATGGTGGTACCTTCAGTTTTATCGTTCAGGTTTTTTGCACAATGCGAGGTTAGTGACCCAAAGACGTCATGTTGTGTTATTTTTCGTAAGCAATGCAAATCTGTAAACATTTTTGTGTAGTTTTAGTGTTTGTATATAAGGAAAAGGGTGCTAAGTTACAGGCACACTTATTATATGACCACTGAGCACATGACCTTGGCTCAGGTCATGATCTCTTTCTTCGGGCATTCTCTGCAAAACACGCGAAGGTTATTGTACGCGGTGATTTTGGACGCAAGATTAAATCCTCCGCCGAAGACATGTTGCATATCATTCCAACGCGTAATAAAGTCACAATATGTCATGCAAGCACATGCAAGTTCATATGAGATCATCCAAGATCAATGGCCCATGTCGCTAGTTACGGAAAGGCCAGATGAGCGTGCACAACGCGTGTAACCATCTCCTTATCGTTTTTGCAGAGCTGACGAGGTCTTATTTCATGTGCCAAAGTACTTGTTTTCAGTTTGTTGCAAAGACATTACTAAGTGTCGAAGGTACAGTGTATACTGTAGACAACAGCTATACGATTTTTAGTATATATCGAATATTTAGTGTCGAAGGTACAGTGTATACTGTAGACAACAGCTATACGATTTTTAGTATGCGTAGATGTGCAATACACTATTTCTGACCACAGATAAGCATTGTAACGGTTATAAAGGGTGACCATCATCATGCTTTCATAGGGTGACTTCCAGGTCACCCTAAAATGTTATGTTTGTGCCTGGAATACGTTTGTGTCACAGCTGCATATAATAAAATAAACTCAGAGCACATTGTGAAGAAAAGTATCGTTCTTGTAGGCCATTAGAAAAGCAATCTTAAACGGTGACCTGATCTGACCTGACCATTGTGGGAGAACAGAAATTGTCGGAACCGACTTCCCAGTCTTAAAACACGCGCTCGGGGGGGGGGGGTCAAATTTCTCCCCCCAAAGTTTTTTTTCCAGAATGAGTTCCGAAAGGCGGGGTGTACCCGCACCATGTTTTGTATAGCTGTAGACAATTAGAAAGCGGATCATTTCATATAAACAATTTGGATGTACCTTGTAAGGTCACTGACCTATGGCAGGTCAATTTCAGGCCATGGTTTCAGCGAGCGCAATTCATAGGGAATCGTTCAGTCTGGTGCATCAACGGAATGTTTGACGAAGCCATACATCTCTGAGACGCTTTCTTAGGCAACACAAATAATAAATGATCAAATTACGTTGACCTAAGGTCAGGTATCATGGTCAGACTAAGGTCAAAACCAACCTATTTTATTACTCTAGGGAATGTTGTATGGGTAGATTCTGGTGCTCATTTCGAATTTATTGATAGCAAGAACCGCATTATACATCTTTCACCGACTTCTTAGAGGTAAGAATAGGTCATTGACCTAAGATGATCCAGGTCAGCATTTTGCTTTTAGGGACATACTGTCTGGCATTATCTTTGTCACTTACTGAAACACAAAACTTAGAGTAGTCTCGTACGATTTTGGTCATCATGACCTCAAAATATCAAACAAGATCACTGATCTTAAATGACCTTGTGACCTTTTGCTTATAAACAGTTATCTAGGTTCTTGGGGTACTTTGGAGACCAACTTGGAATTTGACCCTGTTTGACCTAATTCGACCTAAAGGTCATAGCCTAAGAACCTTAAACTCTGACATAAGTTAGTTCACGTGCAGGTCAATACACCCTGTGAATTCCCCAAAATTTCTGGCGGTCAAATCCTCCCCCCCCCCACCCCACCCGAGCGAAGGGTATCTAGCCGGCCACCCTGGGCGCGTGTTAACACTTATTTCTGTGTGCACAATATTCGTCCTGACGTGCACGCATATGTTTTAACTGCATATATTGGAACGGCCGTATTTGCCCGTTCGCCACCTCTGGTGACCTAACATAAAGCAGTTGGTGTGCACTCTTATCAATTTGACGAGACGTTTAAAAGGGTATCTTATTTTTCTAATGCGGCGTCTGGAAATTAGAGATCCCAGGTGGAAGTCAACTTCCCCCGCCCGAGCGCGAGTTAAAAGCCAGCCTGAAGATGAGATGCCAAACGTGAAGATGCAACCAAGGTTTCTCTATATCATCGTCTGATCATGCGTGGTCTTAAAGGGAATGCTCCACATTTGAGGATGTTAAAGCAAGAATAAGATATGATGAAATATGCTCACCTTATAACTTTTAGCGTACTTATAGGGGGAGGAGACTTGTCTGGACAACATAATTTCTCTACTACATAAATGTGCCCTTCAGTGCGTCATTGCATGATTGTGTCATCATATATTGCACAACACTGACTGAGAGCCAGTTGGCGGCTGTTTTATCTGGCAACTGTGTTCACGAACGTAAGATATGGAGCACTCAACGATTGCATTTTCTTGAGCTTGATAACGTCATGGTTAGTGGAATGACAGGATTAAATGGCATTAATATGGCATCATAAGTGTCTGGGTTACCTTGAAATGGTCTGCGCGAAAACGTCTAGACATCCTCACGGGCATGTTGCTCAGAAGCTCGATGGGTTTAGTTCTTGAGAAGAGCAGGCTGTGAACTACACCGAATGCTCCTTAAGATGGCTGTTGCCTTTCCAAATATCTTGCAAATGTTGAATATCTTTTTAATGTCAAAATTGTGTTCCCCTTTGAACATTTTGTATTGGTCCCGCTGCTATCAATGTTTGGCATGGCATTGGACAGCCTGAGTAATGTTTTCCAGATCCACAAGAGCTCCGATGGTCGAGGGGTGTCACAATCTCTGGACCGCTAATGCAGTAATGCATTTTGCGAGGAACATCTTTTTGAAAGTTCAGTGCAAACTTTGGGTGTCTGGTGATGTTTGCATACGAAATGTTAAGAGGCATGCTTCCTCAGCCAGTGAGCAGCGAAATCGCTTACGCTCTGGTACGATTGTATGCCTTCGGCCGACGCTCAATACCATATTCCTTGTTGCAATCGTTTCTTTGTTGCTCCGTGTACAGCCCCTCCATCAAGGAGCCTGCCTGCATCCTTCCAATCGGGTACTCTCCGGCTTAGTCCCGATAGCGGCACAGCTCCTGGTGTGGTTCGTTGCCATGAAAGTAGCAAAACCTACAGCACCATGGCGATAATGGGGCCGTATGCACTTAGAGTGTCATCAAACGCTGCGTTCATAGCTACGCCCACGATGGACTTCCTAAGCAATGTCCCTACACAGCCCAGGACACTCATGGGGGTGTGCATCATGCCCAAATGAAGAATGAGGTTGGTCCTGCGCTGAGGGCCATTTGATTAGACGAGGCGTGCAGTTTAATACAAGTGGAGGTCGGCTTCGAGACGGGTGTGCTGCATCCCGAAGGCATTGAGAGTCCTTTCGAGACACACAAGCGAAGACAGAGTGGTGGCTGGGTGTCAGGCGGCGGGTCGATCATCGGCCCGAACACCACCAGTGTCCTGAGCTTCAGCGCAGAGCCCGCCACCAGTCGGTCTTGTTGAGCATTGAAGCCGATCCATCCGGCCGGCTTGTCAGTCTGGTGATTTCCAACAGTAATGCTGTGCTTCACTGCTGACTGAACCTGTCGGCAGTGAACTGAACCAAGCCGTGACTCTTCCGCGGACAGAGCCTTTGTTGGTAGCTAAAGAGCGTTCAGATCGGAAGACCCCTGGTTCCAAGAGTGTTCAGATCGGAAGGCCCTGGTTCTAATAGTGTTCAGATTGGAAGGCCCCTGGTTCCAAGAGTGCACAGATCGGAAGGCCCCTGGTTCCAAGAGTGTTCAGATCGGAAGGCCCTGGTTCCAAGAGTGTTCAGATCAGAAGGTCCTGGTTCCAAGAGTGTTCAGATCGGAAGGTCCCTGGTTCCAAGAGTGTTCAGATCGGAAGGCCCTGGTTCCAAGAGTGTTCAGATCGGAAGGCCCTGGTTCCAAGAGTGTTCAGATCGGAGGGCCCCTGGTTCCGCTGCAACTAGCCTCGTGGGGGAGTCGCGGAGGGTACACCTCACCATCGTCGTGGTGCTGAAGAGGTGCTTAAAAGGCACCAAGACTCACTAGTAGCATAGGGACTGTCTGGAGACAACTTGAGAGCACCTGGCTGAGATTGGGAACCGAAAGCACCGAAATGCAATTTGCTTACACGTCAGCCAAAATCTGGTGGCTGTATGTGATACTGTGGCCGCGGCATTTGTACTTTGTTTTTCTGAGAGCTGTGTTGTCAGCTTAGTTTAGTGGTCCCAGTGATCCACACTTATTGCTAGGATGTAACTTTTTAGAATGCACGTCGTGGCGATGCTGACCGTGTTGCATTTCTGAGTGTCGCTCCACACTGACTGTTTATTGTGGTTGATGTATGGCACTTATGCTTGTGGCCATCATTTCACATCAAGCATGTTGTGCTGATTATTTGTGTTTGCTTGACTGTATTTGCATTTGTTAACGGTAATTGCATTTCTGTTGGTTTGAGATCCATGGCTCATAATGCGATGTCCTCATATCAGGTGTACTATGCCCCAGTGACGTAGCCATGCTTGACAAATGATTAGAGCATCCATTTTGCTTCTTTGTTTCTGTTCTTCGTCATAGCCTTTTTGTTTTATTGCATTTGCCTTATTGTCCACACTGTCACTCGTGCGACCCGTAACATCACTGTCCACTTGTTACCAGTTCCGGGATGCTGCTGCGGGCCCGCTGCCAAATTTAGCTTGCTGCTACCAGGGACTTTTTCTGACAGCATTCACTCAACCTCTTCCGCTTAGACATTGGAGGTGGGCTGCTCAGCAGTTGCTGGTATTTTTTCTCCATCGTTTTCAACCCTCATGCCATATTATTATCTAATTCTCATCCACTATTTTCATACAAGCACACATCTTACCTTCACTTGCTCAGCTCCTGCACATAAATGCTCAAAACTGTCACTTAGACCATATCCTGACATTGAAATGTGCTTAATAATCAATGGGCTGGAAATCAACCCAGGACTCCTAGCGACCAAGAATGTCACAATATCACATGTTGACATAAACAGCGTCACATCTCCAGGATACCCGGACGAGCTTGCTCTCCTCACCACATTTAACAACATTGACATCTTGCTTCTGACTGGGGCCAAACTTGACTCACAGGTCCATTCTACCTTGTACAATTTACATAACTACCACAACCCAATGACAAAGCACAGGACTCGACATGGAAGGGGGAGTGGCAGCATACTTTAAACCAACACTCCCAGCAAAGAGAGTATCTGATCTCGAACTGGAAGGCGTTGAATGGGTTTGGTCCCTCACCAAAATCAAATCGGAAGTTATTGCAGTTTGCTGTGTCTATGCCCCACCCAATCTCTCCAACAGTCGACTGATAGGGTTTTTAGATATCTTGTCAGACAGTGTTGGTATGGCACAAACACGTAACCCCACATCTAAATTGATATTAGGAGACTTCAGTGCTGGTAATAACTATCTAACTTAAGTTCACAAGTTCACTCTACACTCTAAGTTCACAATTATATCTTTTCATTCGAAGTAAGTTTGAAACACACAGTTGAATCACTCAATCTGACATAACTCATTGATCAGCCAACACACATTACACGAGATACATCCAGCTTGCGAGTCTTAATGCTGACATCGGACACAAACATCATTGGGGGCACTGTCTGCAGTGGGGTTTGCTCATCCCCCCCCCTTTTCACTAATAGATCACATTCCTACCTTTGTCACTTTCAAAGTTGCATCGCCACCTTTAAAGGCATCAGACAATTATCAGATTACACAAACATGGATGCAGACAAACTTTCACAGCTTCTGGTAAACACAGACTGGAACAGAGTACTTGATCCTGACATTGACACCGCGACAAATAACTTCACGCAGACCATGCTCGCAGCAGTTGCTGAAGCCATCCAAATAAAGATAATCCGGATAAGAAATTGCGACAAATCTTGGGCCAATGCTGCACTTAAGAGAAAGAGAGGTGAGGAGAAGGGACATTGAGAATGGGCTGCTGTCTTAGAAGCAATGTGGATACCGTCCAAAACATAGCACACAAATTCAGTTGGTATATTTAATTGAACAATCTTATGCGGCTCTGGAACGAGACAATGACTTTACAGCCATTTACTTGGACATAAATAAATATTTTGACAAGATATGGTATAAGGGCCTCATACTCAAGTGCAATAACTATTGTGGTTTGTCAGGAACTCTCCTAAATTGGCTAGAATCGTATCTCTCAGACCGTAAGCAGAAAATTAAGGTGCGCAACAGTTTCAGCACGCTTAGGACCATACATGCTGGATGCCCGCAGTGGTCTGTTCTGGGACCTCTCCTTGCGCTTATATATCTTAACGACCTAGCCGACAAAACTGATAATGACGCATTGCTCTTTGCCGACGATACTACGCTATACACAGCTCACTCACACGACCCAGTTACCCTACAAGCGGCTAGCCAACACGACTTACATATTATACAAGAGTTCGGCAAAGACTGACTCATCACGTTCAGCGCCACGACAAAAATAAACAAACGTTCACCAACAGATACACACACAACTCACCGCAGCTGGCATTTGATGGCCAACGAATTCCTTCCGTTACAAGTCACAAACACCCTGGCCTGACGATATCCACTGATTTGCACTTTCATCAGCACGTCAATGACACCATCTCCAAAATCGCTAGAGCCGTTGGACCTCTCTACCCACTATCGCGACTTCTGCCTCGGCATATCCTCAACCACATATATACGACTTACATTCTTCCTTTTTTGATTATTGTGACGTAGTATACGACGGACTTTTGACAACCAGCAACTCCCTTGGATTTGACAGATTACAGTACAGAGCAACAAGACTAATCACCGGTGCAGTCTACAGAACATACACTGGTGTACTGTTGGACAATTTGGGAAGGAAGCACTCTCAAATCACGAAGAAACATGCACAAACTGACGCTGTTCCACACCTTCGTCCGCACCAACAACTACTGCCAACAAACGTCACTGCACTTCTACCTGACACACGGGCACTTGCAGCAGGACGCTCAGTACGCAGTGCAATGACACTCACACCGAACGGAACCTCAACATACCAAGAATCCCACACGGGAAATGTGCCAGCGCTGCGGTGTGGCCGCGCCTCCGGTGTATCACAGCTTTAGATTCAGACATGGTAACATCCTAAATACTAGGCTGAGATTGGGAATGTCAGACATGAATGTCCACCAGTTCGAAATTCAAAATCCAACTACACCTGGTTCCACTTGCTTGTGTGGTTATTCATATGAAGACCCTAAACACTTTGTACTCAACTGTCTGCGCTATCATGAAATCCGGATCACAACGCTACGTAAAACAGACTGGTATCATTCCAAACTTTTCTGAGCTCACTCACAACGAGCCACTAAGTATTTATCTTAGAAGTAGCGATTTACAGGATCACAATGGGCAGCAGATAACAAAAAAATTCCAATAATTTCTTTTTCAGACCAAACGATTCGCCTAAAAACTTCCAGCGGGCGCGGGCTGCAGACGGGCTGCTGGGTGGCGTTGCCGGGTCGGGCGTCCGCCGGCGGCCCGGGACGGCTATATGTGTAGACTGGAGTGGCGGCGGGCGCCTGGCCGTGTCGTCTTAGGGATCGGATGAGTGGGCGGTGGGTCATGAGTTCCCTAGCGGCGATGACCAAGTCTTGTTATTGTTAGGGGAAGCGCTCAGATTTAAACGTCCCGCTTACGCGCCAAACCACTTATAACATTATGTTCTGCTTCATGTCCATAATATAAAATAAACATCGAAGCAAATCAAAACCTGACCAGAATAACTCTAGCTAAAATGCCTCTTCAGGCCTATACTATTGGCGCTCATGCTCCTGCACGGAGAGCGGAGCGATGACTTCCTCCTTCAGCAGCACTGTCTCAGGACAGTACCGCCGTACTTCTTCGTGGCAGGGCACCACAATTATGCTCGCTAACAGAACTGACGTGTGAGACAGACGAAGCACGTTCCCGAGCTGACCAGGGAGGAGCCACTGGCAGGCGCACACCCCTGACGACACTTGGACAGCGGGACCGAGTGCCAGCCAATCGGATGTTGGGTGACCTCGGTTCGCCGCTGTACCGCGTCTTCTGGCCAGCTCCTGGGACAACAGAAGATCTGGCTTAAAATTTGGAGACTCGACTGGCCCACTAAATTTTTGGTGCTCTCCCCCTGAAGAAACTCCCGTGACCTCGCCCTCTCCAAAAAAGGAAGCTACAGATATTGCCAACTTTTGTTGGAGCGTCGAAGTATCCGCCATCATACCGGCTGTCTGAACTGCGGCAGTTAACCCCAAAGCGCTCTTGAATGTAGTGAACTGCAGCTTTACCACTGAAAGCAAAGTATACAGCGTTGCACGCTACAACTGCAACTGCAACAGCCGCAGCGCAGGCCTTTAGCGTACAAACTACTGCACGTGTGAGAGAGAAATCGTATGCTATGGTTATTACACCACCAGGCAGATCGGCATGGAAGACAACGAAGAGGAGCTACGTTCACATAGTAATGATGACTACATCATTGTAATGATGACTACATCAGTGGTAGAGGAATGTGACGGCTGACGGCTGGTAAAACTGCGCTCAAGGTCTGTTTAGATGTCGTGAAACCGTACGTAAGAGGTATGATCTGAGTTTGACACTGGAACTCTCACGTGACGTTGAATAAGGCCTCGTGGCCGAAGAATAACCCCAGAAATGAGCTCGCCATCTATGACAACCTTCTTAAAAAGGTGTCCCACGACCATCTATGTCATCCAAATCAAAATTAGAAAATTGGTTGGCATTCAAGATGGTGGCACCCGCAATCTTGAATTCTAAAAAACTGCTTAAGATTGCGTAACTAGCAACTAAGTTACTTTTACTTTTCTTATCATATAAATCATATCTCCGTGAAACATTTTCAGCATTTAACATTACATGGTCAACATTTTTGCACCTAGGCTATAAAACTTTCTTGGTGAACCAACTACCTTCAACAGAGCAGATGTTTGCGTCGGTAAGTCATCCAGAGCGACGAAATGCCTTCATCATAGGAAACAGTTGTGCCGATCCCACGCACCGTTTACCACCAGTGCAAACATCTAAATGAACTGTGTGCTGCATTCAGTGGACACATCCACCAATATTATTTTAATGTGGTGACAGAATGGTCGAGGATAATGACGCCATTTACAAGCACTGACCGCGACAGGCTCACGTCTTCACCATGTCCGATGGGACACCAGGGCCCAATATCTGGTGGCACGCCGCACTGGTGCCGGCGTCACGTGCCGCCAATATCGCCGGCCTCCTTTCAGAGTCGGTCTTGAGGCACGTGGACCTTGGGGAGGCTCAGCTGCCGCTGCTTGTTATGCAGTGCGAGAAGTGGTCTCTCTACAGCGAAATGCATAGGGCGTTCAAGGTCAGTTCTTTGCCGGCGACGAGAAGATTATCAGCGTCTGAAAGAGCGAGAGATCAACATGATCAGCGTCTGCAAGGGAGAGCGATCAAGACGATCAGTGTCTGGAGGAACGAGCGATCAAGTTGACTTTTGCAGTAACATGCTTTAGGCATTATGATATGGGGTAAGTTTAAACGTTATTTGCCACCTTAGCCAAAGGCATTGTAGCCCTTAATTTCGGTAAAACCACGCCTCTGAGGTGTGTTGCAGACGTCAAGGTTTCGGTTGCAGTGAAATGCATTAGGCATTGGATTGAGGACTGCATTTTAAATGAGAAAGCGGTAGGAAAGTGCAATCTATGGGCGAAATTTCCAGGTAAAGTCCCATTGCAACCACAGGAGAGATTTGGAGAGAGAGATTTACGGGGAGATTTGGAAGGATTTGGCCGCGTGAGTCACATGTCAGCGGATTGTACAATACAATAGGTTGTATCAAATCTGGATCACAAAGAAGAAAACAAATTGTAATATACCCGTGCTGCCTTCGCGTTTCAAGCTTTGTTCCTCATTGTTCATTGTTTGTTTTTGTTCTTGTTCATTAGATTTGCTTGTAGCTGCTTTTTCCGACATTTCCGACCTGTTCTTCCAAGAGCATTTAAGCAATTCAAGGTGTTTCCAGTTACCACATAGCTGGTACCAGGCAGTACATCACTACCAAAGTTTCATTACATTCAGTTCAGAATTGTGGGTACCGTCGTGTCTTAAATGCAATGCAATGTGTTTTGGGTCGCCGAATGACTAAGTTAAAGGGAATGTTTCACATTTGAAGATATTTACGCAAACATCAAATATGACGATAAAAGTCCACTTGCAACTATTGGTAGGCTTTTAAGTGGATAAGACTGCTCTAGACAACATAATTTCTGTGTTTCGTAAATATGCTCCTCGATACGTCATTGTTTGATTATGTCATCGTGTCTTGAATAATATTGATTAATATCCATTTGACGGCCGTTGTATCTGGGAATCGTGCTCACGAACGTCAGATATGAACGAATCCACCATTGTGTTTTTGGCCTTGGCCGCCGCACGGCTTTTGGAGTTGCAATAGGTGCATAACGTTTTTATTACGTCATGAACGCCAAGGTGACCTTGAAACACTCTCCCAAAAAGTCTCGCCATCTTCACGGGTGTATAGCTTAGAAAATACAGAGGTCTAGGTGTCAAGAAGGGCAGGACTGTTAACTGCGCCGAATGATCTGTAAGATGAATATTTCAGATCAAAGGGGAGTGTTGCACATCTATGTCGGGCTTTGAACTGAAAAAAGCCGTCTGGAAAACTTTTCGATGCTGTTCATAATTATGCTTTTCTAAAGCTCTATGCCCCTCTAGTTTCCGAGCTACACACTCGCGAGAATGGGGAAGGTATATCAGGGAGAGTATTTCAAACTCACCTTGGCATTTATGACATAGTAATAGCGTCATTGAAATCCTGTCATCCTATAAATCATGTGGCAGTCAAGACTAATAAAAATAGAGCTGTTCAGGTGTTCATATCTGGCGTGCGAGAGCATGATTTCCAGATATAACAGTCGTGAATTAGCTCCCAATGCTGTGCACGGTATAACGACGAACCGTACTGTCACATGGCTTACCATACAGTACAATGACTCATTGCATCATCATTATGGAAATGTTTTACATTTAGAGATATTAAAGCAAGCATCAAATATAATGAAATAAGCTCACTTAGTGCACCTATATATTGCTGCTTTTTAATCCGGAAAACATTGCTCTAGACAACATAATTCCTCTGTTTAGTAAACATATCACGTAATATGTCATTATTGATTGCGTCATTGTACCTTGTTAACGTTAAATGAAAGCAAATTAACGGCCGGTTTACCTGGACATTCTGTCCACGAACCCCATACATAAGCGACTCGTCAATTTCATTTTTGGCCTTGATCGTCACATGGCAAATCAAATGATAAGAAATGAGTGTCATTGTTATACCATCATGGATGCCTCGATGACCTTGAAATAGTCTTCCCGAAATGGTCTACACATCTTTGAGGGCATGTAGCTCAGAAACTAAAAGGCTATAGGTCTAAGTGGGGCAGGGCTGTGAATGGCACAGAATGATCTTTAAGATTAGTATTTCACTCCGAAACCCCACACAGATGCGGAGCGGTCCTCTCTAGCGACCAAGGCCGGCGATAGCTTCGCCATCAGATTACCCCCGCGTGAGGTCTGGGGCTGAGGGCCCATTTCCGGAGCGGCGCTGTGAATGCTAATCCTTTCCTACTATACAAGTAAAGCAAAATGCACATGCGAAAGCTACTTGCGGCCTACCGACTAAACGTATGCACTGACCTTCTAAAACGTCCCAAAGCACTTCTTTCCGGCGCGCCATTAACTTCGGTCGCCCGATGGCCGCCGCCAAGCTTTGATTACGGGGCTGACGCAGCGAAACCTAACGGGACTGCAAGGTCAGGCGTCCGGTTCTTTTTTATTCAAGACGGTCAGCGGACATGGTAAAAGCTACGTCTGCTCAAGCGTAGTTGGCAAAAAATCGAAGACCATTTCTTGGAGTGATGACTGGAGTAGTGCTGATTTTATGTTGTACATTAACTGAAAAACTATGTTTATCGATAAATTCTTGGTGTGTCTAGAACCTTCGTGTAAACGAGTTGTGACAGTCACATATATTGTGGACATTCTTCTAATGAATGCGTGAATTAATTCACTACAAATTCTTAAGCACATTATGGTGAATTATGCGCGGTTCCTGCTCTCCGGTATGCACGGGAGAAGGCAAAAGCACAATAGCATATGTACATGTATATATATATATATATATATATATATATATATATATATATTCATATTTATAAAGATAATCAGATCATAAGTAGACGTTAACCAAAAGTTTTCCGCGCTTGTTCCCTTATCGTGACTTCCCACGACGCGGTCCCGGCCCCAACCATTTGAGAAAATCGACAATCACGATAAGTTCACATGAAAGGGCAATACCGTACCCAGAAATATGTTTGTGCATATATGCACATGCAAATATGCAAAAATATGCCGGGGATGCTTGTGCATATATTGCCTTTTACTGCATTATTGTTTAAATCTATTGCTATTTTGGTATGCTGCGAATCCGAGAGTAACAATTTCTTTCACTTGGCTTGTAATGCAACATAACAGTAAATCAGTGGAACATCAGCATAACACTGCCAATAATGGTCGGTAAATGACCGAAATCCTGTTCGCTAATATCATATTTGGCGCATCGTGCTGGTGTAACATTAATCGACCAGTGAAACCTTCGATATTGACGTCAGAAAACGAACTAACGCACAGCGCTGTAGAGTCCCTCAAAGCAGCGTAATCTATTTTATTTGTTTGCGTGCAAATGTATGCTTCACCCGGTGGCAGCTGAACAGCTTCGGAGTGAAGGTATGCTCAGATTTGTTGTGTTGTACTGCTAGTTGTTGTTGCCAAGCCCTATATTGTGAAGTGTTGTTCATGTGAAACACTTAGCTAACTTGCCACGCTCCTCACGCCTACAGGCACTAACTAAATGCCGAATGAAACTATACCGCCAACTCGTGAATTCGATTTCGGCATATTGTTCGGCATATTGTTCAAGCCTTCTGGATTCGAGGCATGTCTTAAAACTGCCACTCACGCTATTCACTCAATACCACAATAGAATACCGCGGTACAGATATGCGCTGTAAAAAGACCGTATCCACACTGTTAACAGTGCTGGATTGTTCGGCGATCAGCAACACAACACGCAACAGGCTCTGTTATCCAATCTTACGGCGACGCAGTGGACACAATTCGCCAACTATAGATCTTCTGCAGAGGGTCGGGATATTCTGCAAAGCCGCTCCCCGCCGATATTTGGAATCCGCTAGAGCCGAGATGGCGATGCCTGCAGGCAACGGCCGGATAGGTTCGACTGTTTGGTGCTTTCCACTGATTTAATGTCGGCGCAGATGTGTGGGATGGACCAGGGGCTAGCCTATCTTAATGCTTGATGGGTCGTTGGACTACTCCTTTCAGTTCTACGAGTACAAATGCCACGTGTGGTCTTTGCTAAGGAAGATTCTGGCTTTCCGCTGCCTTCGCGAAATTTCCAGCACAGCGTAACAGGAAAGGAGATGCGAAGAAGTGAATGACTTAGTCAAGGTCTTATAGAAATATCTAGCATTATATCATAATCGCTGATTACATGTTTCGCGAAAGTGGGTGCGAAATGCCCGCCTTCACAGAATTTTCATTAGGTCATTGCTATTTTCCAATCAAGGCTAGACACCTTAGCAGAGTATCTAATACATGCACATGAGTCTGAACGTATACATATGGCGTGCAAGAATGTAAATACAGAAACCTCTCATTCCTCCTTTCTGGCATCGACCTTCAATTTGCCGCCTGTCTTGAATCAAAAACAAAACGTAATTTGTCTTTTGAATACAGGGAAGTTGACATTGTGTGTCATGTCTAACTTGGTGGACGTCTTATGGTTATCAAAAATCAAGATCTTTGGAGAAGTTGTGAGTTATAAAGGGATGAAAGATGGATAAACAGGCCCGAGGTATCTGCTTTTGACAAAGTTTTGCCAAACCTGACAGAAAATTTGTCGGCACGAGAATGTGCTGGTCTTGCGCAAGGAGCAGAATATCTCGCACATTCTGCCGCGTCTTCGTAATGCCCGAAACAATTCAGCAGAAGACAAGACCATGCCGTCAGTCAGGTATCCAACCCGGCCTTCCACGTGGAAATAGAGTGCTCTACTATGAGGACTGTTTCGCCCATCCAATTCCGCACAATCTATTGGCACAATACCTCAAATGCGCCAACAACTGTGCGTGATCGTGTCGGGCCAGATCCTGATGTATCTTCCTGAAGTATCTTCCTGAAGTCCAAATACACCTTATGAACTATGAAAAGCACGTAAGAAACCGCTTGAAATTACCTTCACAGAATACTTTCTGCAACGTCGTAGTTTTTTCGACCCATAACCTGCAAGTTTCGTGAAAATGGACAATCATATTACTAGCAGTCCACAACAATCCATTTCAGCGCTGGACGTATTTCTGACTTAACCTGCGCCCGGCCAGGGGAGAGTTGACTTCCCTCTGAGGTTGTCGAGAACAGATAAAAATCAAGGCTCGCAGCAGCGCCAAATTTGTAGTACTTGTCCCTTCTTTAGAAATTATTATCAGCCAAATTCAGTGACTTAGGTCAGATCAAAGAACCCAGCCTCTAAAAACTTTGACCACAACTCACCTTTTGGGGTCGTTTGAGATTGTTCAAACTTTCTATATTGATGGAATATGGTTTACCTACAGTTTGTATGTTCTCGACTTTCCGGAAAGGCCAAATTAGTAACCCGATGTCAGGTAAACGCTGCTATTTTTCATAAATAAGGCAATTTTTACGTATTTCTGTGCATTTTTGTTGTATTATAAGGAGAAACGAGTGCTTGCTTACATTCATGACCATCACATAATCAAAGAATACATGATCTAGCTCTATGGGCACCTTCTGCAAAACACATGTTGAGCTCTAAGTAGGCAATGTTATAGGGCAGTTTTGGGCGCAGAATCGAAGCACTCCACTGAAACCATGTTGTAACATCATTTTAATGCGTAGTGCAGTTACAATAGGTTACGTGACAGCAAACAATGTGATATGAGGTCATCCAAGGTCAATGATCTGTGTTGCCAGTAGCGGAGAAGCTAGATGAAAAGTGTGACGCGTTTAACCACCTCCTTATCGCGTTTGTAAAGATAATGACGCATAATTTCATATTACAACGTACCGGTCCTCAGTATGTTACAAACACAGTGCCGGGCATCGGAGCGGCTATATATAATCTATACTACAACTATGTCATCTTAAGCACCTGTATATAAACAGTATACTATTTCTGACCACACAAGATCATTGCACTGATCACATACACCGGGTTAGCACTTCATTGTCTCTCATTTGAATGGTTTATAAATTTGACCAAGTTGACTTCAGAATGCCTCTAGGTCGACCTAAAGTTGCATTTTTGTTCTTTCAATACGTTTGTCCGACAGCTTCACCTACTAAAATGAACTAAGTCAGAGGCACAACAGGAAAAGGCATGGTTTTTACAGGCTACTGATAGCCCAGTTTTGAACGGTGACCTGCCCCGATCTGACCCACTTGTGAAGCAGAGATGGTCGGAATGGACTTTCCACAGTCTTATTGCATGTCTCCGTGCTCTCAATATCCGTTTTGACGTGCTAGCATAGGCTAAAATGCATGCATAGGGACAACTGCTTTCGACTTTTCGTGACCTCCGGCAACCTCAAATTTGACCTAAGGTCAAACATTTGGGGTGCATTCCTTACGAATTGGCGAGGCGCATTTAAAATCGTTGTTTTTTATATGGCGTCCGAGATCCCAGGAGGACTCCCCTGACAAGAGGATCCCCGGAGGCAGTCAGCTTCCCAGAACGAGCGCGAATGCCTCAGATCCTCAGCCGGGCGCGTTTTAAGCAGGTAGTCGACATTGGGAATGCCTGGTTTAAATTGTTTGTCACGCGATGGCTCATGTTGAAATGTCTGACAGTTCTTTAAAAAAATTGAAAAATTTCGCGCAGGTCGCTTTCGTGAAAAATGTCTAACAGGAATGTAGTGCGGAGTAGTTCAGAGTTTCACCATTCGACGGAGACCGGTGTACAAGCCAGCCATTTTGTACAGATGTTTTGCTGGCCTTTCACGCTGCAGTGTGACCTGGAGTCAATTAAGTATCAAACGTGCCCTCTTGCTCCGTAGTTGATTGGTTAATATACTTGCTCACAGCGGTTTTTTTAGCATGTTGCCGTTCCTTTTACGAATTTACGTTGGCCTTTTACGAATGCTTAATTGTGCCATACATTTCAGTAAGCTGATTAAAAAAGACGCTTCGAACGACATACGCTAGTGGCTTTGGGTTCCAGAGGTACTGCTAAACATAGCTTGCTGCGTGCACCCTAAAGCCGTCATCCAGGTCGTGCCTTCCAGCAGGGTGAAAAAGTGCATTTTCTGTCGCCGACGAAATTTGGAACCGATGTAACTGTCACCTGGACCCAAATCTGTCCCGAACCGCTGGAATATAATTGAAGATACGATAAACCAGAAAACAAAGACAACTGAAATGCATTGCGGCGTAACCATCAACCATTTCGCCTCGGGAGTTCATTTACATTAAATATCATTGTATCCATTAGACACCGAACGGCAGCTGGGATTAAACCGATGTGATTATAGAATAAAGACATAACTAACGTAACCAGCCTGAAGGCCAGTAGTTTTCTGTGCCTTCTAACCAGGGGTGTAATCTTCCGTTTGAATTTATCATTTTTGTTCAATATGTTTCATTAATCATCATTTTTAGGGTTCAACCTCCCAAAACAAATTTTGAGACGCTGCGCGTTGCTCCTATCTCTGAGAAGAAAGGGGGTCAAATCTGAAGAGAAAACTGTTTAAAGTGCTTTTCGGAGGCAGGCTCAACCATTTTTCTTCCTGCGCCCTCCTTGCTTCCTCAGCCTTATCTATCTTGCGAAGCTGCATCCCTGTAGCCCTACATCGACCGCTGGCATTGTTTCATAAGCACCTGAGAAATATGTCATTTCTGGTTTTGTGACATCATCGTGCAATCAGCTGCAAGCGTTGGCAACGTTCACAATATTTGCTTAATGATTAGTGGCGCAGAGCTCGCACTTCCTTACACGGTCTCAGTCACTGGAATTTAGTACGAAGCCCGCGCAATATTGGTGTCAGCAGAAACACGAGACATTTGTGAACACCTCCACTCCCTTCATTTACCACTAAATACAACAAAATGATTATTAAAAATGCTCTATCTCTTGCCTGTCCGTCGGTGAGGGCGCTAGTGTGAGGGGCGGCCGGCAGTGCGACAGGCCCACACCAGCGATGCTCGGCATCCGGCATCTTATCTCAAAGCCGGTGGTCCTCTCGGCAGCAGGAAGCCCCGGGCGAATCTGTGACATGTGTTCCTCCAACGTCCTTAGTTCATCTCTGAATTTGCAGTTCGAGTATCCACAAAAAGCAAGCCTCCTAGATCGGCAGGGCTTTTTAACGCTATTACCAGGCAGGCCCTCCATGGCAGATCCTTAGAAACGCTGCACAGCGCCTTAATAAGCAACTGACTATTGGCTCCGTTTGTTGAGATAGTCAGCTTCTCACATGGACACAACCAACGGCAGCCCACAGCCCTGCATTGAACTTGCACTAAACCCAGCTCATTACCGTGTGGCGAGCATTCGAGTTCATCGTCTCCAATGGCACCACGTCCTAAAATGCCGCGTGGCAAACTGATCACGTTCGTCGCAAGATGCTGTGGCCAGCCATGATTCTTGCGACTGGTAATAAGTCTTATTATTTAGCACTTTATGCTGTTTAGTTTTCTAGTTGAATCTTCAGTGAAAAAAATGCGAAGACAATGATCTGAAGGGCATTTGAAAAGCATTGTGTCACGACTGATTTGTAATATCAGCAATTATATAGTATAATTGTTTAGTATATTTTTGTCACCCGCTAAAAAATATCCTGATTAAAGCCACTATATTTGGCGACACCTTGTGGCTCAATCTAATCATACAACCAAACGTCAGGGTTTCAACACATATGCTCTACACAAACTCACGCTGCAAGCTTTAGTGAATATTGACCAATAGTACGCTTTCAGTTGGGCCTAACTGGGGTGGTCTCTTGTAATGTGGTCTAGTCTGTCGTACTTTGCTTCTAGCTTCGCAATTGTCTCACCAATTGGGTCACACAAGTGTCCGTTTTTGTCACCGACAATATTCGGTAAACAGCAGCTTTTTAACCCCTGCCGTCCAGTTCAACCGTTACTTTTGCCTCCGCCCTTTCGCCAGACCGGAAGGCGGAATGTTTGACGTGCCACACAATGCTGCGGTACAGGCGCCCCGGAATTCCATTCAGAGCGTCAGATTCTATAGGCGTAACTATAGGTTTTGAGTATTTTGGATGCATGCCATGACGATATATTCTACAACGTCCTTCAGATCCGCAAGCATGTCTCGGTAAGGTGTTCTCTTCTCTGCGTAGATTCAGCTGAAAAATGGAATAGATGTGATAAGAGTATAGCATTCTGGCTCAAAGTGGTGTTCATCATAGCGTAAAATGCTGCAATGCTTCAAATTTGATAGTCATCTCAAAATCCCGCACGCGTTATAACACCTCACCAAGTGTTGCCGTGAGCTCGTTGGATGCCACGTCACCGCACGCAGGCTAGACTGCCTTCTCGCTAATGTTACAGATCGTGGGAGTTTGGCATACTCTGACCTAACGACCGCTGCTCCATGCCCGCACGAGTGATGGTGCACTCCTGTGACGAGGCTGCTTGGATGGGCTCCAGCCCCAGCGGGGGCATCAGGGGGGACGTCATTATCGCCACGGTCCCGGCGGGTATCCGGCTGCCCCGGCCTCTGCGGTCGGATCTCACGTGACCGCCTCTCTATCTGCTGCCGTCTCACCGGCGCCGCGGTCAATACGGCCGCAGGCGATAACGTGCCAGCCGAGGCTCCACCTCCCCACCCGCCTCCTCGGGGTCGGTGGGCGTCGCATGCCGTTGATTAATTGATAAGTAGCCTTGGAAGGGCGCCGGGTCACGTGACGCCGACGGCGCCGGACGGCAGTCGCGCGGGCACGCCACTGGTGACCTGGACTGTCTGTCGGCCCGGACCCGGACCTGGCCGGCCCGCCGCTCTGGCAGACAGGCGACGGTGACGGCGGCCCCGTCTGACCGCCTCTCCGCTGCTGATCTGCGCCGAGGACCAGCAGCCTGATCTTCGGAAATACGCGTGCTGTCACGCCCGCGAGCCTGCGGACAACTCACGCATGGCTTTGTCGCCTTCTGATCCCACGCTTTGCTTCGTGAGCATTGTTTCGGACTCATCATTCGTGCATTGTTTTTAAAAGAAGAATATCGACCAATTTATGTTTGATATGATACCCTGTTTTGCCAGTTGTTGGATATTGAGCGGAAAGCTTCAGCAGCGTGTTACGTCATAAGGCAGGCCATGGTATGGCCACTGTCAGTCAGCAGATTTCAAACGGAACAAAAGTGCAATCGTGGCTCCACAATGACTGCTGATTTCGTCTCATAATATATGCTACGGTGAACAGCAATTTACAGAAACGGAGAACACAGCCACATTTATTAAATGCACCAGAACATTCATTTGCTGCCATTGTTTTGGATGTCTGCAGCTAATTCATGTTGTAGATTAATGCAGAAACGTATACCTCAGCTCCATGGTTGGATTGCTTAGGTTTTCCAAAAGGTTTTATCCGCGCAGTCGTTATGGTTTATGTTACATAATGCGGGCAGTTCAACGGGAAGAAGCCGACGGCTAACGTACTC
The DNA here is from genome assembly GCF_011947565.3 of Pollicipes pollicipes. NCBI lineage: Eukaryota > Metazoa > Arthropoda > Thecostraca > Pollicipedomorpha > Pollicipedidae > Pollicipes > Pollicipes pollicipes. The sequence goes on along the minus strand of NW_023596448.1, from coordinate 12,486,683 downwards.
ACGGGGCGAAGAGGATCTCAACTCTCCACGCTGTCCTCAGCATGGGTGGCTGTCAATCTTGTAGAACTACGAACATCACATAATCAGAGCTTCCCATCCACCGGCCGGAGTCTGACATAGGCGTCATTTCAACATATCGGTGACAACTATACCTGCTGTCCGCCTCCTCTCCTTCAGCCCCAGAAGTTGACGATATCTTCTGATGTTTGCCGCCAGGGTCGCGCAGGCGCGCACGTGCCGCCCACATCCGATAACTGTCGCCACCCCTCTGAAACCCTCGTCTTCGCTTCTTTCCTCCCATCCAGCAGTCTGCTTCAGTTATTCATTAGTCGTGGGCACTTCATAGTGCATCAGCAACGCACGCACCTGTTTTTGCGCGGTTGCATGCACGCTCAGCAAAGCACCTTGCCTCTCCCACTCCTGCTGTTTACCGATCACTTCAGAATGACAACCCTGAATAAAATCGACCTACTGCAGACTCATATGCTTCAACTAAGTGCTCTGCAAAATGCGGAAACTGCAGTTGCGCTCGGCGTGTGAACCTCACCAGCTGACCGGCTCCCGGTCGAGCCCGTCGCGTGTTTCCCACGTCCGGCTGGTCAAGCGCACCACCGGAGTTCGGGTGGCCGAGCACATCATCGGAGTTCATCGGAGGAGTTTTCCGGCACGTGTACCGCAGCGATTTGTTCCGCGGCCCCGCCGGTCAATTGGCCACGATGGCCGTCGGTCCACAATGGCCACTGCCTTAACGAGCGGAGGGTCAACTCCGGCTTTATTGGCCCGTTCGCATTCGTTGACCAATAAAACACGAGTCCAATTTCTGAACGGGAGACCAGGGCATAGGCGCTGGTGCGGCTGACTGCAAGGAGCTGTCCCATGATTTGCGGGTGAACTGATGAACTTGATGGGTTAGTCGTGCAAGGGAGTTTGTGTTTGTGATCTGCTGTGGTTGCGTATGTGTTCGTGTATATGTGTGGCTGCTTGATCATAAAAAGCTCCTCCTCCTCAGCATCCTTTTCCTAACACACACATTTCTGACGTGATCAGTTTGAATGTGCGATTCCTCTGAGTTGTCAATACATGACCCTCCCCTGACTTGAAATAAAATATTGTGTTTTACTTAAAGTTACAAATGTAAACCTGAATATCTACTTATCTATATTATGTATATTAGCTAGTACCCGATAACTGTCGCCACACATTTCTTTGTCTCTCACCTTGTCTCTTGTCACGACACCATTTGCTCACACACACACACACACACACCACACACACACACACACACACCACACACACACACACACACACCACACACACACACACACACACACACACACAACACACACACACCCACACACACACACACACACACACACACACACACACACACACACACACACACACACCACACACACACACACACACACACACACACACACACACACACACACACACACACACACACACCACACACACACACACACACACACACACACACCACACACACACACACACACACACACACACACACACACACACCACACACACACACACACCACACACACACACACACACACACACACACACACACACACACACACACACACACACACACACCACACACACACACACACACACACACACACACACACACACACACCACACACACACACACACACACACCACACACACACACACACACACACACACACACACACACACACACACACACACACCACACACACACACACACACACACACACACACACCACACACACCACACGCACACACACACACATATATATATATATATATATATATATATATATATATACATAATATATACACATATAGATTATATTTCCCCTTTCTCTCTCTCCTCCCTCCCCTCTCTCTCTCCTCTCTCTCTCTCTCTCTCTCTCTCCTCTCTCTCTCTCTCTCTCCTCTCTCTCTCCTCTCTCTCTCTCTCTCTATCTCTCTCTCCCTTTCTCTTGCCGTGAGCATGCAATATCACTGGCTGGTCAGGAAATATTCAGTCATTCTATGATGTTTGCAAGCTCCCTGGGAAGCTTGCGGAATAACTAGGGTAAACAGAGAAAAATTTCCACTTGCCAATGAACTGCCAATTGCCAGTGAGACATGTAAAGTGAAAGCTCAAGCAGCGTCTCCGTCCTTACAGGAATATTTAACCTCAATAATAGCCCCTTAAAAAGTATCAACTAACTTCGTCAAAAGGCGGGTGTATGAACGATCACATCGAATTAAATAGAGCTAGACAGAGGCGTATGGCCGTTTTTTTTTAAATGGGACCTTTGCCATGTACAAAATTTTGCTTCAATATGCTGACGTTACGTGCGGACGTTAGAACCCCGGCTTCGTTGCAAGCACGATATTTCTTATTTTCTAAAAGCACGACATTTGAATCATTAAAACCCTTTTTATAACGTGGACTGATGGGTGGGGAGGGAGCTGAACGCCCCTTCCCCACCTGCCGTTTTCAAACTGGGAACGATACACACTTGCGGAAAAACAGTGGGTTGGTCTGAATAAGATGTTGCGATTTGTAAGACACAACATCTCGCTCAGTTAACAATTGGCCTGCTTATGCAAGTGCTAGGTTGTGTTTGACGAAAAGCGCACTTGTTGGTTTTACAAATTCATATTTACGACGCCCTGCCTCGTAATAACATGACACTAGTACAGGCAAGTTCCTTGCTAAATTGCGACCACATGAATGTTTATTTAAAAGTGCTTTGAAAACGCATTTATGATGTATGTCTCTGTTAAAGGATATGTTTCACTTTTGAATATATTAAGGTAATCATCAGATATGATGAAATAAGCTATCTTATAACTATTAGCTTATTTTTAAGAAGAAGACAGTTTCTCTATTTCGCAAATATACTCCTCGATATGCCATCCTTAGACTACGTCATCGGGCCTTCCACAACATTGATTGATAGCCAGTTGAGGGCCGTTATATCTAGAAACCATGCTCACGAACGCCAGATATGAACAACTCGGCCATTATATTTTTATCGTCCATGATAACTGCATGGCTTATGAACTGACCATATTTGAATGACGTTATATGACGTCATGAATGACAAGGTGATCTTGAAATAATCTCCCCCACCTACTCTTCCCATTTTCACTGGCGTGTAGCTTGACAATGAGAGGGGGTTTGGTCTTATGAAGGGCAGAGCTATCAACTGAGCCAAAAGGTCTTCTGGAAGCGTATTACAGTCGAAAATAGCATAGAAATATGAAACGCTTCCGCTAAAGGGAATGCTTCACATGTGATGATATCGAAGCAAGTATGAGGCATGATGAAACAAGATCACTTATAACTATTGGTATATCTTTTGAAGTGGAGAAGACTGCTCTAGCCAGCACAACTCCCTGTTCAGTAAACATGCTCCTCAGTGCGCCCTGGCTTGATGACGCCATCGCACCTTGCGCAACATTGGTTGGGAGCCAATTGACCGCCGTTATGTCTGGAAACTGCGCTCACGAACACCAGACACGGACGCCTTGACAATCTTTTTCTACCTTGATTGCCGCATGGACTATGAAATGGCTCAATTTGAACGAAGTTATTATGATGTCATGAGTGCCAAGGTGACTGAAATGCTTTCTCCGATACACTTTTTCCACATTTTCGCCGGTGTATAGCTAAGAAATTAGAGGGGCTTGGATCGTAAGAACGACAGAAATGTGGGCGACATCGAAAACTCTTCAAGATGGCTATTTGAGCTCAAAATCTCCCATGAATGTGAAACACTCCCCTTAATGTTAAACTGTCGGCCCACCACGCGCGACCGGCGGGTTCATCGGTTGCCACCCGCCGCCCTCGCCGGGCCCCGATCGCCGTACAGCATAACAGCCGTCACTGTCAAACACACGCGCAATGCATGCTCCATGGCCATTAAAGAATTGAGTGCAATTTCAGAACGGACCGGAAAATATCCTCAGACAACCTAACGGGGAAGGGGCGTATCGCCCCCCCCCCCCCCCCGCCTTAGAAAATTACACTTTCTCAGCTTTTCAACATGCTCACAAAACCATACCTTGTGGCCACACAAAAACCAAACAGGCGTGTTTATTGTCGAATTCTGACCACATTGGTCCATCTGTTTATGTGTTTTTAACATACATTTGTGACAAATGTCTCTGTTAATGTAGCAATGCCGGTCCGTCACTTGTGCATCGCTGGCTGCCGCCCGCCGCCCGCGCCTGCCGCCTTGCAATGTTCCTCAAAAACCACTGCTGCTCCGAAGCAAGATAAGCTGGGAATGCGTTTTTGTGTCAAAACACGTGCAATGGATGCTCCACAGGCTACTGAAAATCTGGCTGCGATTACATAACACGTCAGAGAAGCACCCTCAAAAAAACATTTTGGTGTGCATCAACTCGCCTCCCTGCCTCGTCCGTTCAGGGCGAGGATTAACAAAGGAAGTTTTAACCGTAGATAACAATGCGACCCAGGCTCGTTTCGTAAATGATTGGGGTAGGTGGGTGGGTGGGTCCATGGCCTGACAAGCTAGCCTCCCAATTGTGTGCTTTACAACAGCTGCATCTAGCTCACGATATGTTGAAGAGCTTTTTGGTTTGCTTTATTTTTGCGGCATTTCTGAAATATTCCTTTATTTCAATAGCCTAGCAGCCATACCACATAACTGCAAATAAACATCCAAAAATGCAATGGATGATCTCAAGACGGGTACTAGCGTTAAAAACTTTGCCTGTAAATGTTTACATACATGATCATGACAATGTTTATACTGAATGTTTACTAACCCATGTCGTGCTAACAGCAAGACAGTGCGACTTCTAAAGGTAAGTGTAGTTATGACAAAATAATGTGCATGATGTGCAGCATGGCCTGTTTGCGATCCATTTGTTAACACGCGCACGGTTAGCCGGTTGGATAGCCTTCGCTCGGGTGTGGGGGGGGGGCAATTTACCCCCCCCCCCCCCCACCCACCGTTGAGATCTCAGGAACTAAGAGAGATAGATACACGAATTCTCGGGGTGTGCTGGTCTGTACGCAAACTGACTTAGGTCAAAGTCTGAGGTTCCTAGGTCATAACCTTTACATGACCATGACCAATGCGAAATGAGCGCCAGAAACTACTCCATACAGCAAACTCTAGAAAAATAAAACAAGCTGGTTTTGACGTTAGGCTGGCCTTCATACCTCGCCCTAGGCAAGCGAATTGTTGTGTGCCTAATAAAGCATCTCAGAGGTGTATCGCTTCGTCTCATGTGCCGTTGTTACTTCGGATTGAAAGATGCCTCCCTTGGAAACTGACTCCACTGAGTCCATGACCTGACTTTGATCTGCCGTAGGTCAGTGAGCTTACAAGGTACATCCACATTTTTGCTACCAAATCATCTGCTATTCAATCTTCAGTTATGCAAAATTTGTCTCGGCTATGCCGCGCCTTTCGGAAACCATTCCAGAAACCCCTTCAAGTGCAATCTGGCGCAATTTAACTCCCAATCCGATCGCGTGTCAAGGGGTATTTACCCATCTTTTTTATTTAAAGTCAGCATTTATTTGCATGCCTATAAATGCACGTAGAACTTCTTTATCAGAGGGAGGAGGAACCCTTGTGCCTCTTCTTGAATGCACCACTGATGATTGGCATTACGGCGACAACGTAAAAAGTGTTTTTCATATAGCCTGGGAATTCACAACATTTTCATGGTGTTTCCAAATGCCCTGATCACCCACGCAGGTATTTGTTGAATCCCAGATTTTTCATACTCACTTGAAAAGTACTTGAACAATGCTTGCCTAAATTTACATTTACATATATATATATATATATATATATATATATATATATAGATATAGATAGATAGATAGATAGATAGATAGATAGATAGATAGATAGATAGATAGATAGATAGATAGATAGATAGATAGATAGCTCTCTCGCATCGCTCGATCGCTCTCGCTCGCTCGCTCGCTAGTCGATCGATCGCTCGATCGCTCGCTCGCTCCTCGCTCCTCGCTCGCTCGCTCGCCTCGCTCGATCGCTCGCTCGCTCGCTCGCAGCTCGCTCGCTCGCCTGCGTCGCTCGCGCGCTCTCGCTCGCTCCTCGCTCGCTCGCTCGCTCGCTCGCTCGCTCGCTCGCTCTCCCTCACCTCCCGTCCCTCTTCGCCCGCCCCCTCCCCGTGCCTTGGTGTCGTCACCCATCGTTTCGTGATAAGTTCTCTCCACCCATATGACGTAAACATGTATGCACGTCATCGCACAAATCACAAAAAAGGTTGCTGCATTTTGATAGCTGACGAGGCAATAATAGCAGTCCTACTGATGGGCATAATTCAGTTTTTAAACTTGTGACCCGTATGTGCACGCATAATCACGCATCACATATTAGTGATCGCTTGCAATGCAGCTGAAAATGCCATCTTTGTTAATATCTGTCATTTTTGGATCTGTTCGACTTGCCTTCCAAATAATGAAAGAGTCCGATGATCTGTTCAGCATGAGTGGGAAACTGAGGGTGGTGCCCCTTCAATGCGAAGGCTATAGATATTGGACATCACAAGGTCTGTCAGTTGCAATGTTATTGACAATTATACACCCTGTGTAAAACCTGCCAAGAGTGCACGCCTGGTTGGCCCATCATCTGGTATTACAAGAAAAAATATACATTCGTTTCTCGCCGCATAGCTTCCTTGAGGAGTGCGATGTGGGGTTAGCACTAGGCGAGAAAGAAGGTAACCCCACGATAATTTGGATCATCTCGCCTGCATAAGTCTGTGGTATTGAGCGGCGCATAATGAATAAACTGGTACGCAGAATCTGTGTACCAGTTTCGAATTATCTCACGAAACGGCAGATTCCTTCCAAGCGTCTTGTCATGTTTAATGAGTGAAGTATCGATGACAACCTGCTCTCAGCTGACATTAATATTTACTAAGTGTGTTCAGTGCATAACAAGCAAAAAGTCCATTAACACTGATGGTGGCCAATTCATTTGATCTCGTTCTGTGAGCTACTCGTTGGCGACGAACAGCCGGCGACATTTGACGGCAAGCTTGCTGACAACATTTGAACTCCGTTGCTGTTTATCTCGCTCTTGGGCGGCGTCAGCAGATAAGGGCCAACTGGAGCCCAACGTCTCCTCCCGCCGGAATCAGATACATCCCAACTTCCGCAGACGCACAACTTTGCGAAACTCAGGAAGCAAACTTCCAGGAGGACGCGAATGTTTCGGTTTGCAAAGTGGCAGTCGCGGGACACGGAATTTTTTCACTTGCCTGGTTGAAAGTGGTCTGCTGTCTGCAACGTTTTAGATGTAGCTTCTCTAACTCGAGCAGAAGTGCGTGGAGTGGCTTGGATTTTAAGGCACCGTCTTTTTCTCCGGTGCTGGTGCGCTTGAGAGAGAATCGAAGGTCCGATATGAGCTGTGCCTATTACGACGTTCAGGCTCCCTGACGTCAATTCGGATGTGTTTATCGGCATTTTTGTGCTGGACGTGTTCCAAACGTTTATGGTTACCCTTCGCACTACAGCTTCCCTATTTTTGGGGGTGGACTCCACCTGGCTCAATGCAACCCAACCCACTCGGACTCCCTGACATCTCAGCATGTGTTGAACTAGCTTTGACTAACAAGGCCTCAGATATAGGCTGCGGGTCTGATCAGAACTGACTGTAAAAAGGAAACATGCAAAATGTCGAAACGATTATGCCCTCATCTAAATAACGCGTTTATATCAACCGCATTCTTTTTCAGTTTCATGTCGCTGCTTTAATGTGTCAGAAAGGTCCATACATAAATAGGCTAGCGCGCTGCACAGCGACGGCTGCAGGACATTGATTTTGAACGTAAATATAAGCATTTCATCTTGAATGAAGCATCGCATCATACGTAGCAACGAATGCCCACCCACCTCCGGAAAAGTTTGACTCCGTGGAATGAAGCGCCTTGCTGAACATTAAAGATGTGCATAACAACATTATCGATGTAGAGACTATTTCGTGCATGCTGTTTCAATGTTCCCAAAGCATTCATGACGCCGTAATAACTTCGGTCAAAACCTGCCGTACCACTGACCATACGGCATTCAAAGTCAAGAAAAATGTGATTTTTGAGCCGATTTCCGGACATGAGTCCGATTTCCACACACGACGGTCGTCAATTGGCTCACAATCACTGGTATGTGAGCGATGCAAGATCTTAACAAACATTAGGTTTTGTGCTACGCAATTCAAGAAACTATACATTCTTCACAGTTGTTACGTAGATAAGAGTTGTAATCGAGCAAGTGATTGGCACCTCCACACCATTGCTTCCGAACTGAGCATCCAAACACCCTTTCGCGCATCGCAAACCAGCCCCGTCGGAGGAGGTGCACATCCCCAACCGGCACCCCCCTCCCACTGTCGTGACCAGTTAAGAGCCTCGCCAGCTGACCCGGGCGCCCCTCCCCCCCCCCCCCCCCCCCTGTTCGTCCAGTGTCGGCCGACTGATCGATGCCCGTCGCTAAGGTCTCTAATAACACCTGCCAGCCCGGCGAGCGGCGCGTCAGGCGTCCGCCGCCGACACGCTCTTTAAAAGGTGACATCCACGCCAAATGAGCTCGCTGAACCCTCCCAGGAGCCGCGCTCATTTGCATGCCGGTGAGGTGCTGGGAAGGTGGCCGCGCAGGTTGTGTCGTGCCTTGGCCACCGGGGCGCCAGCTCGCTCGGCACTGTCGTCTCCGCTTGACGTGTTACTGCGGGGTATGAGGCCCGACGTCTTGGGTGGGCGGACAAGTATGGACAGCTACTGGACCAGCGTTGTGGCGAGCAGTGACCGCCGAGCGAGCCGCGCAGCGAGGTGCTGTATGCTGTCCTGATGGACCCCGTGAACCTCGGTGAGATAGGCGGTAACTTCAGTCACATTGATGACTGGTGTGCGCAGAGGATGTATGTGAATGAAGTAGGGATGATGATGTCATGTAGGTGGTCATGTGTATAGGTTGGTGTACAGGAAGAGTTGCCAAGCCTATCCTCATAATACAACAGAAAACAAATTTCCTTGGGTTCGATCGATTTCCTTCTCAACGTCGGAAGGTTGGAGCTCTATCAGCCGAATAGGCAACTGCCCTTTAATGAGTTTAAGGTTCTGACGTTGAGTAAACGACCTTCAGTATACCAGGAGGTACTGGTTAAACTACGCTGTAATGCTAAATAACGATTCTTCTGACGCTATGCTCGAGATATTGAGACCATCAATATAGTGATAACTAGTATTACAACATCGTTTAACAGGTACCTCTTGGTATGTTGAAGGCCGGTAACTCAACACAAGACTTTTAAACTCCTAACACGAAAAATCAGGAGCTGAGGTCCATCTTTCTTGTATCAAGAACTACGCTAGAGGCATCGCACACAAAATGCTGGAAATTATATGATGTTTAGACGCATCTAGCATATCGAGCCCACGTGAGGATCTTTTTAAATGCTTCACGACGCCGATAAAGCAAAATGTTGCGGAAAAATGCATATTTTCTGGAATACCAGCGTGACATTTGTAATGCCTCACAGGAAGGGTACCACCACTGAGACTTTTTCAAAAAAATGCTCTGATAAAACCGCAAGACTAGTTACGTCTAATATAATCACTTGGTATTGCCATTGCAGTACCGTCAAAACAGGACATCAATTCTAATTATTCTCTTGTCCAAATTATGCCGTCAAGAGTTCGTAACATCACCACGCTTCTCCGCCGTCGCGTTCACCGTGGTCATGACAACCACCGTCAGCACCTCTACTGGTGCGGATAAAAGAACGGTCGTGATTGGCTCCGCGGGCAAGGGCCTGTTACCGAGGAGGTGGGTGGTTGAAATTTGAACCAGTACGTCACATGGATCATGTGATACTCCCACTTCCAAAGTTCAAGTGCGCCTCGAAAAGAGTCACTGTGGTAAACGTTATAGGGGAGAAATCAAAGTGTAACGTTTCATTGAATTTGCCGGATAACAGCTTCATGCTTGCATATATTTTGTACAAACAGGGTGCTTCCTAGCATTTCTTACGCAATCATTTTGACACTTCAGTGTATCGTTAACATTACAGAACACGCACGTAATAAAAAGTAAGGCAAATACGAAACATTGCTGTCAAAGTGGTGAAAAGGGGAATCAAAAATGAGATCTCTCCTGCAGTCAGGTACCTCAAATCGAAATTGTGAGCTATTCAGGAGAAATTAGAGAAAGCTTTTCGGCGATCCATGAACCCTACCCTGAGATTTTCGAATCTAGTGTGCTATTTTCGTCGTACAAAAGCTTCAACTTACCGGTAGGGCTTGACATCTGCTTTGCATACAGGGTGCTAACGCGTTTTGTAAATGATAGACTCTTGAGTGGAGAAATGGGGCATAACGGATGTGGCTTTACGTGCATAGTACGTTTAAATGAAGCGCTACAAAATAAACGAAGGCTTCAAGAGCATATATAGTGTTCCAGGACCCACAAAGTCTTATATTTGTCAGCGGCTGACATATGAATTTGCAGCTAAGGGTTAATTTTTCTGGTTGGTGCTTCTAATTATTTTGCCTTTTGTCCTAGAAATAGCTAGTGATACTAAATGCAGTAAAGGAAAAATAACACAATGAAAAGTAAACGGATTTAAAGTGCTGGTGTCGGAATCAGGAAACTTCAGCCTATGTGTTGTGTCAACGCTAATAATCCCAGAATGACTGATAGCCTGGTGGAAATCACCAAAATATTTTTACAGACTCGGCAGCGGACTCCTTGGCCGATACTGAATTTAGCTGTGATAGAGGAACCAATAAGATTTACCATCCATGGTCACTGGTTTAAACATTGTATTTGGCGCACAAAAGTTAGCTGCAGGACGAACCATGAATGGCACCTTCGTTTTTTAGCTCCCAGGCCTGTCTCGGGTTATGCCACCTTATATATACTAAACTAGTGCTAGCATCATGGACAGCATATCGTAGCTGACACTAAAAAGCCTTAAAATTTTGGACGCGAAACATTCCATTGCTATCCATACTAAACAACAACACATTACAGCAACTGCCAATCCACAAACGCATGAAGGCATTGGAATCAACCCCAAAATGCACAACTTTCAGAGGAGCGTTTTATAATATTTTATAAGTGGTGCTGTCCGGCCACCGACGCGGTGTTTAGAAGGTGGTAGAGAGCCCCACCAAATGTGTTTGCCGAACTGGTCCAAAAGCAGCTCTCGCCTGCAAAACGCTAAGAATGCCACTAAACGTAGCACCTCTGCTGTGTCTGCTAAATATGCAAAATTTCTGGACATTTTCATCCCCCCGGCCGCATCATGATGAGACTTTCCGCAACACTGGCATGAGAAGATATGCAAACACGTTAAAGCTGCGCACGATATCCTGTTCACTCTCAATCGATTATGCAGGGAAAGCACAAAATTCAATCATCAATATATACATATATATATATATATATATATATATATATATATATATATATATATATATATATGTGTGTGTGTGTGTATGTATATATTTAAATGTAATACGAATACCATAAATATCTATATCAATAAACATGTATATCTATCTATATATCTATCTATACATCTATGTATCTATAAAGACCTTGCAAGACTCCCTCGTATGGCTAGTTAGAACGAACATGCTCGTTCTCGCGCAACGCACTAACACTTGCCGCCGCGACTACCAGAAACTTGGAACGACTTGTGCAGGAACTAACACCAGCTATCTGACTGACGCGCACTAAGACTGCTCCAGTTCATGCCGCGGCGCGGACGACTCCGGCTCAAAGTGGATCTGTGTGTGATAATTTGCTGCCGAAATGCAGTCAGCAGGGTGGACCGGCACTGCCGGGCTCGTCTGCTGACGCTACTCACCGCTCTGGCTGGACTATGCCGCGCATTTATCGAGCTGACGGGATGGACTACGGCAAAGGGTCAGGCTTCAATACCCTGTGGGATTGGAACCGACCAGGTTTTAGGTACGGTCACCAGGGAGGGCCTTCAAAGCGCGGTTTTCCATTGGCACCCTGCCAAGTTTAAGGATGTGCCATGCAGGCGACGGCGAAGCTATTCGTGATAATGGATTCTAGGAAGCTGTGCACAGTTGAGGTGGGGGTGTTTGGGTACGCGGCCGATCAGGTGTCATGCATGACAGGGCGAAGACTTAAACTGAGCGGCCTGATAGTTGACATGGTAAGATGGTGCTTCCGAAACATTCTTGTCACTTTGCGTTATTAAACTTGCCTTAGGTCCACAGACAGCTATAGTTAGAACGGATGAATTTGGTTTGTTACAAGTGTAAAAGTCTGCCTCAACAACTACGTTGAATGACGATTGCAGTAAAACCTAGGCGCTATAATGAGGGACATGGATGTTACAGATACCAACGTAGACTGCGCATAACAGGACTCAGGCGGCTGCTGGCTTCGCTGTAACATCAAAAAAAATGCGCAAGCGCATCAATGCGAACAATGCGCAAGGTTTTTTCAACGTAACATCCCACGTCGTCGAATCTCTCATACGCCGAGTTGATCCAACACCAGTCCAATCTCCCACACCCATCCTGAACAGCCTCAGGTCGTCGCGCGGCAGCTGCCCAAGCTCGTGACAAACCACGGCGCCTTATTGGGAGCAGCGACCTTCTCAAGCGGTCACTGGTGACGTCACTGGAAGGTTCGCGGTGACACCACGACGTAGCCACGGCCGTCGTAACACTCTAGTGTAGAGGGGCTGGCCAACTGCGGCAATTTCGCCAGCTCCGGGTGAAGCACTCTCGGGAGTTACAGCACTGGTAAGCGTCTTCGCTGTCGACAAGGCGCCTTATGAACCATGGGCGCCAGGATGGACGCAGACCATGATTGCCCGGGGCGATGGCTCACACAGCTCGAGAAATGCTCATGGCTCCGGGTCACGACGCGCCCTGAGTAAACGGGCGGAAATTTATGACGCTGAAAGAACGCGCCATAGAGGCATTTCCTTCGACCATAACGCTCCTGGCAAAGCAGTTAGAAACGCTCTCCGAACTGATTTCGCCCTATAATGGTTCTCCATTAGAGAACAACCGATTAAAAGGCAATAGCAATGCCATATAACGAGGTCATAAATCCACCCGCTGTGTTCGTGGACCATCAAGAAGCACACAAAGAGCCATACGTAGGTATACTCTTCAGGCTCGGTTTTTAGAGTATGAAATGGATGTGAAGTTCTAGCAGCATGCATAAATAGGATATGTTGTGTTCAGGAGGCATCGAGTTTTTTGTTGCTGTCTTAAGTCTACTTCCGATTTTCTTCACCAGGGTGTTAACACTTTAAACCCGATGTGTGCCTTTTGTGCCAAATAAACCGACGAGGAAAAGTAGCCTGACTTGGAAAAGCGATGAAGTGAGACGGAGGATGGAGGACAGGGATGGAGCGGGCCGGATGATGGAGCACAGGGATAGAGCGGGATGGAGGATGGTGCACAGGGATGGAGCGGGATGGAGGATGGTGCACAGGGATGGAGCGGGACGGAGAATGGAAGACGGAGATGGAGCGGGACGGAGGACGGAGGACAGGGATGGAGCGGGACGAGCTCCTGTGTCGCGGTTTGCTTTCTTTCGGCCACGGATCTTCATAGTCAAGGCGTGGAAAACGTGTGCCTAAGATCCAGCCAGGTTACAAATGCGTGCAATTTTTCTTGATAAAAGTGTAAAAGACAGAAAGAGCAGACAGGGTGAGAGTGGGGGGAGACCGCGGCTGGTATATATATATATATATATATATATATATATATATATATATATATCGGGGTTTTAAAGTTAACACAGAGAGATAGGAGCATGACCGCACGTCCGAGTCTCCCACCGTCCCCAGCTACCCCTCGAGCTGCCCGCCAAGTCTTCCGCCGTGCCGAGCTACCAGCCGGGTCTCCCGGCGTCCCGAGCTTCCAGCCGAGTCTCCCGGCGTCCCGAGCTTCCAGCCGAGTCTCCCGCAGCCCCGAGCTACCAGCCGAGTCTCCCGCAGCTCCGAGCTACCATCCGAGCCTCCCGCCGTCCTGAGCTGCCCGTCGAGTCTCACGCCGTCCCGAGCTGCCAGCCGAGTCTCCCGCCGTCCCGAGCTACCAGCCGAGTCTCCCGCCGTCCCGAGCTACCAGCCGAGTCTCCCGCCGTCCCGAGCTACCAGCCGAGTCTCCCACCGTCCCGAGCTACCAGCTCTCCTGCCGTCCCGAGCTGTCCGCCGCGTCTCCCGTCCCGTGTCGTCCAGCCAGCGCGTGCTGATCAATCTGGACTTCGCTCGGAGCGTGACCCGTGACGTCAGGGCGGGCCTGACGTGACCCAAGGCCGTGACCCAGGGTGGCGAGCCAGCTCAGCAGCAGGATTTTACGTGTGTTTTCGTACGCTTGAAACTCATGGCATTTGATTCGCATTATATCCTGCCACTTTTCTAATCAGGGTTACGACGCAGCCTGACTGATTTATCGCTTTTCATCGTTGCATATAGCTGGCATTTTACGCTGCCACATGATCCTTGCCAGCTTTGTGATAAACTATGTCGACGTGATCACCATTTTTCACATTCCCGATACCCGAAACCCTAGGCAGCGCCATGATTCACGCCCTTAAAATGAAATGACGCCGTACATATTTCACTCCTGAACGTGGAATGGCTGAGCTCAGGTTCATGTGTTAACGGCTTCCAATGAAAAGTAACCTCGAGGGAGAGGGATATATATATATATATATATATATATATGTATGTATATATATATACATATATATATATATATATATATATATATATATATATATATATATATATATATATGCATGTATGTATGTATGCTCCTACGATGGTAAAAGTAAATCTAGATTCCAGCGATTGGCAATTGCTAAGGGTTACCAGCATACGGTCTTGATTCCCTTCTTTCACGCTTTCCTATTTCATAGTCGAAAGCATTTCAAAGCAAGAAACTTGAAGCATTTATGAACCACATTAATCGAGCAAGAAAATAAATGTTGTGCTATATTGTACCAAACTGCGACAATATACTGACATCCTTGCCCTGACTCGGGGTTGCGCCTTCTCTAATCCTCCAAACCACCTGTCTGTGAGACGGATTCAGCTGAGGTTCGGGATGAAATTTCAGAACCTCCGAGTCAGAGGAAAGGTCGCATATTGTCAAGCATAACACACGGCTTATTGCCGGACCCTTGCCAACGTCCTGGAGAAATCAAACAAAAACATTACTGGTGCGGCTCGCCAGGCTGCCCACAGCTCAACCGGTGGCAAGAATCGGAGTTCTTTTGACTCAAACCCTTCTCCAGCCTACTCGTGAAATATCATTAATGTTTTCTAGCAAATGATTCGCCCTGATTGTATTATACAGTGGTTATCTTATTGAATGTTCCTCGCAGAAAATCGGGACATAACGTCCAATTAACTCGAAGCGTTTTTATTCGCCGCAACGCTCATGCACGCTGCCTTAATCACAGACTGTGAACTGTGTAGTAAAGACTGAAGTCCTAAATCCTAATGCACAGCTGTGGATATGTTTCAGTTTTAGTGTGAAGTTGAAAGTCGACTTGTAAGCGTCATTCTACTCGCCATTTATTACCATACACTAAACTACTAGTCGATGACCATCATTCCGTAGCAGTTGTGGCTGTGTTAAAGGGGTATCCTACCTTTTTTGTACGTTTCACTTATTGTGACATCGTACGCGTACCATTTCATGAGCAATACTGGTTTTCTCAAATTCCTTTCAAATAGCTCAAGCTTTCTTCTTGACGTGGTCAGCCCTGCGGGAGAACTCTCATCTGACTGCCTGTTCACCGCTATGAAAATAATGCACTCCATTTGCCTTATTTTCAAACGTGTATGTTCTGTAATATTTGCAACACACTGATGTGTCAAAACGGTTGTACAATAAATGCTACCAAAGCTTGAAACATCGTTTAGGGAAAATTATTTACGAACATGAAGCTATTTTTCAGTGAATTCAACGAAATGTTTTACTATGGCTTTGATTTCTCCCCTATCGCGTTTACCACGGTCGCTTTTTTCGAGGCGCACTTTGGCTTTGGAAACGGGAGTATCTCGTGATCGATGTGACACACTGCTTCAAATTTCAACCACTCAGCTTCTCGGTAACAGGCCTTGTCCTCCTGGCCATTAACCAACGTTATTTGATTCGCACCGATAGAGGCGCGCACTTTAGTTGTCATGACGACGGTGGACGCGACTGCAGGGGAAAAAGCGTAGTCGTGTTACAAAGTGTTGGCAGCGAAGCCTGCACTCAAAAGTAATAAAGACTGATATTCCCATTATGTCTTGACGGTGCTGCAGTGGCAATACCCAGTACTATTATCAGATATACCAGCCCTGATATTTCAGTAGTCTGCTTTTGAAACATGTCCTTATGGTGGGGCATCCCTTTTAAAGTAATATTCCATGTTTGAATTTTTTGAAGCAAGCATCAAAATATGATGAAACAATCTCACATTTATAAGGCTTCTTTAGACACCACAATTTCTCTGCATGCGAAATATGTTCTTCGATGCGCCATAGTTTGATTACGCCAGCCTACCCTGCGCAACATTGATGAGACCCAGTTGACGGTCGTTGTATCTGGAAATCGCGCCCACGAACGCCAGGTATGAACGCCTCAGCAACTGTATATTTATTGGCCTCGATCGCCGCATGACTTATAAAATGGCAGGATTTGAATGACGTTTTCATTGTGCCATGAATGCCAAGGTGATTTGAAATACTCTCTCCGATATAGCTTTCTTCATTTTCGAGGGTGTGTAGCTCGTAAACTAGAGGGGTCCTAAGAAGAGGGGATTGTGAACAGCGCCAAAAGATCTTCAATATGGTTATTTAAGTGCACAACCCTATATAAATATGGAACACTCCCTTTAAGGTGGTCGGCCGAGGAACGGCGGCCTCGATGTTGCGAGTGATCCAGAAAGTCGGTCATCGCGTGACGCCCTCCCCAAGCCATGGCCCCAGGCCATCACGTGATTCAAGGTTCGTGTTGGACCATCCCAAGCTCCTCCTGACTGGCGGACAGAAGGATGGGCCGGGCCCAGTCGCTCGTGACCTACATCGTTCCCGCACGGGCTGCGTATGACGTGTTTGCGCAAGAAAGTAATAACACTGATGGGTCAATATGGCGGACAGGCGTGCCGGCATCTGAGACTCTTTCCCTTTGCAGATCCCCATCCCCCCCCTTATCTGCTTTCCTGAGCTCTTCAGTCCAGGAAAGCAGTGCAGCGCAATGTTGTTGGGGAAAAGGCTAACACGAGAGGAAGTACGCACTACAGTGCTGCGGTGGTTAATTGACGACGAACAGGAGCTGCCCAATCGCTACGAGGTCTCACGTTCGGTTGATGAGAATAGAATAATGTAAGGTCCTTTTCCATAGGGGTTGAGCATTTTAGTTCCACAAAATCTACCTTCAGCTATCACGGTATTCATCTCCATCAGGCAACACCTCATAGCAGTGCAAGATTTGTCGTTTAGCTAGGGCCATTTCCATTGGGGTTTAAACAATGTTGACAACAGTATCTGCCGATTAGCTCCATTAGACTCTAACGTTGTAAAACATTCGGCTTAATGGAGGTTGATTTTTTTCCTAGCCCTGTGGCCTCGCTAAGCATTTTAGCCTTACAAAAACTAAACGAATAAACGTTTTCACGGTTTTTTGTATTTTTAATGTTTCTAGAAGCTTTGATTGATACTTGACACTCTGAAAAGTAAAGGCTGTTTTCATGCGATTCAATTAACATGCAACAGGTAAAACACATGTATCCAACCAACAAAAAGTTTGTGATATTAAAGGAGACGCTTTATCGACCTTTCCTTTATCGACCTTTCCTCAGCCCATGCCTCGAGCTCACCAAAATTCTAGGAAAATACTGAGACTGGCGATCAGCAGCCTTAATCGGCCGAAGGCGTTGGATGCTGGCTGCCCAGATGCTGGATGCTGGTTTCCATAGGTACTGCGTGGAGCAGGGCGGGCTTTGAGGAACATCGCATTCAAGGGTAATTCATCTTGGATCATGTTGAGTAGTTAAACCATGTAAGCTCTGTAAGTACTGTAAACAAACTCCGTAAGCGCTGTTAGTATTGGATGTCTGTGAACAGCAAAGCTGCAAGGATGTAGCAGTTTGTTTTGGCGTGTTTGCGCCACAGACGTTAATTAATGTTTTCAATTTTAAGTTTTAAGTTTTAAGTTTTAAAAGGCTTTGGCAGGAAGAGATCTGACATCATGCCCTTCCATAAAAGCACTGACTTGCTTATACCCAGCTAACCTCAATGTCATCAAATTATGCGTCTTTAAAAGCCTGTTTTTGAAGCTCTTCACAGCGTTTCTAACCGAAAACCGCTGATAAGTGGTGTGTGGTTAGAAAAATAAACGCTGCAAAGCGATAACAAAATTTGCACCGCAGCGCTTCGGGAAAACGGCTAATTCTGCTTTCGGAATGGTTTGTATCAGAATGTTGGGTTTTAACTCTCAAACACGCTGTCGCCACAGAACATGTCTCGCCGCCACCGCAGCTCCTGCACAGCTTCGTACAAGATTGGGCACGTGACGCTGAGGCGGGGCCAACGCCATGAACACCTTGCGGCTTGGAACTCGTTAATCGTCCAGTCGCAATGACTGCCCTGGGCGACAACGTAAACGTCAGGTTTATAATGGCAGTGGCCTCCCCTCCGTGTCACCTGCCTTCAGCTTTCTAGTTTCCTGCGGTCGTGGCGGCACAAACCAGAGGATTTAGCGGCTTGGGTCCGCCCATGAGTATATATAGGGAATGGGCATCGGGTTAGGCTGTATGCGAACAGTTCGAAAATTACGTGAATGTGTACAGGATGGATGAGACATTTAGGAAATGTTGGATAGATACTCCAAGAGGTGCTACATACCGCTGAAGCTTCTTTTTGTCATAATATTCGTTGTCATAAACGATCATTAGCTCACCCCACACCACTATCACGCTTCTCAATGCAAGAGTGGCGGTTTGGGTGTAAGCTTTTCTGGAACTTTTACAAAGTATGGAACTTCAGCGCTGGAAATATGCAAACGAGTGGGAAACGAATGGGTAAAATCCATTATAAATGGATGAAGGGTGGAATGGGTAAGGACCGGCGAAGGTCTTAAGCACAAACCAAATAAGGACAGATCACTTAATGGCCGGAGTGCAATGCAGACTTGGCAATTGCAAGCGACACAGCGATTTTATCACTTACCATTGCCAATCGCCTACAAGTCCTGTTAGCGCTTAACAATGTGGATACCTTATCACCGACGCATTACAGTGACCTCACCGCGTCGCCAGCCATGCACCCGACGCTGATGCGGTGTCACCGTGGCAGCGACATCGATGTCGGCGCCACCCCTGGCGCTCGCGCCAACAGCACCGCAGCGCCGCCACCACCACTGGCGCTCGCGCCAACAGCACCGCAGCGCCGCCGCCACCACTTTCGCTCCCTCCCCCGTCTCTCATCACATGCGAGCTCTGCTGTGCGATGAGGGATCACTGTCAGTGCCGTCGTAGATGTGCGATGCACTCCGAATGGGTGCATCGCTGACAGATGTCCTCGTCAGGGACGGATGGGAGGAGCAATGAGAGGCTGCACCACACGCGGGCTCCTCTCTCATCCGAGACGTGCTGCTTTATGGACTTTGGCTGCAGGACGGGGCCGCGCAGAGTGCGTGTAAAGACGCCGCGAGAACGGCAGGAGGGCGGGGTGTGTATTCGGCCCGGTTCGGTGCTGCTGCGACGCCGCTCGGCGAAAGATGGTGCGCGCTTAAGTGGTCGGCGTGGATTGTTGATTGTTTAAGCCACTTGAACTCCGCTGTGAGACCTTGTGCATACGTGGCTTATTCTGTTCACTATTTGAGTAAGCCGATAACCGAAGGCCTGCCTGCACCGAGAGCAAATACAGATATTTCGCGGGGAAGCTTGGTTAGAGCGAACCTACATCAGCCGCGGTTCACCTTCATTGGCCCTCTGCCGAAAACCAACTGACATGTTATTTATTCCATCCACTTGTCTTGTTCCTGTAGATAAACGCCAGTAAATTTCCTCTCTCTGGTCAGTAAACCAGTTGGCAAAAGCTAAAAGGGGCTAAAACGCAAGCCGCCACCCGGATGGTGAAAATGTCGCTCACCGAATTACCCGACGCCGACAGATGATTTCGCTAGCATGCTGTATAACGCTGTTCTCAATTTAAGCTTCAGTCGTTTCACCTCATTCTGGCCGTTTGCTCTCGCAGCGTAGTAACTCTGTCGCAGGATACGTGGTTCATCAGGAGCCCCCTGCTTCTTTCGCTGCCTCATTTCCTGCATCGCTGTAAAAGCCACCATATTAGGCAACACTGAACGATGCCCTCGGCAGTCCCGACGGGACGCGCGCGCGATAAACCTCTTCCAGTTTCCAGTCACCTCATTTTCCGTGGCCGGTCGGCAATTCGCCCGCTGATTGGCTCTCATCAAGTGGCGAGCCGCCATCTGCCGACTGCGAACATCACCCGCTGTCGGGGCGCGTCTAACGAGGCGACGCCCGGGTGTCGCGGCGGCGGTGACGAAGAACGGCGCACGCGGTGACTGCCGCGCGGCGGGGACGACGCTGGCGGGCGTGGAAGCAGTGGCCATCCGTATGGTAATCACGGCGGTTGCATGCAAAGGGACCCAGTTAGCCGAGCGGCGAGGGACGGCGCAAACGCCAGAATGGCTGATTGCTTCGGAGGCAGCGAGCTGTTGGAGCGCAAATTGCTGTTTATGCCTCTCGTTCGGTGAGGTGAAACCCACGATGAGATGGGCCGATCGGAACAACTGTGACGGAACATGCGCGGGTTGTGTTTAGTGGTTTCAGACCTAGTCGCTCCATGGACTACCGCCGTGCGAAATCGGTACCCTACAGTAGCCCTGTGAGATTGCTTTGATTGGTGAGCCAGTTGTCATTCCCAAAGGACATAACGCTTTGACCAGATTCACCGCTTTTCATAACGCGAGCGGGTTGAGGGAGTGGGCGAGGGGGAGCCGCGAATTTCTTATTTTTCCAAACTAAGAATGACAGGGTCTTTCAAAACATAACGGTGGATTAGTTTCAGTGAGATCCCATGATTGGTTACACATTATGTCCTGATCTGTCAATATTTGATCCCGTTAGGCCAGATCAATAGCAAATTACTCCTGAAATCAAACTATGTTAGCTTTACATGCCGATATATACAAGTGAGATGGTAGCAACATGAAACTTATGCGGTCGTGTTTCCTGTCTAATTTTGAGCGCATTGGTCTACAGCTTTGCGTGATTCAGCAAATGTTGAGGATACACAGTTCCGTACATGAAGCGATGTACTCCCGCCACCCGCCATCGGCGGATTCGTCGCTTCCCGCTCGACGTGTGTGCCGGTGTTCAGATCGCCGTGCAGTGCTCCTAAGAAAACATCCATGTTCTGAAGGAAAAGTGTTCGAGACACGTCCATATGTCAAAACGCGTGCAATGAGTATCCCAGGGGCTTCTGAAAATTTGGGTTTGATTACACGATATTCCAGGGAGATATGCCAGACAATTGTCGTTCATCGACGACTGGGGGTCAAACGCCACATCTGCCTGCTGGAAAGTAGGTTTAAGGCACTCGTGAGTGCTGGTAAGTAAGGGTTTATTGCTCCATCTCCTACTGTAAGTACCAACAATTCTTGTTGCCATCGAATGACACTGCACCGCCCGCCCGCAGCGACCGGCATCTCCAGTGACTATGACATACACCAGCCGGCCGCTAGACATCAAATATGTCAAATATTCAGATAATTGACTGATTTAATTTAGTTCCAGCGTTTAACACAGCATAGTGGATGCTCAACTCACAGTTGGATTCAAGCGCCCTTCTTCAGTACAATTTTGCAATGAGTGAAGTGGATCATGAGTGGATCTGGGAGTAGATCCACTTCCAGAGTAGTTTGTTTGTCCGCCCTTGTTGCAGTGGTGCCGATTATTCCACCGCCACCTGCCATGCCCTGTAGCACTTAAAATTGCACGTCAAGCCTCGCTCTACTAAGGAGAATGGTTCACATTTGAAGCGAGTGAAGCAAACATCAAATATAATGAAACAAGCTCACTTATGCCTAGTTGTTTCCTTTTTAAGTGGAAAAGACTCCTTTAGATAGTACAATTCGCTGTTCGGCGATATGCTCCTCAATGCGTCATGGTTTGATTACGTCATCGTACCCTTTACTACATTGCTTGACAAAAATGGACTGCTGTTTTAGCTGGAAATCGGGCTCACGAACGCCCGATATTGCTGCCTCCACAATTATATTATGCTGGTCTTGATCGCCGCATGGCTTACGCAATGATAGGATTTGAATAACGTTATTATGACGTCATGAATACCTAGGTGACTGAAATGCTCTCCCCGATATACCTTTCCCCATTTCCGTGGAAGCGTTGCTCAGAAATTACAGGGGCTTGAAAAGGGCAGGATTGTTAACAGCACCTAAAGGTTTTCAAGATGGAAACTTCAGTTTGAAACCCCATATGAGGTGGAATATTCTCTTTAAAAGAGCGCATTGAGACTCCGACCGGGTTTCCTACATCGAGACTCCAACCAGGCAAACAAAACACCTGTGTCAAAGATTGTAAGCAATGTCTCCACCCGCCATGGAGCAGTTTCCATGTGTTCCAGACCCATGCGGCTGAGGATTATGACGTAAATATAATGTTCTCACACCGGAGAGGATATGATGACGAGACACCATACAGGGCCATGAACAACACCGAACAGGATAACTAGACATATAAACAATGTATCTTAATTGCTTTTTGAGTTTGCAATCTATTAACACCCAAACTCGTTTTTAATCCCAAACAAGTTTTTGAGGGCCACTGCATGATCATCTACAGCCGGCGCGGGCGGCGGGCGGTAACCGCCGACGCCGCGGAGCCCGCGCGACGAGCCGCTATTGTTACATTAGCGGAGCCATATGTCATCAATGGATGCTTAAAACACGTTTTGCTAGGCACCATTGTACTCATAATTTTACTATGAACACGTCTGTGTCGACTGAGTGTCACCACGAAGAAACGCCGCGTATGTATGATGTTACTTAGCTGGAAAGTACGATTTTCTGAAAAAAAATTATTATCCTCGACCTGGCATAATGGGGTGAATTACTGACATAACAACAACGTAAAATGAATTTCAATCATGTGATTCCGTTGATACCAATTCACTGGTGTTTTCTGCTGAGATCTATCTTTATTAGTTTAGAAACGCCACGTGGGCACATCGAGCCCAGCCCTCTCCCCATCTGTCCGCGTTATGAAAACAACGATACAGAGCAAGGGTTAAACAAAAACGCAACACCAAAAAGCATTTTGTGGCTGATTTTCAAATGGAGTTTTTTACTGGAATCGCCAAACGCCCGACACTGGGGTGGCAACTTCGTTTTTGTTATATACTTCGGTGGTTTCGGATGAGAGAAACGCTCCCGCGATGTTTTGTCGTTACAGCTCACGTAACGGCGGTCTCCGGCAAGTGTAAACGATTTAACGCCGTGCCAAGCTGCATTTCAGGATGCGTAAGATCGCCGTTGACAACGTGCCTGGTGTGCCAGCGCTAACACACTGGGCCAAAACGATAGGCGACTGTCATTTTGCACAAATGATATGCAACACGCCATTTGACCCCCATTTGCTACTGTCATTTGACACACCCCATTTCATACTGCCATTTGATACGTACTGCGGGTGAGTCTAGGTACCAGGATCCTTGCGCTGCGAGACAGTCTAATCGTCAGGTTCTCGTTTGCGGTTTCGGGCATGACGATCACACTGAAGCTACGCCGAATCTGGTTGGGAGCACCTGGGCTCCACGTGCTACATTCCCTAGTAATCCGTGGAGTTCACGTGCTATATGTGCAATCTTTCCAAATCCAGAGTACACAGTCTTTGCTGCGGGGCGGCCTAAGTGGTGCTTCTTGTTTACGCCTTTGGACATTACGTATCACATGGTCAGTGTACCGAACTTAGTTGGTAGCACTTGGGCTCCACGTGCTACACTTCCTAGTAATTCATGTGGTTTATGTGTTGCATGTGCAGGCTTTCAAAACGCGATGCATGCATTTTGTTCTGAGGGACTTCACACTGTGCCCTATTTCAGTGTCTGTAAGTAGCATTTTTCCATTTTCTCGCCAAACGAGCAGAACCCCGTAGCGTGCAAGACCAAATTGCATCTGCGCGATTCACTGATAATTTTCCGACTGTATAGCTGTGAGATGCGGACTTTCCTGAGCCGATGGTAGGATGGGGTCGTGAGATCCAGTAGACATGAAGTCATAGCCGATAGTAGGCTGGGGTCGTGAGATCGAGTAGATATGTAGTCACAGCCGATGGTAGCGTGATAGTGTTCCCCCTGAAATGGAGAATGCTTAGTATGGAATGAAGTGGGCCAATGCTCAGAACCTAGTGTTGGTCCAATAGTGTTGGTCTGAGACAACACTAGATTCAATATCATTTGCCTCAACATCTCAGAACATCCGGGCCATCGAAACAACAAAAAATGTTGCCCAAATAACCACAAATGTTTGACTTAACACTGCCAAATACGTTCCTAGTTCAAAATGAATTTTTTTTTCAAACAGACATCACTCTGCAAGTTTCCTATTAACGTCGTCAGAGGAACCTGGGTAAGTGACAGAGAACCCACTCTCAGTCTGGGGCGATGTCTGATAATGGTAATTTTGTGAAAGTCGTGCTTTCAGATGGGGTTATTCATCTAGCCGTAAACGTGAAAGCACAACGCTAACCATCGACGCTGGCCATCTGAGAAATCATCAAGCAAAGGTCTATTTTCTTCGTTGGTAAGTGTCATTGATATTGCCCACCAGATTTGCATCATGGCTGTCCAAAGTCCAGGATGTGTACTTAATGAGCAGAAGTGCTGGACAGACCATAATTCTGGCAGAGGAGCTTCCGAGAATACAAATTGGATAAATCAGTGCAAACATTAAACGAGCTACGTGTACTCCCGGCACTGATGCAGTGCATGTTGGTGAAGTCAGGGCACGATAAATATGTGAGCGCAGGCCATGTGCAGTGCAGATTATGACCTTCTCTCCTCTTCTGCTTCATTTCTCAACCATGTTTTTCTCGACGCCGTCACACCCATATGCAGGTCTATACCCCGCCGCTACTTTCGCCGCCGTGACGCTGCTGGCTCCGTCGACACCTTGCCGGCACCGGGGGCCGGTCGGCGACCCCGTCGGCGCCGGCGTCGGAACCGACGAGCCCGTCGTCGCCGGCGACGGCCGGCCAGTCGGCGGCGGCGGCGCTTCGGCGACGGTGCGACGTGTGGTCCGTCGGAGTGGTGGGGACCGCTCGTGGAGCCGCCCGGGGCCGCGAAGGACCGCTGGTGGAGCCGCTCGAGGCCGCGAAGGACCGCTGGAGGCGCTAGCGACCGCTCGGGGGCGCGGTATACCGCTCAGGCCTCGAAGGACCTCTTGCGGGGACGCTGACGGCGTGGACGAGAGCCTTAACCTCGGTCCTCGGCGGGGTCGCTGCAGGAAAGGTGTCGGGGTGGTCGGCGAGTCAGTCTGATCAGGTCAGGTCAGGTCAGGATACTGACAGCCGGTGTTGTCTGCAGCGGAAGACCACGGGATGTGTGTTGTCATCGGCTGCGACGGTCCACGAAGGGAGTGAAAGTGAGTTCATGTGTTCGTGCTGTGTTGAAAGTTCACGTGTTCGTGCTGTATTGAATGCTGAACTGGTTTAGTCGTGAATAAAACAGAGAGATAAAAAGAAGAAATATTTAACAGACGTGCGGACATATCCAGTGCCAAGAAAAGACAGCAATTAATCATATTCTTATACGGATTTCGCTTAACTGCACGGAGGAGTCAGTTTGACTTCCGGCTGGAATCCAGCATAAATTTCGCCGATTTAATCATTTGAGGGCTCACACTGATCGCTGCGGGAGGGTAAGCTCTCATCTGCTCCAGATCGGTCCGAAGAAAGATGATCAGTTTCATAAATGCACCATTTGTTTGCTCCAAAAGTGAAGTGAAAGATAGCGCACACAGCAGCGGAAAAGTGAGAAAGACAAAACTGTGTTGTGGCAAGCAAGTGAATTTGAACACACTTGTATAAAAGAGTGAATTGCATCATACGCGTGGAGTAGCGCACTATGATGGCTGCCACCTGACCAGAGTGCGGATTACGAGCCTTCGCATCGCTGGCGTTCCTCTGGACGCGATGCAGATCAAACGTCAGCCACCCCTTCCCGTGAAGGCTTGAATAAACTAAATTAATAAACGTGAATAGAATTAGTGGTCTTTTGGCGTCTGTTAGATGGGTCAATGGAACCGGTGGAGGACTGGTGCGAGCTGACTTGGTGACCCTCGGGGAGCGGGGCATTCTGTTAACTAGTCTAGACGTGCAAAATAGATCAACCGACCACAGTATCTCTTCAATGATTTGGTGACACCTTTTATTTAGGGAAAAAGTTGGTGAAATTTGCATGCTGCCTATATCTTTTTTAGCAGCGTAGGGGCACACAGGAAGTAAAAATTCGCCCGGTAAGGGCTTTCCTGTTGGTCCTAAAAATATATATGAACCATCAATAAAGGTGTTATCAATGTCAGAAGCAAGTCTCATATGTCAGAAATAGCGTACGAGATGACAGAAAAAACGATCAGAATTAGAGAAATTCGTCCATTTTATGCGCTATGTTTTGCATGAAATCGATGAACGAGGCCGATTCGGCTCTTTCACTGGAGTTGTTTCCGAAAGGACCAATTTGTACTGAAAGGTCCCGCGAAAATCTGGAGAAGCCTGTACGCTATATACGTTGGTATGGTAATGGAGTTTGTAAAAAAACATGAGGGGACAAGTCGCTACTCGAGCTCATATAGTCTAGTATATCGATGATTGTCATAGTTTAAAGATCACGAACGAACGTTCTTGAAACAAATGGAGAGAACCAGGGGCCATTCGTTGCTTAGCTACTGGAATTTGCTTGCGTAAGTCGTACGGTGTTGCATCTAATTGTTTGTGAGATTGTCATACATTTGCTCACTGAAATCTGTTCTGAGATGTGGAAAACAGGTTGCAATTTGTATTGGCGAGGTTACCTGACTGCTACTGCAGCCAGACATCCCGCACGAATACGGCCATCTGCTGTGGGTCCCTTCGGCCAGGTGCTGTGGGTCTCTCCGGCCAGGTGCTGTGGATACCTCCGGCCAGGTGCTGTGGATACCTCCGGCCAGGTGCTGTGGGTCTCTCTGGCCAGGTGCTGTGGATACCTCCGGCCAGGTGCTGTGGGTCTCTCCGGCCAGGTGCTGTGGGTCCCTCCGGCCAGGTGCTGTGGATACCTCCGGCCAGGTGCTGTTGGTCTCTCTGGCCAGGTGCTGTGGATACCTCCGGCCAGGTGCTGTGGATACCTCCGGCCAGGTGCTGTGGGTCTCTCTGGCCAGGTGCTGTGGATACCTCCGGCCAGGTGCTGTGGGTCTCTCTGGCCCGGTGCTGTGGATACCTCCGGCCAGGTGCTGTGGGTCCCTCCGGCCAGGTGCTGTGGGTCTCTCCGGCCAGGTGCTGTGGATACCTCCGGCCAGGTGCTGTTGGTCTCTCCGGTCAGGTGCTATGGGTCCCTCCGGCCAGGTGATGTGGGTCTCTCCGTCCAAATGAGCTGATTGCATGCTTGCTTCCAGATGCGACTTTCGGCTGCACTGGAATGGAGCCTGCTGCTGTTCTTCCTTGGAACAACATTCGTCGACGGAAAGGCAGGTCAACCCTTTCAAACGTGCCACTCTGATCGACGCAGTGTATTTTAAGCACACAACATTGAGGCGGCCGCATCCTTGGGTTGTTTTGTCAGTTTTGCAATTTAGTCCACTGGGCTAAGGTTTATTTCAGCGTTGTGTGACGTGCAACGTCCGAGAGCGATGCAAAATAATACAGGAAATACTTTATGTTTCGTAGACCACTCAATGCGTACTGAAAGCGTGCACACGTGCAGCATATAATCACAAATGGCGTTAAATCTCTACATAGGTTATCCCGCTTAGAACTGCTTTGACGATTGACATTAGACGGATGTGCGACGACACAATCAAATAACTGTCATACGTATGCAAAGGAAGTGCAAACTTTCCCTCCGCAAAGTTCCAAATCACAATGGTGAAGTCCAGGAATTCACAAAAGCGTCAGGTCCAAACTTTCTGAGTTTCGTTTTGGGTCATCATCAGGAGTGCCCGGTTGTCCTGGACGTTGGCCTAACACAAGAACGAATTCATTTCAAGGCGAGGTTATGACGATCACAAGAAGTTCTGGCAATTATCAGTGATTGTGACGATCATCAGAACCTGCAACCTAACTTGACCTAACCGAACCTAACCTAACCTAACCTAACCTAACCTAACCTAACCTAACCTAACCTAACCTAACCTAACCTAACCTAACCTAACCTAACCTAACCTAACCTAACCTAACCTAACCTAACCTAACCTAACCTTGCCCAACCTAACCTAACCTAACCTAACCTAACCTAACCTAACCTAACCAAACCTAACCTAACCTAACCTAACCTAACCTAACCTAACCTAGCCTAACCTAACCTAACCTAACCTAACTTAACCTAACTTAACCTAACTTATGACATCATAGGCATCCTCATCAGAAGCGATTAAACATTCCAGACGTCAATAAAAGCGCTTTCCAATCTAATCCATTGGATCGGTTCTTGTGATCCCAAAAACGATATTATGGCGTGTTGAAGCATACATACCCAGCACTTTAGATATCGGGAGTTACTTTTGTCCCAAGCGTGACGTTGAACCGAGCAAGCGTTCCACATGAGACAAACATGGCACAGAGCTAATTATGACTCCTGAATGTTCACGTCTGTTGTCCTAAGCTACAGTGATTCTCATCACCTGTCCACATTCCGTTTGGTTCCGTTTGGAAGATCATGTTTCGTTCGGAACAAGCGTTCCCATTTACCGATTTGAGCGTTTGATAACAAGTTGTGCGCCCTTTCATAGGCGGCACGTATGAAAGGCCCTGGTGTGACCACATTTCCATCCGCTGTATCCGTGTTGACGCTATTAAGTTTCCCGGTTATTGCATTGTGCCTGTGGGTGTGAGTTTAGATGACATTGTATATGTCGTCTATGTGCGAAAACTACGAAGCCTGTAAATGAGCGGCATAGCGGTGTCAGTTTGGCTGCGTCCAGGTCTAGCGTTGTCCGTTTGTATCTCCAATCCGGTTGTCGTGACCTTAGTCGGAGTGACACGACCAGACGAGACCTTTCCAATAAGTGGTCGAGTAAATAATGTATCTTTGTAGTTCCTCGGGCAAACACTTAGAATTCAGCAGAGTTACTGCAGGTCATTTGGGGAAGTGTGCAAGATGTTCCACTTCTAGCGAACTGCTATATCATGCACATCACAAGGCCTCTGCTCAATTCAACGTCACCACAACACTGTGTGATCAATTATGCCAGCTCTCCGTAGTCGTCACATCACATCTCAGTGTCAGGAGGGCGTCTGCGACCTGACCTGACCTGACCTGACCTGACCTGATCTCACCCGCAGACGGTGTGTCAGTTCCCGTGCCCGGCCTGTCCGGAGGAGGTACGGTGTCAGGAGGGCGTCAGCCTCATCCTGGACGGGTGTCGATGCTGCCCCATCTGCTCCCGCCAACACGGGCAACGCTGCGACACCGTCCAGCTCTGTGACGTCACCAAACAGCTGGTCTGTGATGTCGCCGGCATCTGCCGAGGTTAGTTTCGAGAAGTACAAGGCAGGCCCTCGACTGCTGGAGTTCTTTAACAATGATTTTCCGAAAAAGTGCGTGTGCCCGTGCCCATCACGCTCCTTGTCCTCCGCTGAAAGGCTAAAAGATACGCTTCACCAAGTCAAGTCAAGTACGCAGTAAAACTACATACCTGATAATGCCACATGATAATCCTGGTCACTGACGATCCGCAGTGTGAGCAGGAAGAACTTTGTCATCATCTTGTAGCATGCGGAGAATGCGAACAAACGTGAGTAGCACACTTAGGCCACACTTTGAAATCTTACAACACACGACCATGTCTCCCGCAGCTGGCGGCTGATGTTCTCAGATGTGTATTGTTTTGTTGTCAGGGAGCGGCGGATTTAGAGAGTGTGTGCGTACCTGATGTTCTCAGATGTGTATTGTTTTGCTGTCAGGGAGCTGCGGACTTAGAGAGTGTGTGCGTACCTGATGTTCTCAGATGTGTATTGTTTTGTTGTCAGGGAGCTGCGGACTGAGGGAGTGTGTGCGTACCTGATGCTCAGGGAGCTGAGGCTTAGAAAGTGTGTGCGTACCTGATGCATCCCGCGTCACGAAACGTGCACGACAGCGCACAACCAGGGACTACAGTGTGCAGCGTTTGTGACGTCACATTTCTCACATGATAAACACCCCATCTATAGTTTACCTCAATGGTCAGGTGGAATTACAAGGCGCGTCCTCCACAAGAGGACCTGATGGACTCCGCAATAGATTTGCCGGTATTAGGTCGATCTAACTAACCATCTGTCGGATGACCTTACAAATCGCGCTGAGGTTATCTCACGCTGCCAAGCCTTTCTGACAACTCTGCTTCGATCGAGGCAACGGTTCGACGACTACGCAGAGACTTCACATTTTAGCCAGGTGACATAATCTGGTGCCTTCAGATGTATGCAAATTAATCAATGATCACAAGTACACGAACAGACAGTACATTTTTCAAGTTAAAATGACGTGAAGGAATCGTTCACCGGCATCATTTGGTACTCTATCCAGGCAAGAAGGGTCATGGACTATTGTTTGTTTTGGCACTAGGAGCTCTTAGTTATTATGCTGGCGGTTATAGACCTTCAATACAACAGGAGATACGGGTTAACTCGGCATTGATGCCGTTCCCCAGCGGTACACAATTGACTGCACGAGGCATATTTCACCCCTGCCCCTGCTTTGTCTAGTTTTGTCCATTGATTTACATTATATTTGAACCATCTAAACGCGAAGTGGAAGAACTTAGCCACAAATGTAAGCATTAGACACGTGAGCAAGAGTTGATTCTTGTTCATAAACTGTAAAAGGTTTACTCAAATCTACGACTTCGGTGGTGAATAAGCGATTGGATCGATGTTTCGCGTTGTTTTCGACGATTCAGTCCTGCCGACAGCGCAACCTGACACCCTTCCACCCGGCCGCCAGTCACATGGTGGTCGGTTTGCGCGTAAATGTGATAAACGGCTTCCGCCACCCCGTCACCGCGCCGCTGCGACAGACTGGAGCGCCGCCGCCTGGCCGTCGTGGGCCCCAGCCCACCTGGGCGCGGGCAACATGCTCTGCGATACATTTTAAGTTTGGTAATTGTACCAGATATTTGCTTGAAACTCAGTAAACGCATCCTTCGTAGTCGTATCTAGGGCACCTTGTGTTATGTTTTCACAATTTTGAGCCTTATGCTAGCAATGTTTTACTTTTGTGTGTGTTCTTTTTCCTCAATATTCTTATACCATGAAATAGTTTTGTGTTTTTAATCACTTATGGTATTTGACATGTCAGTATTTCAACGTGTGATATTGAAACCACACCACGAGATGGCCTATGAATGGTAAACATATTGGTTGACATTTCCGTTTACAGATATAAAATTTGTTTTCGTCTTCTGCGTCATTTGTCCACGGCCACACATTTGTAAAAAGGCAAATATGACGTCGCTCTGACGTCTGTCACACTCGATCTATAATTGCCTTATAGTTGTTTTGGCACAAGGCGCAACACTCATTAAGTGACCGCTACTTAAAATTTCGCAGCGATATCTCGAGGGATTTTGAATTATCGCGAATGTTGGACAAGGGGCAGACTTTTTAATCACCGGTCATATGCTGGGTTTAATGATGTTATCAAACACACCTTGGCCGCATTTGCAACGTAAGCTGCGGATATAATCCAGAGCTGGCAAATTAAACGGCAAAATGCATTTAAAACTCAATGCACGCACATCACGAAAATGCGCCGAATCTGTGCAGACCCTACCACTAAAGAGACATCAAGGCGACCATATCCTACCACCCCACACACGGCTCAGCGTTAAGGGTTGCGCGAAGGCTAAGTAGACAAATGGATTGCTGGATGCAATACAAAATGCAAGTAATAAATACCAAGGAATTGTGGATAAGGGATAGGGGGATGAGGATAATGCTGGATGAGTTATTGGATATACCTCCTGCTATAATGAATGTTAATAACTCAGCATGAGAAGTATGAACTTATGACACGATGTTATTAACGTATCATAAAATTAGCACCAGCTTGTACATGAACATTTAAAGGGGAACCGCATAACAGCCGAAAATGTTCTAAATATTCACTCAATTTTTTTGGCATTTGATATTCACTACATTTACGTGTATGTCAATGCACTTGACATTCACATATTCAGGTGTTCTTTTCTTTTTCAAGTACACTGTGACACCTGCTTTGAGCATATTTGGGGCTAAGCCCGACAGAGAATGTGTTGATAGGACAAATACGAAAATTCGGATACACTCGCTGTTCTCCAAACTTGTGGTATGTGTATGTGCTTGGACTGCAGAGCCTTAAAAAAATATAATGTAACCTATTTCCGACACGGCTTTGGTCACCATACCTTATGCTACGCAAGTCGTACCCACTTAATTGCTGAATGAATCCTAGTCACGCAACCGACAAAATGCTAGATTTTCCATCGACTTTCCCATAATTGTTCTGGGTAAGTGCTTTTGTCGGGAGGAGCAGAAACACTTTATATCGGACCATGCGCTTTATAAAAGGATGTTAACAAAAAATGAACGTGAATATGGACATCGCTGCGTTTTGATTAACACGAAAATAGCCTCGTATTCCAGTTACGCTACATAATAATTCATAATAGACAGGCCATTTTTACTTCACGGTTGTTCACGCAAATTTGCTTTGGGAAGGTCTGTTTGTTGTTTGCTGCATATTTGTGACTTCACTAACAGCCGGGAGATTTTTCCTATTCTCAAAAGAAAAGCACAACCATCCGTTCCGCACTGCAGCTAAAGACCTGTCCGCGACGTACTCACGAGCTGGAATTCCGGCGACTGATGAGGTTAGCCTAAACAAACAGCCGTTTGCTTGGCTCACCGCACGTACTACCAAAACCTACACGTACGTAGCCAGGAGCCCGGCGAGGCCGTTCAAGCCGCCACAGTGACACACGAGCGCGACTTAGCCGCTGGCTCGAGTGGTCTCCCAGAGGTCACCGGCCATCGCGCGTCCCTAGCGCGCCGTTCGCTGCCGCTCGACAGGCCGTAACTTCAGCAGCTGTCTGGTGAACGGCACCTCGTTCCACGATGGCCAGACGTTCCTGCTCGACTGTCGTACCCAGTGCACCTGCCAGGTGAGTGTTGCGACCAGAGGCGTCACTGGTGGGCTCGTCGGGGCGAAGCGGCCCTCCCCTGGGGCCTCTCTCGGGCCCCGACCACAGCCGTGGTGGCTTAAGTGGGGCGGAGCGCTCCCTCCCCTGGGGCCTCCCTCGGGCCCCGACCACAGCCGTAATCCCATCAGTTCGACGTTTAGCCACCAAGTCACTGACTTGGCACCCGAGTCAAACTCCCGTGACGCCCCTGTCCGGACGTCGCATTAGGCGCAAGCTCAAAGGAGCAGTCACGCACCAACGTAAGCCTGACGAGTTGCAGGTGGATGAGTTGGGTTTGGTCGTCGGTGCACGATCTCTAGCGGCTAATCCATTCACTTCCTCACGACCAATGTTGTGTGGCGCTGCTTTGTGATATAGCTGATCATTTTGACTCACTGTGGTTTTGACAGAATGCTGGATGGTTGTATGTACCTCGCCTGCACGCCTGATCATCACAACCTGCAATTATTTCGGATGGTTGTATGTACCTCGCCTGCACGCCTGATCATCACAACCTGCAATTATTTCGGAAAATATCGCTGATACATCTTGAACTCACCCTGGGTGTTAAAATCTAATCGTCTTCCGTGCCATACTAATCTTGGTAAGGTTTCTGCAAAATTCTGCGAAGGGAACCAAGATAACTGCTGTTAAGGGCGTCTTCCACCAAGTTGCCCAAACTGTCAGCGCTGTTCGGCGCACTGTAACGTGAGGAAGATGACAGACATGCAAGGGCGGCGCAGTCACGAGGCCAGACTCGGCCGACAAACCGTCACGCGATCTGACTGCGGCTTCGGCCGCGCTGGGCTTCACACTGATGTGATTTATCTGTCACGCGAGGCGTCAGCGCGTGAGAGGGACCTGTCGAGAGCTACCGACCACAGACGTGTTCACGGGTGCAAAGAAAACAGGCGATGCAGTTGATTTGATGGTTTGCCTTCTTGACTTTTGGGTTTTTTTATTCTCAACGTTTCTTCGACATCGTCATTTGTCTTTTGCTTGATTCTTTTCAACTATTTTCCAGCGAAGTAGCATCTATAAGGACGTTGGTTGTGCCGTGGCACTGTGCTGCGCTATCTGTTTGGTTACACCGTGGTACTGTGCCGCGCTACCTGTTTGGTTACACTGTCACACTGTGCTGCGCTATCTGTTTGGTTACACCGTCGCACTGTGCTGCGTGATCTGTTTGGTTACACCGTGGCACTGTGCTGCGCTATCTGTTTGGTTACACCGTTACACTGTGCTGCGCTTTCTGTTTGGTCACATCGTTGCACTGTGCTGCGCTATCTGTTTGGTTACACAGCGGTACTGTGCTGCGCTATCTGTTTGGTTACACCGTTACACTGTGCTACGCGATCTGCTCGGTCACACCGTGGCACTGTGCAGCGCGATCGTTTTTGCTCGACTAAGGCAAAGCTCTGAATAAAACCGGCTGCATCTTGCGCCGTCTTCAGATTATGTCTTCAGATTATGCAGGCGTTGGGTACTGGTGATTACTCCTTGATACGAAACTATTCTGCCAATCATCCTGAGCCCTGTGTTTCTACGTTGGGAGCCCCAAGATCAACGGTCACAGAAGTGGATTTCTCCAATAATTGAAAGTGGAGTTACGGTTATTGAAAAGCTTTGGTGGCGTGTGAGTTCGAGTGGTCGCTCGGCCTCACCTACTTCGGGTGTCGGGGTGCCAAGTCTAGACCCAGAGATCGAACAGGCGGTTGTCATTTTTGCAATGGAAATCCTTAAGCAGAATGCTACTACGTTCAAAAGGAAACCAATGGAGTGTTCAGCCAGACCGCATAATTTTTCCACCTCCTCAACTTGGTAGGGTACTCTGCCATAGTCTCAGAGCATACAGCCGAGGATATTACAGAGTTTTTCACGTGACGTCATATGTGCATCCTTGACTGCACATGTGCATCACGAACGTCGTTATGCCCAGCTCTCGCCAAAGTTCAGTCCTTTGCAGCATCAGGGCGCCCGTCAGCCGCAGACACCCTAGCGCGCACCTGGTACAGCCTTGTGTCAGCCCATAGTCCATTTTCGTTTTTCTCTAACATTATCCTAATTCAAAATCGAATTCCTCTTTCACGAACAAATGCCGACAGGAAACTGACGTCCACTGGCAAGCGCGGCTGTGGAGTCCGAGTCCAGATACTGGGCGGAAGAGTCAGGGCGATCGCAGCGCAGCCTCCCACGCGCGCGTCCTGCGGCGTTGCAGGGTGCGGGGCCAGGGTCGGGGTGGCCGCAGCGCAGCCTCTCACGCGCGCGTCCTGCGGCGTTGCAGGGTGCAGGGCCAGGGTCGGGGTGGCCGCAGCGCAGCCTCTCACGCGCGCGTCCTGCGGCGTTGCAGGGTGCAGGGCCAGGGTCGGGGTGGCCGCAGCGCAGCCTCTCACACGCGCGTCCTGCGGCGTTGCAGGGTGCGGGGCCAGGGTCGGGGTGGCCGCAGCGCAGCCTCTCGCGCGCGCGTCCTGCGGCGTTGCAGGGTGCGGGGCCAGGGTCGGGGTGGCCGCAGCGCAGCCTCTCACGCGCGCGTCCTGCGGCGTTGCAGGACGGCAGTTACGCGTGCACCTCGCTCTGCCCGCACGAGATGATCCGGCCGTCCCGGCGCTGCAAGAACCCAACGCTGGCCGAAGTCAAGGGCGAGTGCTGCCGCCAGTGGATGTGTGCTGACGGTAGGCCGATGTGTGCTGACGGTAGCCCAATGTGTGCTGACGGTGGGCCGAAGTGTGCTGACGGTGGGCCGACGTGTGCTGACGATAGGCCGATGTGTGCTGGCGGTAGGCCGATGTGTGCTGGCGGTAGGCGATGTGTGCTGATGGTAGACGATGTGTGCTGACGGTAGGCCGATGTGTGCTGACGGTAGACGATGTGTACTGGCGGTAGGCCGATGTGTGCTGACGGTAGGCGATGTGTGCTGACGGTAGGCCGATGCGTGCTGACGATAGGCCGATGTGTGCTGACGGTAGGCGATGTGTGCTGACGATAGGCCAATGTGTGCTGACGGTAGGCCAGTGTGTGCTGACGGTGGGCCGAGCAGCGGGTACTTGGCTCCTGCTCCCGCGTCAGGGAGGGGCGGTTTTGAAATGTATGCACGGTATGCTACGTGTTCCTCTGGGAAATGGACATTGTTGATGTGGTCTTTATCATCATCCAGCTGATCCCATTACCTTGTTCGTTTTTACTTAATAACTCCCAAGATACCTTTGAATCAGCCTCGCCAAGGTCATATGTACGGCAGTTGGTTGGGGTATTAGGTATTGCACATGCAGTAGTCGCTACTGTCTTTTACTACATTATGTCCTGCGATGCTTACCCAATACCTTCAGCATTACTTTAATCAGCCTCACGTAACTTATTGCGTGCTTCGTTCGTTTTGACAGCGCACTACAACAGCTTCCCAGTTGCAACGCTTGCCTCTCAGCGTGTTAATGTCTGTCCCTTCTTAAGTCTGACATCGGAAATTGTAAACGCCACTGCGTGGCATGATCAGTAGAACGTCAGGGCTGTGAGGAGTTCGCAACTCATTGTTATCAGCCGAATATCCCCCTAAATGCACCTTGACTTTCTAAATGCTTCCTAATTGCTCCTTTATAGCCTATTGTCAATGTACAGCCGATTTCTGATTCCGCAATCTGCATCCCTACAATTTATTTCGGCCCCCTCCCTCACCGCTCTCCCTCCCCAAACATAAAGAGCTGTCAACACCAGTTGTCGGCAGACTTCACACGCTTCACTTCACATTGAAAGACTGATTGGGTAGAGGTCGTTAGCCATCGTTAGAGGCTATCGGTAAAGGTCATTGTTAGAGGTCAACTTTATAGGTCATCGTTAGAAGCCATCTTTAAATGCCATCGTTAGAGGTTTAAATTTGGAGCTCACGCTGGGTGATCAGTGTTTATGAATCTCGTTGGTTAAGCTAGTTCTTCTTCTCGCCACACTCCCCATGGCTCACCTTCACCGTACCGTGATATGACGTGCAGCAACGTCACATCCGCGACCCGTTACAGAGGCGCCGGTGACCGCGCCTCCGTGCGAACCGCTCACCTCTGATTGGTCGCCGTGTTCGGCCACGTGCGGAGGGGGAGTGTCCACGCGGATCTCCAACAAGAACACGGACTGCACATTGGTGAAGGAGACCCGCCTGTGCCAGATCAGAGAGTGTCCACTGCCAGACGACACCTCGTGGAGCCAGCCCCTGTACCGCATGATGCAGCAAGACGACAGGGTGAGCCGAGCCAACCGCTTCTTAAGGGGCATGCTGAACAGTTAAAGATATTGAAACAAGCATGAGGTGTGTTCAAAAAAGCTCATTTACAGCTACTGGTGCTCTTTTCAGCGGAAAAGCTGCCTTAGACAAAACCATGTTTCTGTTTAGTAAATATAGTCTTCAATGCGTCATTGTTCGATTATGTCATCGCACCTTGCATATCATTGATTGCGAACCAACTGAGGGACTTTACATCTGGAAATCGTGCGCAAGAACGCCAGATATGAACGACGTGGCAATCATGCTTTCTTGGTTCTGGCCACCACATGGCTAATGGAATGGCTAGACTTGAGGGACGTTATTATAGCGTTATGGATGCTTGGGTAACCTAGAAATATTCTACCAGGGATAATCTGCACATCTGAACAGGCCTGTTAAGTGCGCTAAATGATTTCTAAGATTACTATTTCAGTTCAAAATCCATACATGGAACAAGCTGTATGTCACTTTGTGAAAATTAGCATGACATGACGCTTAAAGTCATGCATATCAAACAAACGTCGTAAATTTGCTCGCTGTACTCGGATCACTGTCGGATATGCCAATGTGAGAAATGGGTGTTCTAAGTAACCTTGAGCGTATCCAGACAGGGAAGTTGCTGTAATGAAACATCGAAGTACGAAGGTGCATTGCTGTTAATCTCGGAGACACGGGGCCAAAGTTACGTAAGGCTTTACGTGTAATTGTGAGGAACATAGGACATATCGATAAGACGGGTCTGTTAGCATTCTTCCTGGTGGAATAATTAGGAGAAACAGGAGAAAGATGCCTTAAACGTGAGAGTGTCGGCTGCCTAGCGACAGCACACGCTCGAGTAGACGTGCTCTCTCTCTCTCTCTCTCTCTCTCTCTCTCTCTCTCTCTTCTCTTCATCCTCTCTCTCTCTCTCTCTCTCTCCTCTCTCTCTCTCTACTCTCTCTCTTCCGCTCTCTCTCTCTCTCTCTCTCTCCTCTCCTCTCTCCTCTCGCTCCTCTCTCTCTCTCTCTCTGCTCTTCTCTCTCTCTCTCTCTCTCTCTCTCTTTCTCTCTCTCTGTCGTTTCTCCTCATCATTTGACGAGGAATACGGCGACAATTACTTTCTCATCTACATTACGCATATGATACTCT
The DNA here is from genome assembly GCF_011947565.3 of Pollicipes pollicipes. Classification (NCBI taxonomy): domain Eukaryota; kingdom Metazoa; phylum Arthropoda; class Thecostraca; order Pollicipedomorpha; family Pollicipedidae; genus Pollicipes; species Pollicipes pollicipes. The sequence continues at coordinate 12,447,863 of NW_023596448.1, read as the reverse complement.
TATCCGTACTCTGTCCTTCCGCCAAGTGTGACCAAACTGTATACCTCCTGAACGCTAACGTGAGTGACGGCTGCCGATGACCAGCATCCCTGCCAATCTCACAGGTGTGCCACCCGACCCAGCGAGCCCCCATGCCGGTCCACCTCCGCTGGTCCAACTGTACCTCCGTGCACCGCTACCGACCGCGCTTCTGCACCGCCTGCCGGCGCCGGTGCTGCCGCCCGATGGCGACCTCCACGACGCCACTGCCGTTCCGCTGCGACCTTGACCGGCCAGCTGGGGTCAGCGATCACCTGTGGCGCCTTGGGGGTGGGGCGACGGCGCCGGCGACCCGCAGTGCTCATCACGAGGTCGCCGTCCAGCCGGTAATGTGGGTGAAGGAATGCGTTTGCGATCCATGCGAGAAAGAGCAAATAGGAGATAACGGGAATGGGAGCGAGAGCAACGGCGGCGAAGAGCAGGATGGCTGGTTTAGTCAGCGGGAGGGCGTGAAGGCGTCTCATTTGGCGGCTGGGGGCATTCATGGAGATGAGCCTTTGTAGTGCGGAAACGCCACCGGTTATCTTGCCCGCACTTGACCTTGGAAAGAGTCTCACTGTTTATAATCATGCTATATCTCACCTGAAGCTGTTGTCACCATTAAAAGTCGACTGTGAGAGAACTGCTGTCTGTTAGTCCGCGGTCCCTGCCATTGCATGCGACAGCATGCGGCGCGGTGGGTGTTTCTGCATGAAAACGTATACAGTGAATTCATGAGATGCGTGAAAACCCGTCACTGTTCTTCAAGTATTGCAAGCTCGTAATGGACTCTGGAGAAAATGCCCGCCATTTTAATAAACTAGCATTATAATCGTTTTGTATCGAACAAGTTTGATAATCCTTGACTACGCCAACGGCCGTTATAGCGGCATTGAAGTGCATACAGTACTGAAAACGTTTCGGTGATATTATACGCCTTTTTTGGCATGCGGACAGCCTGACGTTGATCCACCTTCTCTGACTTTACCATTAGGTCTCGTAATGAAAAACTGCGTCCGTGCGGGGACTGCAAGAGTCCTGAATGAGTACATGAATTAGGCCTGTGAAGCAACAGAGTCGCTGCGTAAACCAGCAGGTATTTCACGGCTGAGCAGAGTAAATGTGCCGCCAATTAGAGTTACGGTGCTGCCAGTCAAAGTTACTGTCACGATGCGACAAGCCAGGCACTGCACGGCGATATATGGCACATATCGGAGGTTGTCAATCCTTGAGCGACCCCACTGCGGTACCGAAACCGTTAGCACGAAGTGGCTGATGGAGAGCTCAGAAAATGAGCCCGGAAATGTCAGCAGACTGTGCGCAGACACAGCGGGACTCAGGTTGCTTCAGTGGATATAAATTTAGAGGTTCTGGATTTATTTTCTGAACCATCCGGTTTGCCAGTTTGGGAAACCTCTGGCATTCAAGGAGCGTGTGGGCCCGAACAATGCCCTTTTGTTCCAGACTCTTTGTCGCAAATTGCTTCAGTAATGGAATCGTCAAGTCACATTTACTTGAAGCTTAAATCCGGTCCTCCATGATAATGAAGTCCGTCTCAACACAGTCTTGCCAGTGGAGTGAGAAAACCTGCAGGACGTGGGTCAAAATCAAGTCCAAATTTCAACGCTTAGGCGTTGCGGTTACATGACTACAGCACACTTCGACGGGGGAAAACGTCAACAACTGGAGAAGCGAGTCTGGGTGGATACACGCAGATTGTCATACGCTATCTTGCACGATCCTTTGATCGATTCAGCTTACGGCCCGGGACATCTTTTAAAAAATTGCATCAAATCTCGGTAACTGGAGCCTGCAACAGCATGAAACTGGGCGCGTGGCGCAGATAAATATATCATCTGCAAATATTACGCGAATCTAGCGCTGCTTAGTCCATGGCTGAACCAGACGTGGGCAGGGAAGGTACCAACACAATATTTTGCGGAATTGGTATGGAACAAAACACCCTGCGGTGTGAACTGAGAGAGGTCGGACAACGAAAACTCCATGAGTGGGGTCGCCAGTTCCTGTCGCCAATACCCTCTCAAAAGATTCGCGTACTTCGCAATATCTCGGCCAGTCATGCAGGATATAACAGCTAACAATCTCGTTTCATGTCGTCGGCGAAGATTGTCATTCTTCGCTAGGGTCAAAAGGCCAGTCGATATTTAACGCAAATGGTAGTGCACCACTCTCTTAAAGGTAATGAAACGTGCTATTCCAACACACTGGTAATGCACACGCGCAGGGGTGTCACTTTCTAAAGTTGGTGAGTGGACCCAGCCGAAAAAGCTGGTCTACAAACCCCAAACCTGGTATTTTTCCGAATTGTGGCAGCTCAAATTACGTCCTCGATGAAAAAACAAGCAACAAAATAATATGATAATAAGAAACAATAAAGTCTAAAGCAAATAATGATAATGATACCAGAGCTGATGTGTTTTTAAAGGACTTAAAGGCGCATTGGCTGGGGGGGGGAGCTAAAGTTGGCGTTGGGAGAGAGGCTTAGGCCTCCGAAAGTATATAAAGTGCCCCTGTCCATACGAGTGGTGTATCAAAGGCGACCGGGTCAATTCACCTATATTTTGGGGTCAGTTACATGGCAAAAATAATTACGTATGGTGTCATTTCACGTGTCCTGCGCTGCAGAAGATGTGTCGCGGGTTGATAAAATTAAGTGGATGTAATTAAAAAGATGCATCAAAATAAAACTTGAATTAAAAGATGGTACCATGCCTGACTTTTGAGCCACCCACACGCCAAATGTTTCGTTCATACCGAAGACTACGCTAATTTTGGAATGAACATTTGGATCCTCTCAATCGCTTCTGTCATTTCATGTGTGTTACAAATGCGGCCTCATCTGTTAATGCAAACTGACAGAACTATGTAGGCTGTTAAGTACATTTGCGAGGAACATTATCCACATGGATAAGACAGTAGTAATACCCTCGTTCGTCAGAAGCAAACCAGGGGAATGGAGATATAGACGCATTGATACTTCGGCAGTATGCTTTCATCGAAACCATAGCAGAAGTGAATTCCCTTTTGCTGTTGTTTCGATTGAGGTATGTTGCCGAAAAGTCCACGCATCTACATCTCCAGTCTTCTGGTTTTCTCAGGTCAATGAGATAATAACTACTGCCTTATCCAACTGACACGACTGTTGAGATTGATGTTAATAACCTAATCTGATGCTCCCGAGGAAGCAATGTGATGAGAACTGCTGAAACAGACATCAGGAACAGTCTAAGCTAAAAAGAAAAACTGCGCTCATCTCAGAGAAGTTCAAGAGGTGAGGTACAGCCTTACACGTGCTTGGGTGTGGGGGGTCAACTCGGCCCACCAAAGGTTTTTCCAGAATGGTTTCCGAACGGCGCGGTGCAGCCCCGCCAAATATTGGCATAGCTGTAGACAATTAAATGGTGGATCTTTTGGCATCAAAAATTTAGATGTACCTTGTAAGGTCGCTGACCTAAGGCAGGTCAAGTTCAGGCCATGGTTTCAGCGAAGCCAATTTCTAGGGAATCGTTCAATCTGATGCAACAATGGCGTGTTTAACGAAGCCATACATCTCTGAGATACTTTCGTAGGCAACAACAATATTGAATGAGCCAATAACGATTACCTAAGTTTAGATATGAAGGTCAGACCAAGGTCAAAACCAACCTGTTTTATTACTCTGGGGCTTGCTGTATGAGGTAGTTTCTGGTGCCCATTTCGAATCTTGTGGTAGCAGGAACCGAATAATGCATCTTTCATTGGCTTCTTAGAGGTCAGAAAAAGTAATTGACCAAGATGAACTGGGTCAACATTTTGTTTTATGAGCATACTGCCTAGCGTAATCTTTACCGCTCATTTATATGCAAAACTCAGAGCAGTCTTGTATGATTTTGGTCACCATGACCTTCAAAAGGTCATAAAAGGTCACTGATCTCAAATGAGCGCGTGGCCTTATGCTTAGAAACAGTTAGCTAGGTTCTAGGGCACTTTGGGGGCCAACCCGGAAATTGACCTTGTTTGACATTGTTTAACCCGAACGTCATAACCTAGGAATCTCAAACTTGAACACAAGTGAGTTCACGTACAGGCCAACATACTCTGTGAATTTTGTGTCTATAGCTCCGTTAGTGTTTGAGATCTCATAGTCATCAACTTGACCCCACACCCGAGCAAATGGTGCCCAGCCGGCCATGCGGACGCGTGTTAAAGAACCGCGAGATGTTCAGCTACATCGCATTTGCTTCTGGCCCTAATGGAGTTCTCTCAGTTCTCAGGCGCCATGAGGGCTTCGGCTGTCATTGGGTAGGCAGTGCGGTTTGAAACCCACTCAAAGACCTAAGAGACGGACGAAATACTGACAAAAGCATGCTGGATGTTGATACGGGCGGATCTAGAATGCCGTCTCCAGGATCAGCAGCGCTGGCTTGGGGGCAAAGTCCAAATAGGTGTCCGATTAAGCAAAACGCATCGATATCAAGCCTCGCTTCTCTTAACCTCAAGGAGTGTTCTAAAACAAATTTTCATGGTTAGAGCTGCTCAGATTACCTTCCAAGTCCAGAAAAGTGTCATTGGTCGTCCGACTTTGGCCAGCTCGGGGGGTGGGGTCGTGTACTGTTTGCACTTCGCCCCGAATCTACCACTGGATGTTTAGCTAGCCTTTTTTAGCCCGGGCCTTTCTGGCCACCACACCAACATGCCTCTAGTTCGTGCAAACTCTGCACGGTCAGCTGTTGTAGGATCGCATCCAGTACGAGGAGCTTGAGGTTTCGCCCTTTACAAGCCGATTTTGACAGGAAGCTCTCCCAATCATACACAGTAGATACCGTGCTTACGGAAAAGATAACCGGTTGAGGACAGAATCTCGAAAAATAACGTTATAGCCCGATTGCCTGTTAATGGCAAAATATGCAGTTCAAATCTGCAGAGAAAACAACACTTGGGATAGCCCAGGTTGGCGGGCCCAGGGTGATTTTGGACCTGGAACCGATTTTTCAGAACTACTTCCCTGCATGCTGATGGTCAAAGCGCGGTCTAACATAAACTGTGTTGACGGATCGCTGAATATGATCAGCCCTTGTTCCAGGCAGTCCGTCGGGAGGTCGCCAAAAGTTGGGAGGTGGGAGGGAGGGGAGGGGGGGGGGGGCCTGGCCAAGCTCCCTAAACCACAACTATCTCTCAATCTCTCAGTCAGTCCACTTTCCCTATCTTCCAATGCACGAAACTTCAGGACAGACGTCAGACATTCAGCTTCGTCCCGTATCAGTCCATGCAAGTTAACTGGACAGTTCCTACAATCATTTCTTAAATTGCATTTCGTAAAATCGCTTCATTTTAAACCGTTCGAGGGTATTTAAAGACGGACGCCCTGCGAGACCGATAATCATGGAATTTCAATCGGCAGTCTCGCGCCTGAAGAGACAACTGAGCGATTCGATAAGCACGTAACCATTTGGCTACGAGATACGATTTTCCCTAATAAAAGGTGAACGGAGATGTCCATGTTACGACAAGGGGATCACCCTGCACAGCTATTTCAGTAGCCTATGTTTCGCAGGTGCCCGACTTTCTGCGCGAAAATTCACCCTGACAAAAGGGTGCACATTCATAGTTAATCGAAGAAAGTCGTTGAATTCAGATTCATCTATGGATCGGATCCGAGGCGATGAAACGTCTATTTACACGAAAGAATTTACGAAATACAAAAGCACTTGCGCGATTCTCTACTTTTTGCCCGAAATAGTGCCTCTGAGCACGATACTAACGGTAAATATGCGACCAGCGTGAGCACTTCACACGCTCCCGCAGCCTGCCGCTCATCATTGCCTCGCCTTTGATCCGCACTCGTAATTCATTGTGAGACGGAAAGACGGGTGGGCACGGCACAGCACGGCCCTCCCGCCTCCTGTCAGCACGTGCCGACAGCCTGCCACGGGCCGGGTCACGCACCCCGGACCCACCCATCGCCGCTTACAAACAATGGGAACGGCGCAGCGCCATATCGCGTGGGAGTGTGGCGCGGCCGCAGGCGACAGGCAGAAAGATGGGTGCGCTGAAGAGAAAACCCGCTCTCGACAGGGCGCCTTGTGTGGCTTCTGGTGGCAGGCAAGTCGACTAGTTTTCCTGCGGTGGTATGCGGTTTGATTCAAACGTGATCTGTTTCAGGGCTGGCGCGCTTTATTTCCCCACGCTTGGGATTTGATAGCTTACGTACTCGACTAACGGGAAAGCAATTTAAATGCGGCGCTTTGGCGTGCTCCCAATCAAAGAAGTCCGCTCTGTTCCACGTTTTATGTTCTTTAGATCGTGCAGGGACATGATCAAAGAGCATACTTTGCTTGTGAGATTCTGAGCACCCCATCAGCGCGGAGCTGAGAGGGTGTTTATGCTGCTATCATTCACTGCGCCGAGCATGATGAACACGTTTTATGATGGTATCTTTTCGCCATATCCCGCTTGGCCTCGCAGCTATTGCCTCGTCCAGCATATTGGATAATATGAAACTCATACGCTCGGCAATTGCCCGTTTAGTGTGCGATGATACGGCCTCGATGTTCTCGAGAGTCAGCCGTTGTGCACGATAAAGCGAACATCGTATATGATTGCGTGCGGTTCCAGAGGCACTCACAGGAATGTAAATCGATCTTCAGATTCCATACGATGTTATGGGACCGCACATTATTACTCCTGATGAAGTCGTTCAGCTGATGCATGTGCATTACCCAACACGAAGGTTCTTGACGAGCAGCCAGTCTTACGTCGCACCTTGACCAACAGCCAGTCGTGCATCTCGTCTTCCCCGGGCTGCGTTGCTGCGAGCTCTGCCCCCCTGAGATGGCTTCTGCGACTGTCCCTCGGCTGTGTACGGCTGTTGCGCTTTGACACTGACGTCTGCTGGCACCTCAACATCCTCGTCGCCGGTGATTTCGGACCTGACCTCTGACCTCTCGTCGCCCGTAAACAGGAAATGCGTCGTTAAATCTTTCACGGACGCGGCGGCGCGAACAGATAAAGCCGTCGGCAGCTTTGACGCGTCACCCGAAGCCACAGCCGCGACGGAAAGTCGATGGCGCTCGCCCCGAATTCGCGCGGTTAATGGGCAGAGGATTGGCGAGCGGGCATTGTGTCGCCCGCCGATTGGGTTTGGGTCATGGTGGCGCAATCGGAAATGATTGGTTCCAGACTGCCCGCTGTCGAAAGAAGATATTGAATTGTCCGCGCTGTCAGGCCCACAGAGGCACTGCCAAACGAGGGAAGCAGTTAAAATACGTCTGTCCTGCGGGGAGCACGGGAATAGAGCCGGCTGGGTTTTCCCTGCCGTGCTAGGAGTCTTACGACCATTTGTACATGTTGGTGGATGAGCAACAGCACATAGGTGCGTCGCATGATTAAGGGGAATGCAGTATTGGTTAAAAGGGTGAAGGCATCGCTCGCACATGCTATCTCAAGCACTAAACACAGTAGAACCAAGTGAAAATGGCCTTGATAGCTGACATATCATCGCACAAACTGCTGTCATTGAACGCCAGTAAGCATGACCCTCGGTGTAGAATTTCCCGCTCCCCCCCCCCTTAACCCTTAAACCAGATCAGTGGTGGCTCAAACGTGGTAAAGTTACTCATGCCTATGTGGTTGCAACAGCGGATGTGTATTAACACGGTGCGAACAGTGGGGTGGTCCAGAACTTGACACACTGAAGTATGCATCGATAGCAGCCATCAGCGGGCGTGACCCGTGACAGGTCAAAGGAGGCCACGCGGATCATGTGCCGTGTCGATGGGCCCTACTGCGGTATCTCAAGAACGCGCCGTGGTTCAAGCACTGCGAAGCAAACAATGCTAGATTGCGTTGCTTAGCCGAGACATTCTCAATGACTGCATATACAACTTGTATTGACCAAACAACTACGTCTCTGTGGCAGGGAGATAACATCGAGTTTACTTGGCCAGTCTTGCACTGCCTATCGCAACAAGAACCTTTGGAACTTATAATTTACGCAGTTTGAGGCCTTGAAGGCAGTAATTTGAAAGCACAACACAAGAAATGTAGAATTTGGGCACCTGAACCAAAATAAAACCGAAATGACCCGACAATGAGCTTATCATCTTAGATCTGACCTTCCCGTTTTGACAGAGCCTGAGAAATGCTGAAGAATGGCGCAATTAAACTTTGAATGTTATGTGTTTCGTGTTACTTAGGTGGCTTAAGGGAGTTTAAGGTGGATTCTGAGGCTCTCTTGTCCAGCATAATTTAGCAAACAAGCGTTAATGCAATCGGACATTGCTTAACACACGGACATTGCTTAGCCGCCACACACAGATTGGGATGGGAACACGGGGAGGAGGGGGGGGGGGGGGGGGGGGAAGCGAAGGACGATTTTACACGCAATTAAATCTAGGCGTAACCTTATGGGGATGCAGGCAAAGAGGGGACATAAAATGGCTTGACTTTCACACGTCGGGCCGTTCTCACACCCCTCTCGGCAGTATCACCTCGCTCTTCGGCTTCCCACATAGAATACAAGCCTTGATGTCCAAGAGAAACCTCCACATATATGTTCCGCAACGGACGGCCGAGTCGAACACAACTAGAACACTGTGGCCACCGATGACCGTTTGTAATGCCGGATGCGCTAACTCGATGTGTTTGCTTCTGCTTCTGGGGACCCCCTCCCTTGGGAGACACCACACTGAACTTTTTCAAGCGCGTCACGTTCAATTTCTGCTCGCAGCTGCCTACGCAACGCGCCCTCCTCCATTTCGTGTCGTCGGCAGATTGCCCTTGGGGCGTCGTGGTGCTGTCGGAGGGGATCTGTACTGAGCCAGGGTGTCCGTTTCCGGCGTTGCCTTTCACGTCCGCTCGGCGCTGTCGGCTGTTGTCATGTGGCTCGCGACAGCTCGCGGGGACCAAGCTCCGCAACGGGCGGGTGCAATATGGCTCGTGACAGCTCACAGGGGCCAAGCTCCGCAACGGGCGGGTGCAATGTGGCTCGTGACAGCTCACAGGGGCCAAGCTCCGCAACGGGCCGGACATATGGCATCTACCATATTCAACATTTAATTTGCATTGCATTTGGCTCTGCTTTTAGACTCATGAGCTTGTCCAGGTGAGAGATTTATATTAGCCGCTGTGGTGCATGTCACAGTGCGTCCGTTGTCACCGACCACATTCAAATCATTGGCTGTGGGATCAATATCGAAAGGTGCCTAAGGGTGGGTTTCGGACCATCCGCAATTTTCGGAATGTTCGCAATACACATTCCATACCGCATTGACGTCATTCGATGAATTGTTTCCCTTGCAGCATGATCTTGGTTTTTTTAGGGAGATCCTCCCTCTCAAAAATACATTTTAACAAATTTTTAGGGGGATACGATATATCCCACGCAACAGATGTTCTCACCAACGCGTCACAGCATACGTTACACAAAACCAGCTTACAATGCTGAGGCCGTATGGCCCTTTCCCTACCCACACCGAAATTGTCCACTCCGCCCCTACATCAGAAGCTTTGGCGCAGGTCTGAGTGGGCCGGCGATGCAGCGGCCCATCTGTGGGGTCTGCAGCACGTGTCAGGTCACATGACCGGGTCACCCGGCGGCGCTAACCCGCCGACCTTCCACGTGCCATGAAGTGTCCCGGTTCTGCTCGTTCTCCGCTGATTGGACGGAGGTCACCTTCGCTAATGGGCATCATGAATATGATGCAATGAAGGAAGCAAATTAAATAACGTGCGTAATATAGTACATTATACAAGTGGCGCTCTGCCTGTTTGTTTTATTGCGGGCTCACATGTTAGGGAGACAATCAGCTGCAATGGCCATGTCGTGCTGGCATATAGTTTGCCTAAGAATAGAGCCTGCAAACAAGCAGATTGTTAGATCAAGTCGAACCATGACCGAGGCTATTGTACGGCATCACTTGTGTGGGTGAGGAAGCACTGCACGCCGACATACTGCATCAGACACTTCCTGCTAGCAGAGCGTCAGTGCCTTCCTTTGGCACTGTCTATCTTGTTCCTGTGTGGACACCGCAAGAACACAATTTGGCAAAGCGGTTTAAGGCCTGTGCAGTGTCCATAAACCGCCACTCTCCAGACTTTGATAACTTTGCGTGCTTGTTAGGGCTTTTGATCCAAAATGAAGCGGCCATATTCGCCCAAGACGCGCACGCAGCTGTCAGTTAACCCAGACACTCTCGCAGACAATCACATCTGCCGCCTAAAGCGCGCCGATTGCCCCTGCCAAGCACCAACAGGGGGCCCGGCCAACCCAGTGCCCTATGCTGACAGCGCAGGAGAAACCCGGTTAAGCTGTGCTGACAGCGTAAGACAAACCCAGCGCTCTGTGCTGCCGGCGTAGGAGAAACTCGGTGATGCTATGCGGACGGTGTAGGAGAAACCCGGTGAGGCTGTGTTGACGGCGTAGGAGAAACCCGGTAAGGCTGTGTGCGTGGTGCGCCGCTGGTGGTCGCGCCTGGGCCGCCAGATAACCATACAAAACAGCCGGGAGTTCACCTGGAACGGGCCGCGGTCGGCTGGGCCGCCAAAAACACCGGGATCGCGCACCTGGCTCCGAGCTGATACGCTCTTTCGAAGCCAAAGTTATTGGTTGTTGCAGAGTGATAGCTAGCTGTGAAAATGACCGGAAAGCTTTGCTATCCAGGGTATGGCATCGCTGTTTACGTTGTGTGAGGTATGGGGCCATCGTACGATGCGTACGGGGGATGCGGGTAAGGGTGTGCGAGCTTTAACGTTGCATACAAATTGTAGGGAAGCGCAGGTATCAACACTCCCCTGTCCCCAAGGTGAACAGATTCTTCTGGTCCTTGATTCTTTTATTTTAAGGCCTTCTGGTTTCTCGACTGTTCTCGTCTCAACACTTCTTTCAGTGTTTATGTTAATTATCAAATCGGCCGTTCGATCATAATTATGTACCATCGTCCGTTACCTACTCCCAGAGGTAGCCCTGGACCAGAAGAGTGATATCCTTTCTGCTATGTCTGTTTTAGCGCGGCACGGGCCGACCCGTATTTTCAGTCCTCGAAGGGACCCCTGCTTATGCCACTGGCGTGATTTACCGCATTCAAAGCCATTAAGCGCTGCGGGAAACATTTGTTTCTCTTCACTAGTGGTTTGCTTCCTAGTAGCATCTTTAAGCCCGGCAGATATGACTGGCACGTAACCAAGGCGGGTCGGATGAGTCAAAGTCAACAAGTCAGATGGGTCAAAGTCAGGAGGGGACTTAGCAAAACATAGCAACCTAAAAATGTTGGCCTCGCTAACCAGTGCCAACTCAGGACACTGCCTGTGTTGGCTTCGATTTTCGTCGGCTTTGTTACTACCTGCATACATCACAATTACGGATGGAATTTGTGTTGTGAAGTAAACCATGATTAACGAGTTACTTTTAGAACAGTTAAGTGAACGCACTGAATGCTTGCATAATAAACGGCTTTGCCGCCCACAAATGGCAGATTTTCGGATGTCAGAATCCGGCTTGAACGTGGTAAGGGGAGTAGGTAGCTGACGTGGTTTTTCCTAACCTTGAATGAATTCATCTCGGTGGAAGTTAAAACCTCAGGTGCATGTTATCTCTAAGATGACATAAATTAAGTCACCAGGTGTAAATGTCATCACTGAGCGCAATGTACTTACATGCTGTCAGATCTGTCCACTGAAGACACGTACGCTGTGTCCATCTACGGACAGAATTGGACAGAATTTTGGACAGAATTTCACACCTGATTCTGCCACAAATACGGGCAAGCTTTACCAAATACACCCGCAGTTTCGTGCTTAAGTCTTTCCATTCACATCCCACTCGGCAGCTTTTCGGCCCCGCGACGCCCGCTGCCCACCACCCAGACTCACCCCAGCCCCTTTGCAGCCTAACACAGCCCGGCGGCGCCCGCTGCCTACAGCTCGAGACTCTCCCCTTGCCCCAGCCGAACACAGCCCGGCGGCGCCCGCTGCCTACCGCTCGAGACTCTCCCCTTGTCCCAGCCGAACACAGCCCGGCGGCGCCCGCTGCCTACCGCTCGAGACTCTCCCCTTGTCCCAGCCGAACACAGCCCGGCGGCGCCCGCTGACCACCGCGCCAAACTCTCCTCAGCCCCCGCCGATCACGGCTCAGCGGCTCCCGCTGACCACCGCGCCAGACTCTCCTCAGCCCCCGCCGATCACGGCTCAGCGGCACCCGCTGACCACCGCGCCAGACTCTCCTCAGCCCCCGCCGATCACGGCTCAGCGGCTCCCGCTGACCACCGCGCCAGACTCTCCCCAGCCCCCGCCGATCACGGCTCAGCGGCGCCCGCTGACCACCGCACCAGGCTCACCCCAACCCCGCCGCAGCCGAATGCAGCTCGGCGGCGGCGCGGGCCGGGCGCCGCGCGAGCTCGTCCTAGAGTGGCCACCTCTACCGCCGGCGATGGTCCTGTTTTTACCGGCGTCATCGATGAGCGCGGCTCGCCGAAGGGCTATCGGAGGCGGCTCCCGTCGGGGTAGGGGGGGGGGGGGGGAATGGCGCGGATGGGAGATGAGGAGCTGCCAGGGCGGGGCCGGCTTGTCGAGGATAGACACACGTGCGGACGGAAAAACGCCAGATGGAGAGGAAGTTAGGACGAGAGGGCAGAGCAGATGAGATGTGAGGAGAGGGCCAGACCAGAGATGAAGAGAGGAAACATGGGTGATCTGATATGAGGAGAGGAAATTATGGTAGTTTCAGCGACATGAGGACAGGATATGAGGGAGGGGACACCATGGATAAAAAAGGTAATATGATAAGGTCGGCATACTGTCACTCCGACTGCTGTTGATATCAATCTCGTTTTACCGCATTGCGTTGAAGCGTTTTCATTTCCTCGGGTTTCCCACATCGGACTTTCTTGGTATTCTTCGCCCGAAGGCACACATGTCCGATAGTGACGGTGGCAGTCTGCTGTGGCTGATGTTGAAAGAGCGAGGTTTCCGGGGCGATGCATCATCTGCCTGTCACAACACGTCAGAGTAGCTACCGTTCTTCACAACGTTTCGACCAGTTAACTCTCCGGCCATCATCAGATGTTATGGAGTCTTTAAAAGGGCTGGATGATGTTCACTGTACACGTCACAACCTGACTTTATCTCTTGAAATTGCTGGGATTAGTAGGCCATCCGTGATCACAAAACCTCCTATTTAACCGTTCCAACGGCTACTGCTTCCAACCGTACGCCGAACCCCTGCCACGCAATACCAAGGTTAGAGTTCGGTTTGTGACACGTACGGTGCTGAGTCAGATATCGGCCGGTCCTGCTGAGGATTCCATATCACCTGACGACCGCCGGAAAGTTAATTGGGCCAAACGCAAACATACTAACACACCAGACGAGGATGATAGCCGGAACAATAACGACGGTCGCGAGACCTTTGCTGTTACCGCGCGTGTATACGTGCGCTGCGCCGCGCTGCTTTTGCCGAAGTAGCTCACATCGTGATATAGGTGGACTCATATCTCATAGATGGTCTTGAGTCAGATTGAGCCGCATGCGATGCTTCCGGCTTAGCTGCTTTATGCACAGCCAGTTGATGAATTGGAACAGGCTCCGAGGAGCTTAGCAGCCTTCACTCCCTATTAAGTTACTGACATGATTGATGATGCTAAACCTGCAGCAGCCCAGTTTTACGCGCTCATCACTGGTTGGTGGCTCAAACGCCAGTGTAGCTTTACGCGTTCATCACCGGGTGGTAGCCCAAGCGCCAGCCTAGCTTTACGCGCTCGTCACTGGGTGGTACCCCAGCCCTATCTCGTCTCTTACCCCAAGCTGCCAGACTGGAGCAAGCCATTGCCCACAGACTGGTTTAGACTGCCGCGACCAAATTGGGATGAATATTGGGCCCGGCTGGTTACACCTGCTTCACAGTGTAATCATGTGGCATGGCCAGATATGACGTTTGTTGTGGGCACTGGTTGAGCTGCTAATGGCTGCTTTCATGTGTGGCCCTTCGCAGCTAAACTGGGGAATCCATGTTCGCCCCCCTCCCCCCCAAAAAACAACATATCGGCGCCCACCGTGCACTCACTGCATACGGGCTTCAGCCTCGCTCATCCGCTTGAAAGACTGCGCCCTACGCCCGTTTACCCTCTTGTTCTACATATTTGGGTACCGTCCTGAACTTGTTTAGTTGTAATTTCACCTTGCACTTCTAAAGTCTGCCTCCTTTGTATTCATCTAATACATTCTTTGCTCTTATTTTACCCGCATATACCAGGACTCGTCAGCAACGACGTTAAATTGGGGTTTAACACTCATTATTCGAGAGGTGGCGCCAAAGCCCCCTCCCCTCGAAGGTTTTCTGGCGTAACTTACAAAGAGCTTTGAAGACATTACCGAAATTTAGGATACCAGAGCTGATAGTATTATGTGACATATGTGAAAATTTGAAGCTCCTGATCTGGACGTTTCGCACCCAATGAAGTTTTTTCTGAGTCGTGTCAATGCACTCCAAAGGCTTTCTAGAGTCATCTAATCTATGTCCCTTTGAAGTCCATCTCTGTCACTCTAGTAACCTTCTCGAGGTCAATATTTTCAAGGTCATACAAAGCCAATCGCGAAAGTCATGCGTAATGGCGTAAACTTGGCGGCTTTGGAAAGCATTTCTGGCAATGTTCAACCCGTTCATATGGTTTGTTTAGCTCTTGACATGGTTGGACGACTCTAATCGCCTTCACACATTTGACTTAACCTGACATCACAGGTCACATGTGTCGATGACTTCTAATGTCTGTCTGATATAATTTTTAAAGAGTTACTCAACACCGTCTTCGGCATCGTTTTAGCACGCTTAGTTCTTGGCATAATAGGAGAGAATTACAAAGCGCTTTTTCCATCTTTCATTTGACCACTTGACCCCTTTATCTCTTTTGACTTCAATCATGATTCGGACACGCCTTAATGATACAGTTTGATAAGAGCTTTCAGCATCGCTTTCCCGCATGGCTCTAACTTGTTTAGATTTCCAGAACTCAGGACGTTTCTGATGCCTTCCTAACGTGTTGATGAGTTGAAAAGCTCTCGTATGACGATAGCTGATGCCATACAATCCTTGTAACTGAAGTCGGAGCAGTCTACAAAAGGTAAACAGCAAATTTAGGTACGTCAGCGCATAGCTCAGTGTTCTAATTCTCCAAGAGTAGTTTACCTGCCTATGTGAGTTGGTGAAATAGGACATCGCAATTACAGGCCTTTGCGCGCATGACTGCGATGCAAGTGCCCCCCGCATGACTGCGATGCAAGTGACCCCCGCATGACTGCGATGCAAGTGACCCCCGCATGACTGCGATGCAAGTGACCCCCTTCTACCTCCATTCCCTTGAGCGTTCGCTACCAATGTCGGACAGGTCTTAACCAGCCATCTATACCAGCTTGCTCTCGCCGCGCCTGCAATTTGTGCATAAAAGGTGTGTAAATGTTTCAAGGACCTGTTGAAATCATATAGTTCATATTTTTACTCCGCCTACTGTCCTCAGCTTTGACTTTTCAAAATTATCCAACACGAACAGTTAACACCACGCAACACAAACCAACGAGTACGGTCTGCTTCCAGCTTTCAAAACGAATATGGCACTTAAGTATCGGAAACTTCTCAACAGTAGTTCATGCTGATAGAAAAAGCAGCAAATCTAGCTGATACAAAAAATGTAGTGACTTGTACCAACCGGAAAGCATGCTCCATTTTTTTTCTGCATAAGTTTCATTGCACGACGAATAAATGTTGCTACACGGAGAAATTGGGGACGACACGTACCACCGACCTGTCAGCCTCTTAGACATGGGAGTCTAATCAATTCGTCATTTAAACGGCATGACAGCGCCATTTAGCCATGATCCAAAAACAAAAATCAGGAAGCTTTTAAACAGCTGAAGCATATTTCTCACGGGGTACCACCATAACAAAGTAAAGTTCAAGGTATGTACGTACACTTAATATCCATTTGCGCAATACCAGCATCTGGTGAGTGCTTAGCTTCCCAAAATGTCACGTACTATTTGCATGACTACCAAAACAACATGAGAATACGTCACCATAATACTTTCATTCGGGTAAAAATCCGGTCCAGACCACTGGAGTAGCCTGAGGGTTGTAGGAGTCACATGGCGCAGCCAGCTAATAACGAAAACTAGCTGCAACAGCGCTTATTTTGCTTCGGGGGATAAATTTGTCTTCTAAATAGTCCTTCTGCTCTTTTCCCTTTCACTCAAAATTGTTCTACATTATTTTGCAGTGTTCCTTTAGGTTCTACAGAAGACGATTTTCGTCCAATATGACAACGTCTGGTGCCATTTACGGGACCTTATTTTTCGCGTCAGCAACATGTGTGTTCAGCTTAACCCCTGTGAAATTCGTTACGCCGAGGCTTTAAAAGCTCAAATAAACCAAAATGCCTTTACAATATGAGTCGCAGATGAGAACCATACGATGTTTCATTAAGGAAGAAAGTATGCATCTTAGACCCGAAAACGTCCGAGAGGATGACAAACGGTAAAACACTCGACAAAACCCAGCAGACGTACAAGTAGGTATGCCCACTACACTGCACAATGTTGAAAGACAACAAAGAGCGGTCATTATTTAAATGCCTATCGTCCTATTTTCATGCGTTCTAACCAGAAACCACACCAGTGCGAAAGAGAGAATGCGGGTGCGGTAGGCGAGACAGAAAAATAAATTTATTTGCATCGCTCGTTTTAGTGTCTTGGCTGCGGCCCGCACCTTGGACGAAATATCTCAGACAATGGCAACCGCAGTAGCCTAAGAAAGAGTCTGCTGTCCGTTGTTTGCTTAAGAAGCCAGCGGCCGGAGATGCTCGATGGAATCAGAAGCAGCAGAGCTGAAGATCCCGTGTGGCGAGAACGGGCTGGGCTCTGCCCGGATTATTTAAATTGGCATCAGGCTTAAGGTGTATGGTGTATTGTGTATGATATTCCGTAAGAAATTCTGGCCTAACCGGTTCTTAGCCAGTGCTTGTAAGCTCAACCTGGAAGGAGCGGGAGTGGCGGATGTACCTAAGAAAGGGCTTGGGGGGGGGAGGGATTTAGAGAACGGTGTAACTGGGCAAAGGTTGGGGAAACGATCCAAAGCAAGGAATTTGATTACATAGGATGGATTCATGATGTAGCTCATTGGCCAAAATACGGCTACATCACACTAGTCCATTCACGCATTTCTGTCTTATCTTACGGCTTGCGCACCATGACTTACACAGTGAAAGAGAGTGTTTTCTCAAACGATAGACAAATTGTCTATTGATATTGCCTCGACAAGGGCATGTAACCAAAATACCAATCCATCTACCTCTCTGTTCTCCCGGGTATTCTATGAGGAATGGGACTGTTAGTGCTGTCTTATATGTATAATGTTCTTCGCAAACGCGCCTAGCAGCTGGCGAGGCACAGTCCCATTTAAAACATGCCGCCATATTTATAGCAGTAGAAATTTCCCTCACACCGGAAAAAACGAGAAAAAAATTAACAGCCAGCGATGCCAGTAAGGTGTCGGCGATGGATGAGCGAGGTGATAGCCGACATGATTATCATTATGTCGAGGATGCTTAGACACAAGAGGAGGGGCCCCTCGTCTTTGAGATCCTATATGCATAGGAGTTATTACTGCATTTGCACATCTTCCTTTTATGAGTTTGGCGGGCGGAAAAGGACTAATGTTTGGTGTGTGCACATTAGATACGAATGGCTAGCACATTGCAGGATAATAAGAGCAGGGCTATCATGTTTGCTGTGCAGGCTTGTTTTTCATAAGTTGGAGCCGATGGCATGCGTAATTAAACAAGGTGTGGGAGTAGCGTCGCAGTAGCGTCGTTGCCATAAAACTAGCATATTGGCAGCATTTCATGTGCTGGTACTCACAATCATATCAGCATTTGGCAACTCTGGTATCCGTGCCATATGCGTGCCCAAAATCGTCTCATATATTTTGCACGCTCTGCAGATGTATCGAGTTGGTTTGGGTACACGCGCCAGTTTGGAAGACACATGAAAGCTTCCACTGATATCGCTGCTAGACGACGTCTTGAATTCCGTGGGCTTCTGTCTAAATTTGCATGTTGCTCGAAAATGCGTTGGGATATTTCATGTCCTGATCGGGCCCGCCTTAGTTTGTTAATATAGTAATAATCACCCATGATATCCCACGCATTGGGATACTGGGATGCTTGAGGCAAATATCTCGATGGAGTACCAGTACGAATATGGGGACAGGTATACGTTTTGCAAAATGCAAGTATGAGCATGGGCATCAGAACATCGAATGAGTTATGAGACCAATTTAACGCAGCAATTATGTGGCAAGCGCTCTAGACGCATTTTGGGATGATCAGTGTCGCAGCGGGGGAGGAGGGGAGTCTATGGAGCACTGGGAAATTTTGAACTGGCCGGCGGGTTGTTAAGTGTTTAATGTAGTCGAGGCAGCATGCATAACAGCTGCTTTCTGTCGGCTAGTGCCCATTTAGCCGTTATTGTCTGGAAGTTTCCAGCACAGCAAAGCAAACTTCTCGATTTGAACGTTTAATAGAGTACGATAAGGATGGTTCAGACACTTAAACCGCAACTAGTTGAGCTTGAGCATGGTTATGTTGTTAGGATATGGTTTTGTGTCGACGATTTGGCAGGGTACAAGTTTCAGACTATGAAACCAAGTCGACGTCGTTCTATCTTGCACCGGTGGACGGAGGTTTGCCTCCAAACTCCGTCCGTTTCAAACCACGCATTCTGCTTTCAATCACAAAACCAGCCATAAGTGTACAGCTTACCCGGTAAGCTATTGGAGCTCGTGATTTCAAATGCGAGGATCCCTTTAACCAAGACCATTCCTCCCTAGGTCTAGATATGCGTCATACGGCGCACCGGTTATTGGGTCTTTTGCAATCTAGGTCACGTCCAGAAGACCCAAAAAGACCGGGCACAGCATTCCAAAACTTTTCCAAGCCCCGTACAATCGACGGAATTGTTTTGGCATGCAACTCATCCATCATAGACATACTGGGACAACCACTTTATTGCACATTCTTCTCTTTGGCTGACGATACTTGTATCACGTTAAAGTGAACATCCTTTGTGATTAGTTTCCTCATTCAGTCAAGTCGTTGAAACCTAATGGCACTACACCACCACTACAGCAAGTGTGCGGCACGCGGCATTTCCACTCAAGGTGTGGTCTGATTTCGGCTATGTCTAAGGTCCGAGCTCAATACAAACAACACGCGCTTTGCTTAACACGAACAAAAGGCGGAACAGATGTCCTTTGGCCTCGCGCCGTGCCGTCTCGTCCTGGTATGGCGTCAATAATCTCGCTCATATTCTCTCAGCTGTCCGCGTCCGTGCACGTCAGTGCACGCGGAAGTGGAAGCGCTTGCAGTATTCATGATTACCCTGTGCGCACGCTGCGACGCTGCTCCTACTCCTTGTTTAATTACGCAACAGAGCACTGCCGGGAGATGAGCTGGCAGTTTCCCTAATCGCCTTGCGTGTTCGTTCCTCAGATGGGAAAACACGCTTTAATTATGCAACAGCATGTATTATGCAAACATCTGTGGTAATGCATTCTTGATATGGCATGCATACCTCGAACATATGGCAGAGTTTGAAAGATATTATTACGGCGTTATGAATGTCTGGGTTGCCGTGGAAACATCTACACAAAACATTTATACATGGGGTGAGATGGTCGTCCTAACTATTTAGGAGACGCACTAGATGAGCTTCGCCCTGAGCTTCTGCACTGGGCGCAGCTGAAACTGTCTAGTGACTTATGTAGGTATGTTGCAGCTGACCTGGAGTTTGAAAATGTTGGATGAGGCATTCATGCCTTCAGGTTGTTGAAGCCAGAAGCGATTTTGGCCCCTGCGATGTGATGGTTTTTATCAATTATTGGCCAAAATAATTACGATATGATAAATGATATGATGGGCCCTGTTTGTTTGATTCGTCATGCAAAATTACATTCCTGATGGGCTACGAGCTGTGTTAGTTATCTTAGCAGTCACTGATTATGACAGCTTATTGCATATTTTCTCCGCTTGAGATCAACAAATTTCCAAATTTAAGATACTCACATGAACCAAATTAACTGTTGTAATTTTAAACAGTCCTTAACGTGGAAGCGGGTTCGAGCGGAATAATTGACTAAATTTGTTTGGTAAGGCGGACCGGACCGGATTGCGAAATCTGGAAAAAGCGGATCGACTGTCGGATTGGATTTGGACTTTTCGGGCTGGACTGGGCCAGATTCTGAAAATTCGATCCACGAAGTGCTATGCAGTGCACTATGCGTCTTAGTATAATAGTATCATTGGGCATTAATCATTGGACATTCTAAAATTGGTTGAAACAGTAATTTCGTAACAAAAAGCTACCAATCATGTGGTTGAACAAAGCAGAGGTGGTGTCATACCATTTTTCTTATGATCACAGGGGGATGAGCATGGATGCATATGGGGATCCTCATCAATGGATGGGTGAGTTTACTCCACACCGAGCATAAATATACCCCACAAAAGCCTTTTTTAATCATGGGACGCTCATCTATGCTGAAACAAAGGTCCGCAAAAAAGGAAGCATAATTACAGGCTCAATTGTTGGCTTTCAAGGAGGTCTCTAAATGCAAAGAAAGCAATGGCAAGTTTTCTCTCGAAATATGTCAACGTGGCCTGATCTACGACGCCCTCAGCAGCCTCCACGTCACCAAAAAAAGAAGATTTGTGAAAATCCATGATTATTGATTGAAAATAAACTGGCCAGTTCAAGCAGCTTGCTACGGAAAGAGGGAAAGAATAGGAGGAGCCAACCAATGTTCTACCCAGTAACTGGCTGGTGCATAATGGCTGAATGCCCCAGTCCATCCCAGGGTGCAGACATTGGCTTAATTCGACGATTCATGTTCAACATGAGCTGCTATGACTGGATACACAACACGACTGCACACTATAAAGTTTCCAGCCGGCGGCTGCGAAGCCGGCCGACGACATCACTGGCACCGATACCTGGCGACTGAGCACCTCTCCCCCTCCCCCCTCCCCTCCCCCCTCCTTCCCCTGAACATTCCCTGGACGCGCCTCTGGGCTCCATACCAGGCCTGCCCTGGGGCGCAGCAGAGGTGCCATTTCGCGGCTGGAAGGCGAGCGGCCAGTGCTGCCGCGTCAGCCGCTGGCGCCAAGGAAGGAGTGCGTCAGCGGCCCAGCCGTCACCCACGCAGCCGCTGCTGGGGAACTGGCGACGTCGGCAGTAGCGCGCGGCGACGATCGCCCGACGACGCAGCTCCTCCAGATCTGATCGGTGCGCTTCGTCTGAGTGAAACGCTTTGGGGCTTCTGTTCGACGCTTGCAACGGATGATGTTGACGGCGCCGCCCCTATGTAAGCCAGGGTCGGTCAGGTTCAACAGAGATCGAAACCCACGTTATGAGCACAGCAAGCAGCTTTTTGTTTACGGAGCATCTATTGATGTTATCTCCCAAAATCTGAACCACAGTTAATTTTGTAGGTCGTCCTAAATGGTCCATTTATGAACGCCGTCCCTGCGTCTTTCCTAGAACAGGGAGCATCAGTGTAAACGGTATTTAGTCTTTCCTGAACTGAAGCTAAGATGAAAGGCTTTCAAGCTACGACAATGTTGCATTGATGAATTAGTTAAGATCACGTTTTCGGACGATTGGCATGTTTAGAACATTTTGTGTCGGTCATGGACGCTTACCTTTTTGTTGAGTGTTGGTCTACTTCGTGGTTTTCGGGCCGGCTCCAGGCACGCATGTGTTCGATATACGCCATTTACGGTGCTATTACTGAGGAGGAGGAAAACAGTTGTGAAGTCTCAGGGAACGCAAGGGTGTAAAACTTGCCACCACTCGTGGTTCTAGCTTCGACCAATGCGCAGACACGCGACGGACGAGGGAGAGACGTGACCGACGTTACGCTCATGGCTCTTATACATATTTCTTGAACTGCTCATGCAATTGAACACAACTCCCAGCCCATTTATTGGTCGCCTTGTGGAATGTCAGAACATTCACAAGCGGCGCGCACGCCGATATTTCAAACTATTCGCCACAAGAGAAGCCTTGCTGGTGCAAAAAGTGTACGTATATGTGTGTATATATATATATATATATATATATATATATACATATACACACACACATGCACACACACACACACACATATATATATATATATATATATATATATATATATATATATATATATATATATATATATGTGTGTGTGTGTGTGTGTGTGTGTGTGTGTGTGTGTGTGTGTGTGTGTGTGTGTCTTGTATGTATCGAGGACATCGGGGAGCCCAAAATTAGGCTTTCATTTGTAAACCGTCCATTTTGCAAATCAGTGGGCACTTCAAGATGGGTCTTGCCTGCATGAGCTTCCGAAAAGAGCAGAAAAGGACGAAACCTACTGTCAAAAATAGTTTAAATATATTATTACTGCAAGGTGTACTATCACTGTTCATGGCATCTCCGTGGAATATGGCCAGTGCATAGCAGGTGGGGATGTTAACGAACACGCACAATTTGACGTGTTGTTCTCACTCATCAGTCACCAGTGGGCAGCACCAGCATAACTAGTAGCATTGAAAGCTTGGTGATCGCATCGTGACCTTCACCAGCACACAACCGCTCCATATGTCTCCTTTTAGCGCCGTCTCCAGCCGCACGAGCGGAGGAACGCATTTCTAAAGCATTTCCATTCACCTCTGGAATTTCCTGAGCGCGAGTCGTAATAGCGCCGGCCAGAAGAACCATCCGGATTATGGCCCGCGGCGATTCATTTCGCCAGCGTCGACGGAAAGAAAGGACCAGCTCCGATAAAGTCGCCATGGGAGATTGAGCGGAGATTCGCCTCAGGCAACCGCACGCGAACCAAAAAGCTGAGCACCACGCTAAAGCCTGGAAACACGTTTTGTCGGAAGGTTGTGATTCTAGCGCTGTTGAGAATAGCAAATGAATAACTGGTGTAATGAAGAACCCAGAGCGGACATTCTCCCAGGAGAAATCAACACAATCATGACGACTGCAGTAAAATCTTATGTGGTCACCCGCACCTGCCATACCGTATTCTCTAGCCATGGCGTATTGGCGAACGCACGGGCTCTCTTGGCGGGGCCAAATGGCAGCATGGGTGTATGAGTTCTCCCTCCCGAACAACAGCAGACATGCGGCACGCTGGACGCGACTAATTGGAGCAACTGGGTTCACGTGAAAACGCAGACATGTGTTTCATACCCGCAGACATTCATTTAATACATCATTAAAACCCTGTGTCCTCGTTTGTTCTTGGGCTGGAGCTCACGCGCCTGCCGGGCCGTCCATTCTGGCCCCAATACCAGGCCGTTACATATGCGGCCGTCACTTCCATAGCCATGCATCATCCTCCCCCAGCCCGCTCCCTCCTGCTTGCTCACCTCAGCCCCGGTGCCCGCCACGCCCCAGCTCGGAGCACGCCCGGGCCCAGCCAGCGGGGCGGGTCACCTGGTGCACACCCCGCCATGATTACGTGTCGCTGTCTTGAGTAACGGCGTCCGAGTGCCACCTCCAGCCGAGGGGAGCATCCCCAGCGCCCGGCCACGCGGCGCGAGTTGGCGCCTGCCAGGGCGTATAACACGCCTTTGCGCTGTTCGGATCGAACACGAGCAGCCCGAAATCCTGCGCTGTGGAGACGGATCAGCGGACTTCTCGACGGCTGGTGGTGTGGGCGAGTCGGTGGCGGCCCCCGGCTACGCCCCGGGCGACGCCCGCTCAGGGTCGGTTCCACTTGGTCGGGGCCATTTCCAGGCGGGGCAGGGGACGCTTGATGGTGATGACGCCGGTTATTAACTGGAAGTGTCCGAACGCTTTAAGAGGCCGCGGTCATGGGCCGCCGGGAATGGGGTGGGCGCAGCGTCCGCCGTGTTATGGCCGCCGGGGCGCGCTCGGTTAGCGTGAGTTGGGGGCTGCTTTGGCTTCGTAGCACAGTGATGAAGCCAAAAGACCCCATATGTTGTGGCTGTGTAGACGCTATGACGGTGGAGGTCTTGATCACGTCATTGAGGTCACGAAGTATGGCCGGAGTTGTTGATTGGCTGGTGTGAAATTGGTCGGGTCCAATCTGCAGAAGTTCTGGGTCTTGTCATTAGCCCAAGTGGAGGCAATGCCTTACGCTGCTATAAGCATTCACCCAAAATGGTAATTCTTTCAGCTCGAGAACAACGACGCAGTTAATCAGGTTTTCCAATGTCCAGCCATCGAACTCCTAGGACATCCGACAATTTACAGCGAGCCAGATAACTAGTTAGCTATTTTAGCTACAAACGACTTATGGGCAATGCCAAGATGTTTCTGCGTTTACCTCTGCATGCGACGCTACCGACCTGTATGCCAGCAATCGCAGCCAGGTATTTCACATTCTTCACTTGAAGAGCGTTTAGGAGTTTTGGTGATCATATTGAAAAAGTTATAGAAAGTGACACGCACCACCATTAATCATGCGAGCAAAAAACGGCGATGGATGTAAAAACATGTGGTCCTAGATGGCGTCATACTTAGCGTTGTTGGCCATAACAAACATAACAACCCATAACAGCCCAAGTTGCCGAAGCACATGCGTGACATCCTCAGTCACATTAGACAGTTCACTGGCTGCCCACTTTCTGGCGAACATGTGACCCAAAGGCTAAAAGTAAAAAGAGAAATGGATCAGCCAAAGATCTTGCGGTTTTGGCAAATATCAATTGTTTGACGTTATCACACCGACAGCAAGAATGCCAGTTCCTCAGGGCTCAGCCAAAATCTGTACGACACAATGATTATGTTGCCTGAACATGTGTTTCATGTTTTTCTGAAAGCAAACTTGGAAGGTTTTGATATTGCGAGTGTCAATTAAAGGAACGGCTTAAGTGTCTTTTCTTGGGCATGTAAGATCTAGACATTGATAGCCATTCATTTGGACGGATTTTTAGTTTTGAAAGCCCGCAAAACGGCAGAAGTGTCGGCAAACCCGCCAACATATCGCCGCGCTCCTCAGGTGCACGCTAGGCCAGCCTGCTGGCTTAACACGGGGAATACTAGAAAACTGTGGCCCTGGTGGGTTTCCTGCAGAAAATGCCGCATTCGGTCATGGTTTCTGTGGTGTCGTTCTCCTTACCGCCGTTTTATTAATATTGCTGAAGTGTGTATGTTTGCAAAGTTTTGCTCGAAAGTTAGCGCACCGCCCGATAGTACCAGTGGGTGACGTCTCTCCGAAGTGTACCGCTGTACAGCTGGTGCTCTAGCATCCTGTACCGACTTCTCGTCTTCACTACCAGTGAGCATTACCAAATTGTGTTTGCGCAACGTGTCCGAATCAAGCTGATGCAGTTGTGATGACATGTTCTACAAAAAAGCTGGCTATTCACGTTCGTAGTAGTCGCTGTGGTGAATGTTGCAGGCCAACTTTCCGATCAGCCAACCGAAACATGGCGTGGTTGTTTACATGCTTTCCCAGTCAAAACAAGATCCCCTTGTTGTCCCTTGTTGATCCCCTCTGCTTATGGTCAAAACAGCATGGCCGCTGGTACATTCGCAAAAACGATGATGCGGCACGTATGATAAACTGCCCGGAAGATGATTGGCTGTTAGCAATATTTTACTACTGAATGCGTGTCGCGAACGTAAGCGTGAGCACTTTCAGGCTGTGCGGCACTCGTGAACGGGTCATTTTCCTTATCTCTAGGCCACAGATCAGTGTTATAAAAAAGAGCGCCACTGTGTGCAATAAAAATACGGCACCCAAAAAACGGGCACTCACCCCAAAGTTATAAAAAAGAAAACGTTACAGGAAAGCTGTTTTTTCCTGTGCTAGCTTTTTTCCTTTTTCTAAAGAAACCTCTTGGGCCGCATTACCATGAACCCCCGTTGGCGCTTTGTTTTGAAGGGACAATGCTGTGGCGAAATGGCGAAATGCTGTGTTATGACTGAAAATCCTTGCGGAAACTACGAGAAAACCTGCAATTTGATTGTTCCGCGAGCCGTGCAAGTGTGAGATCACACTTATTTGACAAAAGAGTGTAAATCGGGGGCATGGAATGTGTGTGAGCACTGCTGGTGTGTGCCAGTGGCTTGTATTGATTTTGATGTGATGGGGAGAATGCGCGCGAGGTTTGTACTTCTAAGAGAACATTGTTTTGGTATTCTTTAATTCTACTGACTCCCAATCAAATGTGATATATTGATACCGTCTCTACCTTTATTTTTGTGTTTCAACATGATAAACGAACCCTGCAAGCTAAGAGAACCACTAGCACTTATGTTGCAGGGGTGTACAAAGGCAAGCTGGTACTTCATTATGATCTTGCCAACATTCTGAGCCTTTTGAGATATTACAGCCTGTAAGCAATCCATTGTGCGTCATTATATCAGCAATTCATTTTGGCAGCAGGGGCTGGTGCGCACAGCTCATTAATGCACACGCTCAGTATAAGCTCACAATATATGGCCTTGCAAAATTGCCTTTCCTTAAAGAATTCTGAAAATATAGAGCCGTACTATTACTGATGCACATTGTACTGTCTTCACAAATTTTGTATGCAGACGAGCATCGCTCATGAGTCATCAATGTCATAGTCACTGCAGCTGGTGTCAGATGTTGGGTGCTGAGAAAGGTGGATAAGTATTGCTGTTGGTGTCTTGGATAGCACTTCATACTATTTTTATCATGGGCCTTGTGTGCACTGGCAGCTTCATTATTTCCTTGCGTTTTGCCCATCGTACCATAACTACATGCACTTGTCATGTTTCCAGCCTTGTGCAAGGTCAGCATGTTTGCAGTGCTATTTCGGCGCACGTAAAATTTTCTTGTTACTTTTAGTAAAGCAGCCTGATGCCTGCAGCATGTTGCATGACTGTGGAAGTGGAAGATGTTTTATATTTCTCACCTACGTTTTGTGGATTCCCAAAACATGCTGAGCAAGTGGTGCCACTTATTGGCTGTCTGCTTTGCTGAAAGTGATTTGTTTGTTGTATTATGTGTTTCTGGACAGCCATAAGTCAGATCGGGTGGCAGTACAAGAGAGGACACTTGACCCATCTTTTCATGATGGAATTTATTATGAAAGCAGCATGGATTGCAGAGCAAAAAGACCATATCATTGTTCGTTATGTTATGGCACGGTACAGCACTGAGGTAGTGCCACAGCTGTTGACCCGTGCCATTACACAATGTACCTCATTGGTTGACTACTCTGTCGAGCCTATGAAACAGCAGTTCATAATTTATGAATGACTGGTGACAACTGATTCAAGAATGCCAAGGGACTATCAACAGCAATAATTAAGCAAAACCACATTATTGGTAGCCGAACCTTACCATCTTTACCATAGCAATAGCAGTGCTTTGGCAATCAATTCATAGCAACGTTGCAATGTTTTTTTTTTCAATTTTTGCACGGCACCACATTTCCAGGTGCAAACAATAAGAAATGTAACTACCGTGTACATCACATATCATTGTCAGGACTACAGCACTGTAGGCAACGATGGGTCGACAATAAGCACGGGCACGGCAGTAACAGCACAGCACAGCATATCGTGGTTTGATAATAACAATCTGCCCTAAACGCTGGCGATATCTACGTTGCGAATGTCAGACAGTCCACCAAAGCTATTCTTACGGTCAGCACCAAGATAAAAAAGTCCACAAAGAAATCACCCACCAATCCGCCACTCGACACAGCCCCGCGACGAGAATTGTCAGCTGGCGTCAGCTTTCGTGTGTTTCGAGGTATTCTTTAGGTCAAGCTGCCAGATGCTGCCAGGTGTTGCCGTCGTCACAGAACCATTCCATGACGCCATCATGCAATGACGCAATGGTGCGTATTTTGACAAACTTGGAAATTTTGCTACTTGGCGCCGTTTTTTAACCTTGAAAGCCTACCATTAGTTACAAGTAAGCTTTTCCCATCACATCTGATGCCTACCTCAATATCTTCAAATGTGGAACATTTCCTGTAAGCAGTGCTTGTTGCGTAAGGACGCGCCCCACCACACGATCGTGAAAACTCGGGCCATCGGCAGAATTTTGCGGCGAAAGCATGACGTGCCGTAACGCTTGTCACAGTCCATCCAAATCCATGACGTCACCGGACCTAAAGTACGGTCGCTGCCAGTTGCCGAGGGCTCCCTCGATCGAACACAAATAAGGAAAGCATAAAGCAGCTCGAACGCACCCTGTCACGGGTGAATGAATCTGAATGCATGCCCCTGATCAAATGAGCTACTGGACGGGTAGGGAGACTCCTGTTTGCTTCACACATGAAGAGGCGCCGTATGTATTCACTAAATATGTAACGCCGCGTTATTGCTTTATTCACCATAAACAGATGATCAAAAGGCAACAAGATGAGAACAGCGACACCGGCAAACAAAGATGTCGGCCAAAGCAGCAAGGAATATATATCATCAAAGGCCCTGCTGAATTTGTGTTCACTTCTACCGCATCGCAGGTACCCACCCATAATAGAACAATTTCCTTGCATGATTACCGCAAAACATCCGTCCTTTGATATACTAACCGCAGCAAATCTTGCCATCTTGGAGCATGAAAGGGATTGTTGCGACGGCACAAATCCACGCGCCGTTCCCTAGACATTGCGTATAGCTCACAACAACAAAGCTGTAAACTAAACTGCTTCATTAAACCACGGCCGCGTGGCTATATGGCCCAACGCAGACCGCAGCGGTGCGCTCCCACAGGAGCTATAGCGGCTTCTGACGACTCTGTGGTGTCAATATGAGAAAAACATCGCCCAAAAAGATTTTTTCACGGCAACAGCTTGACAGGCGCACGGCGATGGTGATGGGGGTCTCGCCAAGACAGCAGGTGTTAAGATAGCGGCGAATCAACCTCAAGAGTTGTGGCTTTGCCCACTGGTTGTTATTGTAGACCGCGTGTGAGAAACATGACATTATGCAACGCAATTTTGGCTTTTCTCCTTTTCAGACCTGATATAGATCAATTATATACATTTTTCATTAACATCCCATCACGACGGTTGCTCCAAGTTTATTGTTTTGTGAGAATCCTTGACATTCGCGGCCGTGTTAGGATAAAGCTAACTCTTTATGACCTAGTGCTGGTGAGAACTTGCTGACTTCAAATCGCGCTCTAACATCGCCACCAATTAATGAATGGCTGGAGCTGCCCGTAGTGTATGGCGCTACAGGTAGCATGTTTTGAGAAATTTACAACTTATGTTGAGAAGACGCCGTTTTGGTCAGTGAAAACGGGATATTATTCATTTAGAGCCCAATTGTAATAAGACAAAAGATATCAAACAAGAGATACCAAACTCAAACCAAGCACGTACACTAAGCAATATGTTACAAACAGGCTATACGATGTTTCCGGAAGCTCACCAAAATCACCTATCATCATTGCGGCCAATTCTAAGTAGTGTTTGCTGTGGATTTTCATAACGAGTTTATGCAGAAAGCTAACAAAATAAGTGTGGTGCGCACACAATTCACATATCTGAGACAAAGATACAAAATGACAGTTTATGTCTCATTCTTGTCTTCCCTCACTATCGACATCAGCATGAATTTGCTTTTTACTGTGTCAATCGGAACCAGTCAGCGTTTTTTACTTATATTCCCTTGGAGCGGAACGTGTAAACGAAGAGAACAACCGGGTCGTTCGACTAGTAAACAGGCTGTGTTTATTGCTGCACACTTGATGTTCAGCACTGAAACAGTGCGTTGTTGAATTCCAAATAATGCATTTGCATTATAAGTCCAAAAAATCACGGTTCAAAAAATCATACCGTACTTTAAAGCCATTCCAAGTTTGTGTACCAATGAGCTCAAATAGACCGCGGACAAATTGAATGCGCTTTTGCTCCGACCAATGTGGTATGCGGGTATTTTTCCGTACAAGAAGCTGAATAATCAATTTACGATGAAGCTGACAGCAACAAAATGATCATTTTCCCAGATAAGCTGCTTCGCTCAGCAGTTTTATACGAAAACTGTAGCCTCTCAGTGACGCGGCGAATACCACGAGAATGGAATGTTGGGGCTCTTTCAAAAGGGTAGTCATGTATATCATATGTTATATACATGTATGCATACATTTATTTTATTAAAAATGACTGTTGACTCAGCATTGACGAGCTTTTTGATGCATCGCTTTTAGTTTCCGGGCTTTTGACTTGGCATTATCGTTTAGATTAAATATAGTTTGCACAAAATCACCCATCTATTCGTCACTCTTTACATTCTTATGTTTAGAGATCCTATCTGTTCTTCGGAGCATACTGAATGACACAATGCATAAGTTTTGGGTTTTAAACGATAAAAATTGTGCATTTCTATTGGAAGAAATATTTTAGTACGGAGAAACAAATAAAGCATGTCATGTCATTAATTGAAATAAGACAGAGATTGAAATCGTGCGGATTGCAACGCTCAGTCGCGTTCTAAACTCTTAGTCATGCTATTTACCATTTTCGTCACGACCACGCACGTAATTTTCGCCGTTGCAGTCATAACACGAGGGGCTCCGTCATCGTCGTCTCCACCGTCGCCATTAAGCACCACCAACGTGTGACGCCACGCCAGGCCGGTCCTTCTCCCCAGTGCCCGTCATTCGGTCCGGGTCAATCACAAGCGCCGCCTGCCCGCGGCCGGCCCCGTCCCCAGGGTCCCCGGCCCAAGACCTGGGGATGAGCTCCCGACCATACGATAGCCTGCGCTGCTCGTCACCCCAGTAGCTCTATCGTCCAAGGGGAGCGGAAGTCGCGAAGGTGGGTTTGCCGGTAATATCTGTGATGGGCTTTCATTTGGGCTCCGTGTTTGGAGAACGCCATGGCACAGGAGAGGATGCGTGGCCTCTGCTGAATCATACGGAAGAATGGATCACTCATCTTAAACAATCACCTGTAGCGCATGATGAGCGTTTTCTATCCTCGCTACTTGGCGTCATGTTCGAACAGGTCTGGGCCGTCTTCGCGCCATCCTCGCCAGTTTCATTTGGTTTGGTCTTGAACTGCTGCACCCTGGTCTGGAGCAGCAAAATCGAATGAAATCGGGCGCTTGCAAAGACGAGCCTGTAAAATCGTCATCGGTCACGACCGCCATACCGACGATGGCTCTGCGTGTCCGCTGGCTGCTGAGCAAACCCACAAAGGCACATTAAAGCTGCTCGTCGAGGACTGGTCAGAACAGCATCGGCTAACGAGGCCCCTCCACTGCGTTTCAGGTAACGCTTGAGAGGTAAGGCACGCGCCCCTCGCAGGGCAGCAGTTTTCGACTTACCCCATACCCATACCCACGACTTTCCCACACGACCACCGAGTTACCCTCTCGATAATAGGAATGGACGTTGTATCAGGTTCATGTTTATGTCGATGACATTAAAAGCACCAAAAATATTTGCATGATTAACACCACGGAAAAGAAGATTCGGGCTCCGCACTGTCGTTCACTCACTGCGGTGACGTCATCATGCGGTAGGCCGACAGCTGGAAGCACTGTAGTTTCACTTGTATTCCAATACCGCGGTGCTCTCAAGGAGAACAAGGGGACTACGTGCAGTTTCCGATGCGGTGCAGCCTTGCAACCTGTGCAAAGTTTTCTGAGGCTGTTCAGACTCAGGTCTTGACAGCACAGACAGTATGCCAAAAGTCACTTGAACTTCGCTGCACTAAGCCGCGCTGGACATGTGAAGAGCCTCAGCCAAGAACCTCCGACAAATGCGCACTGTAATAACCCGCTAGTGCGCGCACCTGTTTTATATTGATGGTGGTTGCGCACGTCATGTATGCATCTGTTAGACTCTGATCCTGAAAACGGCCGCTGGCAGCTTCAAGCGCTCACATCGAGGTGTGGCGAACTCCTCAATGCCAATCCCCGGCGTGACGTCACATTTTGGCTTGTGGCCGTTATGAAGCAGCCACATCGTGATCTGGCCATTTCTTGGTTGCCAAAAGGCGACGTAGGCATCTTTTCGAGTATGATCGACTTTCAAACGATCACATCGCTATGCGGCGAGCCGTGTTTTCCACATCGCGATGTGGTGGTTTGTAGGCAGCCCACTACCCGACGTAGTTGGCGCATGCACAGAGAGCCGTAGCTTTTGAGCCCGCAATTGGTCTTCTGTTAAGCTGTGTTGTGAATGACTTAGTAGAATCGTAAGATATATGGTGGTTAAGCCTTGTTTGGGAGTACAGCGTTTGATCCATGTCGTAAAGCGCTTCGGATGGTTCCAGCACCAGGACCAGGACAGCAAGGACAGTGGACGGAAACGAGGGAAAGGTGCGACAAGTAGGTACACAGACCTGATTCGCCATGTTTGGCCTGCAACCAAGTGTGGTCAACTTAATCGCCGCGAAATTTCAACAGAAAATACACGCATTCGGTACTAATGGGCGGCAATCACACGCTGCCATCTCTGCCTCTCCTAACAGTACGAAGGTCAGCACCATTGACCAGGACCCATTAAGTCGTAACGCAAGCGTAACAGGCCTTGCACTATGCTTTCGGCCGTCGACAAACACGGTGTGATCGATACAGCGGTGGGGCGGCGGCGCGTGGGGCGGGACCGGCCTGCGGTCGCCGCCTACCGTGCCACTGGCATGGCCCTGCACGACATCGGCACCGACGGAACGCGGAGGGAATACATGGAGCCGGCGCCAGGTAACGATGGTAGTGATCCGCGAGCAAACACAAAGTGCATGCAATAACGGGGTACTGTTCTTCAAAGAGAACGGGCGTTTTCGATCTATTCTGCCGCCCCAATACCGTGCATTGTGACAGCCTGTCAGGATGACCGAATAGGATGCGATACTTGAGCAGTGGCCCGGGTTCAAATCTCACACGTGGCACATTTTTTTGGCGGGGGAAGCGGCACTAAGGCTTAGTTGGTGGCAATCAGAACATACACGTCCAGGGCTAATGTAGCCGGCAGCAGCCGGTAAAGAAAGCACCCTACTGATGCTTTCTGCCTGCAGAAAATCGCAGATTCACATCACGGCTTCTGGCTGTCATTCGGCGAGCATCTTGATTTTAACTCCCATCCTGGCATTCAAAGCGAAACGTCTGCCTCATAGGCAAATAAATCTTGGTACTTCACTCTCGTAAGACCTGTACAAGAATGACCCCTTGGTTTCCAACCTGCCCTTCAATAAAATCATTCTGATGCGCCGCCTCC
This sequence comes from Pollicipes pollicipes, assembly GCF_011947565.3. NCBI lineage: Eukaryota > Metazoa > Arthropoda > Thecostraca > Pollicipedomorpha > Pollicipedidae > Pollicipes > Pollicipes pollicipes. The sequence continues at coordinate 12,414,631 of NW_023596448.1, read as the reverse complement.
ATCGGTCGCGGGGCTGTGAAGAGAGCCAAAGTCGGGAGTGCCCAGCGTAGATTTGTCACGCGGCACCGCCATGTATGACGGCTTTGTTTGAACTACTCGCCACCGCCATGTGATTGCACCTCACTCCCTGCCTGGTTCCTGTTTTTCACATCATTCCCAGGAGTTCAGCACATGCCGAAGAAAATGATTGAATAGTAACACACGTAATAATAATAATCGACCAGCAATAACCTGCGGGTCTAAAACCGTCATCGTTTAGTGCTAAGTGCCACAAGCCAGCAGAGTACGGATTTTGTCCAGCATTAAAGAAAGGGCTATTATAGCGAAACCCTGGAAATAATAACCCTCATGTTACCCGACCCTGTGTTTGTGAGCTGAACGCTTCGGAGGAGGAAAGCGAAAAACAAATATGGCGCTCCTTTGAGGGAAGTTCATACTGGTCTTTCATGCCGCAGAGTCGGGTCAAATCGGCGGCTTGGAAATCTTCAAAACGCTTGAATCGCCACCCAGGCAAACTTCCATGCCGTTCAAGTTCTTGAAACCCCAGAAATGAACGAACTGAACAGCAACTTCGAACAGTTCAGTTCAACGACTGCCGATGAATCTTAGCTCAGGATCTCTGCCGATAATTTTCTGGCGCTGTGTCCGAAACAAACCACAAACACCGGGAGTAGTTAAATGGCACGGAGAAATCCTGTCTGCACGTTAAAATAAGTAAGCGTCGAGAGCGGTGGTCGTGCCCACGCTGCTGTCTGGACGGCAGATCTCTGTCGCTGTGTCTCTGGTCCGGTTAGGCACGGACGCAGTGCCGGCGCGGTGGAGGGGTAGCGCCGCCCCTGTTTGCTCGGCGCTCCTTGACAGGTCAATTATGGTCTACCCGGCCGGAGAATCGGGCTGGGATGGAGCCGGACGAACCCAGCGTCGTCGCGCATTGGCGCTCAGGGCATCGCTGAGGCGCTTCGAAAAGCGAGATGAATTCACAGATGATTGTCACGGCAGATCCGAGCCTCGGTGGATTAGCAACGCTGCAGAGGAATTGAAAACTTGGTGCGAACGCGGCCAGCTTACATTGCAGTTATCTACTGTCCTCGCAGGGCGTCTCCCCTCGCATGGTGTGAATCAACTGGTGACAAATGTGGAAAGGGTAGTCCGTTGAACTCTTAGTTCAGCATCTCTACCCTGGATTTTTTTATTTAAACTGATCAAAATGCCTCCATCTGATGATCTTATTAGTTACGTCTCAACCATCATTCAGTTTTTGCGGCCAGCAAATGTTGCTTTGGTGTAAATAAACTGCCCTACGAAAATGTTTGATGGCTATGCCACATTTCATTGGATGTGTATTTGTTTTGTAGTTAATCGCAATTGGAGTTGTATTGCCATTGTTTTTTGAAAGATCTAGTTCCAGGTGACAATCCAGACGCTTCTCGATTTCGTCGGTGACAAAAAAGAAGCTTTTCACTCCTGCAAACGACAGTGACTCCTGAGAGAGGCATCGCTGCTTACTGCAGGACGTCCGACGTGAGCGTTTCGCGAAACCCGCCAGCTCAAGCGGAGCACTTGAGGGCTGTTGGAAACACTGGGTTTGTAGTGCAAAACGCCAGCATCCCAGGTACGTATGCGCAAAATAATGTTTGAGTCGAAACGCTACCTTGAAATGTCCCCAAGCTAGAATGGCGGAGGGACGGTGTTGTTGAACGCTTCATACCAATGAGTAAACTTTGCCAGTGACAGAACACTCGCATCCTTTCACTGCCGTTCCATTTATCTGTGGATGCATTCATTAGCCGTCTAGAAAGCAACGACCGCGGGTTTCCCAGCCTTTGAGCGGAAACTGGTATGGGGTTCTGCACGTAACGCCTGTCAAACCACCCGGTGAGGCTATGAGCCCAGCTTGGGGCAGACTGTTGGGGAACCATCTGTTTAAGGTTATTTCCCAGCGGAACGTAACACGGTTTTCAGTGCGAAGGTGGACGAGTATTGCTGATTACTGAGGAGGGACAGTTGTCACGAGGCCTCTGACAAGTTGGGGAAAGCGTCTATAAAGCTTTTTAACGTGACGTGCCAGAGACTATCAGCTTTTAGTGGGGTTTTGGGGACAGCTGCCCCCCCCCCCCTGATCTGCTGTTGCTGAAATGTTTTGTTTTAAGGGAAAGCAATATAAGTTGTAAAGGACCCTGTTAAGGAGCTTTGACAACTGCAGTGGTCATATTGGCGCTCAGAGGCCTTGGCACGACCGGGATTCGAGCTCAGGCCCTCCATGTGAGAACCGGAGGATGCTAACTAATCAGCCATTACGCTCCCGTTCTTGAAGTTTAATTAGCACAAACTGGGCTACAAACGGTGTCACCATGGTCGATTACTATGCAGCAAAACCGAGTTTTTTTTTAAGTTGCCGCATACAGTAACCGCGTGAACCTCCCCGGGAGAGGGGAGGGGATAACACAACAAGCCTCCTCAGAAAACGTGAGTCCCTCGCTCGGCAATTTCCTCGGATGCCCCGGAGACTGGCAGAAATTACTAGGAGTCAATCATATCTCCTGCCGTCGGTGGCGATGGAGTATGTGCTCGATCTGCCGCATCATGGTCTGGACAGGCGGCCCCCGTGCCTCCGGACACGGGAAGGACGAGACGGTCGATCAGAACCGCTGACGGGCTGAGAGCCTCTGGCATTCATCGGGCCTTTTTTCTAGGCGGCTATGGTAAAGTCGCTTTCGAAGGTATTGTGATTTCGAGCTGGTTAAGGGAGTTGTCCAAGCAACTGAGCATGCGACATGTTGTGCTTGTGATAATTGCATGCTCCAAACTTACTAGATGAGCGCGTGTTAATAATAGTCAGACAACTTATGATAAATGTCCGTAACTGCTTCTATCATAACCATCGTCACATCCGGTACAACTTGGGTCTACCAAAGGCCATGCAGATGTGTGCAGAACGAGCATTTCAGGACGGGCAGAATGAGAGCCTTGAAGCATTTCTTGTTGCCAAAGACGCGGAAACCGGGGTGGGGTAGGGGGGGGGGGAGAGAGGGCGGTGAGGGCATCTCATCCCCTTCCAACTTAAAAGCTGAAGGATGTCAGCTGCCCCCCCCCCCCCTCTTCCCCAAAGTGGAGGGTCTGTGGGGGACCAATTCTGATATGTAAGGGGCAACTCTGGTATTTGACGGGCCCATTTTGAACTATTGCGGGATTATGTAAATCTGCAAAAATCCGCTCTGATCTGTCAAAGCCTCATTCTGGCCCTATAAGGGGTTATTCTGACCAAAGAAGGGCAAATATTGGCCTGAGGAAAACCCATTCTGACAAGTAAAAGACGCATTATGGACTGTGGAAAGCTCGTTCAGGCCAGAAACAGTCCATTTTGATCTGTAGACGGCCCATTTTTGACTGTGGAGCGCCCCTTTTGACCTGTAGAGGACCGATGCTGGACTTGATCGGGCCCACTCTGGCCTTTAGATTTCTCATTCTGGCCTGTAAATGACCCAATATTGGCTGTGGAGGACTAAGTTTGGCCTGCAGAGGGCCAGTGCTGACCTGCAGAGGGCTCATTCTGACCTATAGAAGGTTTGTTATCGGCTGTGGAGTATCCATTTTGGTATGTCCAGCGGCCCAATCAGGCTTGTGAGATGCCTACTCTGGCCTGCAAAGGTATCATTATTAGCTGTGCATTCCCCATTCTGACTTATAGAAGGTCCATTCTGGCCAGCACAGGGACCCTAATAGACTGTGAGGAACCCATTCTGGCCTGTGGAAGGTCCACTCTCACTAGCAGAAGGCCCTTTCTGGCACATGGAGGAATTATTATGGCCCGTAGAGGGCCCATTCTGACATGAAAACAGGCATATTGTCGGCTATGGAAGCCCCATTCTGCCGCGTAGACAGGCTCATTCAGGCCTGTAGAGGGACCGTTCAGGTCTGCCGAGGGCCCATTCTGACCGGTGTTGGTCACATTCGGGCCTGTATAGCCTAGCGTGTCGAGGTCGCGTGCCCCCCTAATCGTTGTTCGAGAGCGCTGGAGATTGTGCACAGCCTACCGGCCTGGGACCCCAAGCGCATCCCCGAAATCCACGTAATCGCAGACCCGGAGTCAGGTCTGCAGCTGCTGCAGATTTGTGCTCCGACCAGATTCTTATCCAGCCTGCTAAAATACGGGGGCTGCTGCACACACTGTATGCAAAATTCATGACCTGACTTATCACTGGGGTCTAAAGCGTGCCAGACTCAATCATGGCAACGAAGCTGCCGACTGCCTGGCCAACGATGTGGCGGCTTTGGGCCGGGCCAGCAATCCCGACAACCCGACCAGGGCGTGGGTGGCATCCAGTGCAACACTGTTGGTCTGGCTTACGCCATAGTCGCCGTAACCTGCGACCAAATGCCGCACCCGATGAAAGTCTGACTTACTAAGACTCATCACTCTCTCTCAGTAGTGGATGGGTGGAATTGAAATGTGGACACATAAAACTAGATCCTTCTTTGCATCAAAAAAGAATTTTCTATAACACATGCTGATTAACTACCCCAGCAACGAAAAATTTGAGTCCTTGAAAGGATTTAGCAATACATCATGTAGTGTAGTGTTTGGTGGAGTGGCGATCAACCCATGACATAACAGGCTTAACCGCCGCTCTGGGAGGGGGAGACTTCCCATCTTGGGGTTTAGGAAAAGTAAAAATTTTGACTTCCAGTAAACTTCGTCTCTTGGCTATGCTCGATGTGATCAGCCTGACTTAGCTTGGCAACTATCAACGTTTGACACCTTGACTGAATCTTGGCTGCATCCCTTGCAGACAAATGTCCACAGCTGCGTGTCATGCAGCAGGGGATTATCAGTTCCATACTGCAATGCAGCAGTCTGTAAACCCATTGCCTCCATGAATATACAGCATATGTGTATGGCTACTTATGCGGACAGCCTAGCATCAGGCAAACATTGTCAGGTTACCATGGTTACGGCTTCTTTCAAAATAACCAACTGTCGTTTTGTTTCAGAGCAACTGTTGAAATGGATGACCTTAAGCAATCCATCAAACGCTGAGTGATATTTGAGCCTGATCTAACAAGCTTACCAGATAAGGGCATGTTTCACATAATCAGCCCTACAGGAGTGTCGTTTTCTTTTCAGTTGTAGAGGATTTCGCCGCCCAGCCCGGGATGCATTTTCCTATGTTTAATCATTTGTGTTCGTAATTTTTCACCATTCATCATTTTTTAGGGCTCAGCCCCTGCAGTCTAATTTCAAGAAGCAATGCTACTGCTCCCAAGTCTGAAATCATAGTGGCTTAAACCTAGAAATAGAACTGTTTTATTGCATTTCGGAGGCAGGCTCAGTTTTTTTCCTTCCCGAAGCCCTCCCTCTCCTTCATCACAAGGTATATTGGAGGACTGCATCTCTTTAGCCCTAGGTCTACCAATTATAATGGTTATGCAACCACCTGAAATTAAAATCACTTTTGGTTTGGTGACATCATCATAGAACCAGCTGGAAGCGTTGGCGATCTTCACTATCGTTGCATACCATAACCGGCACAGACCTCGTATTTCCTAACATGGCCTCAATCAACAGAATTTAGTGCAAACTCATGCAATATGTGTATCAGCAGATGCACAATAAAATTGTGAACACGTTGTTTCCTTCATTTGGCACTATATACGATAAATGGCAATAAAAAGCGTTTTATCTCACACATGTCAACTGGTCAGTTCTCGAGATCCGAGGTGCGGTGGCTAAAACTATCCTGATTAAAACTACTATGTTTGGCAACATTTTGTGGCTCAACTTGCTCATACAGTGAAACGTCAATGTTTCCATATGTGCTCTACACAAGTTTACGCTGCAGGCGTTAGCAAGCAGCGACCAATAATTAAACTGTGAGTGTCGTCTGGCGCTCTGGGACGGTCTGTTGTAATCTGTCGCCATTTTCGCAATTATGTCACCAAATAGCTCACATGAGTTTCCGTTTTTGCCACAGATCAGTGATTCCGTAAATCAGTAACCTTTCATCCCTGTCAGGCGAATCACAAGCTTTGGGTCGAAGCCGTTGCGACGATCTAACAGGCACTGGCGACAGAGAGCCCCATAGGGAGGGCATGGCGTGACCCCGACGGAACGAGCTTGACCCTACCCCTGACCCTCAACGGCGCAACATCTGCGTGGGCAGGAGCCTGCCGTTAGAGAGCAAGCAATGTGGTAGCCGTTGTTGCTTACACGCAGGTACAAATGGGATGATTCGCCCTGATTCACCCGCTTTTATAACGCGGACTGGTAGGGGGAGGTCAATGTCTCCCCTCGCCTTGCCGTTTCCACGGAAAATACCAATGGTCTGATGTCAACAAAGCCTTGCGGCTAATAGTAAGCATTATATTGTTAGTTTAATAATTAACCTCATTGTGCCGGGTCAATGAGTACGTTTCCCGTAAAATCAAACTTTTCTGCTTCAACTTTTGACATTTACGAAAACATGCAAAGTAACGACATGAAACTTTGCCAAGCATATCCCTTATTTCATTTTGAGCACATTTATATGCATTCTTAGGGGGATTGAGATATTGATTATGACGTAGGGCTCCGTGAGCACCAGAGTGTTGACCCGCCGCGAGCGATAGGCTGAATCTTTGGTTGCTGCCCGCCGGCCGCGCCGGCTTGCACCGCCGTGTAGTGCTCCTAAAAAATCGTCACTGCTCTAAAAACAGGAACTTTAGAGGTGCGCAGTTGGTGCCAGAACACACGCAATAAAATGCTCCACAGACCACTGAGATTTCATCGCGATTATGCGACATGCCGGAGAGATATCCTATAAACCCGCCGGGGACTGGGTCGCATCGATTCCCCAAGAGGGGAGGGCTATTAGCGTTGCAGAGTGCGGCCAGTTCCGGAATGATGCTGTCGCCAGCTTATGCAACGCTGGACAACATACCCTTTGGTGGAATGCATAAACACGACTTTATTGTGACGAGCAGAGTACAGCACTTTCGACCGCAGCACGCGTTCGTACGTCAACATACGCTCGACCACAGCAAACGTTCGTACGTCAACATACGTTCGACCACAGTACATGTTCGCACGTCAACACACGTTCGACCACAGTACACGTTCGTACGTCAGCACACATTCGGCCGCAGCATAAGTTCATATGCCATCACACGTTCGGCCGCAGCACACGCTCGGACGTCAACACACGTTCGGCCGCAGCACGCGCTATGAAACTGAACCAAATATGGCACTTCCCATGTCATGCTGCTTAAAAAACGTCAGGCAGGTCAGATTGCTCGCAATCCGCTGAACGGTTCGGTGGAAGTCTCAAAAAAGCTGAAAGGCGAGCACCAGACTTACAACGCGCTGGCGACGTGCAGTAGCCGGGACCACCACACTCCTTAGGCCGGACCGCGAGCTGCGGCGCGACAAACGATGCATGCAAGGCATTCTGGTCTATCCGCATTCCGCTGCGTGCCTCTTGTAGCGTAATTGCATTCGGATGAGAGACTGGTGCAATAGTGTCCGAACCTACCGCAGTCACTTTGTGCATGACGTCACAGCCACAGTCACAAAAGCATGACGGCCATAGAGTTCACCGAGTGCCTTCAGAGCTACCCTTGAATTTTCTGAAACAGCCGCGAGGCGAATGGATACATAATCAAGGGATTTCTCTCAATAACACGCCGGTAAAATCAAGAAATCTGCGCCGCTCGCCAGGGATCAGCTGGATGGAGGCTAAACCAATTCCTCCCCGTCTGGCGAAAGCTTAATTACACGTCCGCGGCTCAAGGCAGTCCAATATCAGGAACAATGCCGGACTTAGCGCCCCCTGTCCCGGACCGTTGGCCGTGCAGGTAGTCGGTAAATGGAGCGTAGCGCTCGCAAAGTGAAACCAGGCGGGAAAGGCAACTGCCGGCCGCTCGGCCGCCTGCCAGCGCCCGGCTCAAGGCCGGGACCTAGAATTAGAGATGCAAACATTTCAAAGGCCTGACACGGGTCCACCGCCGCGCACAGGCACCAGTCTGAATGAACGGCAACGACGTGGGGCCGACAACGTTTGGCGAGCGCGGATTTGCGGGACGGTGATCAATGTACACGGGCCGGCACATCAGGGCGCTGCGCGAGATCGTGGCATTATCAGCGTGCATGCAATGATCTAGTGCCAGCGTTGTGATTCAGTCCTGGCTGCTGGTGCCACGGTATGGGTGTCTTTCATCTCCATTCAGAACAGTGGGCTTCTTCTGGCGTGCCTGGGCTGTATATTGGGAGTGGCGCCCGCCATAATCGTTCTGGTTTCCTATGTGTCCGCTTTGTTTCTGGAGAAACCGGTCTAACTTAAAGGTTTGACCGTTTAGTCGGCCGTGTTTGTGGACCTCTTTTGCTGTTTTTACGTCGTTGCTGTTAATGGATTTTTTCGTTCCTACTGTTTATGGACTCATATTGGCGGGCACGGGCGTAGTTTTACTAAATGAGGGGGAGATGAGCAGGGAAAATGTGCAACCTACCGCAAAATACGGCAAGTTTGGGGGGTACTTACCGGATTTGGCACACTTTCTTCTCAAAGTGAGGGGAAGTGGAGCCCGCTTGTTTGCGGGAAATGGGAACGTCCAAGCGGAATAGTCAGCTTGCAGTCTTGTTGGCTGGCAAGTATTTTACCCAATTCTAGCCTGTCTGGGCCCAGCCGCTTCGTCACAGGCGGTTCCAGCAACACCTGTCCACTGGTCATGGTTGGATCCGGCGTGTAACTATGGCTGGACCCAGCTGATGAGCCAGGCTCATTGTTCTAAAATGCCTGCCTAGGGGAAACTGGTGGCCTTTCCCTGCCAAGGTGGCAGATACGTGCCTGGTTCTCAATTGTGATCCCTGGTTCCCACTATTCTTTCGACAAAACAAAACCCTGTGTCCTGGTTCCCACTGGTTCCTTCAACAAAAATCTTTAGATCCTGGCTTCTGTTGGTTCTTTCGACAGACCGAGAATCTGGACTTTGGCTCTCATTGGTTCTTCCGACAAAATAAAACCCTGGATCTTCGCTCCTGCTGGGTCTTTCAGGAAAACAAGATCCTGGGTCTTGGTTCTTACGCGTCATTTCGAAAAAAGAAAATCATGGATCCCTATTTTCACTGATGCGTTCGACAAAGCTAAACCCTGGATTCTAGTTCCTTCCGGTTCCACAGCAGACCATGGGTCTGACTCCTGGTTTCCGGTTCCCATCGGTTCTCTCAAAAACACTGTATTTTGCGTACTTACCACTGATTTTTCATAAGGAGCAGACCCTGGCCCACGGTCCCCGGGCACAAAGTCATGCAAGCCACGCTTGACCGCCCACATATTTTTTTGTGCCCACATTTATCCAGTCCAAAACTACAGGGAAGTCAAACAATTAGCATGCCCTGCTACTACCAATGCAACTAACGAAGCTTAACTGCTAGTTATAGATACTTTGCCTACAGCGTAAGAGTGAGTGTCTGCCAGCTGAAGCAATCACAAAATACAATCCATATATTTATGCTCTAACACCACCTCGAAGCCACACGCTACAGGCTAGTAAAACTATCAACATGCTCTGATTCAACCGCTCCAACTACCAAAACTTAACTGCTTGTTGGCAATCAGTGTCTATCGCTTAGAAGTGAGTGCCTGACAGCAGAAACTATCACACAGGATAACTCATATACTTCTGCTCTCATATCACGTGGAAGTTGAACACCACAGACAAGTTAAACAGCATGTGATCTCCATACCACCGTTGCAGCTAACAAAGGTTTAGTTGAAGAACATTGCCTACAACATAGAAGTGAGTGCCTGAGAGCTGAAACTATCGCTTGAATGAATCATATATTTGCAATAAAAACAGCTAAAAGTTACACCACAGTCATGTGAAACAGTCAGCATGTTCCAACCTCGCTTGTATAATTAATAAGGTTTTGCTGTTAATTGAAGGTCATCGCCTAATATTTGCAAATAGGTACCTGGGATGTGAAACCATGTTCTCATCATTGCAGAAAAGCAAACAAGGGTGTTTATTATGAATGGTTCACGAATCAACCTCATTAAGATCGTTCAGTACCCCACTAGGTTTCAAGGTAATGAAGACACTGGTACGGTGCCACACTGGACAAGGCACCACCACCAATGTAAAGAGCTTGAGCTTCTTCCATGTCCCATGCTAGTAGCTAGTCGATAGCTGATGTTTAATCAGCATGATGACATTTCATCAGATAACAAGGCGATAGCATGATGTCCAGTGAGAACAGCATTGCTAAGGCACATTATTGACACTTTTAAGATAATATCAATGTTAGCAATGCATTGGCTGAAAACAATATACACCCGGGGGTCCAAACTGAGGGTGCTTTCATTGTCCCTGCTGTCTTCGCTTTGTTCATGTCCTTGTGCTTGTCAAACTGATAAATTCCTACCAAACAGCGCGATTTTTGTTGAAACAAAATGTGGCCAGAACCCAATGCCGCTTAACAGATGAGATGGACGATATGTAGGTCAGAAATCAGATACTTACAGAAGCCAGCAGATAATCAGCCCTCCATCCATCCATTGCTAGAAGCCTGTACAGCCTCTGAGCAATATACAACAATGGTAAGCTCATATTCCTTGCGGGTCATTATGCTTGAATCTACACCGATAAATTCCGATAATTACAGATTTTCATTAGCATAGTTCATTATAGACTACCTGACTCCAAAAGGGTTGTTGGAAAACGGACGCTTCGGGACGGGCTTGGTCGTGGCCGTGTTTTTGGCACCATTCAGCGCTACCCACGTTGTATAACCTTCGCCCAAAACGGTTGCAAACAATCAGCTGAAGTTGGGTCAGATACCGTAGTCACTTTGATGTGTTATGAGTGTTGTCTTGTTCCTAAGATGCAGTCGTGGAAACCTGCGGCCATCTGTTTGTGGCTGCTGAAGGCTTATCAGGTTGGACATGAGCTACCATGATAGCCTCCGGTGCGAAAGGTCATGCCGTCAGGCGCAGTGTGTGTCAACAAACACTGGTTTCAGTCTCAGTAAGTCTGGAGTTATTGCGGTGAAGCAGAAATTTTCCGTAACTCCATACATTTCACTGCCCACTCTTGTGGTAAATCTTATGTTGGAATGGTCAAAAGTGGATGTTTGAGCCATTTGTATAAGATTACGGCGCATGCAGAAAAATGATATGGTCAAATTTACATGACTTCATTTCCTATGCTGTCCCTCGTTACCTGCCACGCCTCCCCCCCCCCCTCTCCCCGCTATCCAAATATGCAACAACCCCCAGCTTTTAAGTCCGAGCAGGCGTGCTGCCCTCACTGCCCCCCCCCCCCCCCCCCCCCCCCATCTCTTCCCGGTTCACGCGGCCTTCACAATAAACACCACAAAGCTCTCGTTCTGAAATGCTCGTTCTGCACACATCCACATGGTCTTCGGTGGGCCCAATTTGTCCCAGACGTGATAATGGTTATGACATAAGCGGTTATGGACGTTTATTGTAAGCTTAACAATTATCAACGCACGCTCATCCAGTAGATTTGGAGCATGGTTCGACAGCGCCCTGAACCGACTCGAAATCCCAGTGATTTCGAAAGCGACTTTGCCGTACCCGCTCACAAAAAATAGGGTCTGCAGAATGCCAGCGCCTCTCAGCCCACCAGTGGTTCTGATCGACCTTCGCGTCCTTGCCCCCCCCCCCCCCTCCCCCCCCCCCGTTCGGAGAGGTTCACGCGGTTACTGCATTCGGCAAATGAAAAAATCTCGGCTTTGCTGCATAGCGATTGGCCATGGTGACACTGTTTGGAAGCCAATTTGTGTTAATTGAACTCCAGCAGGCGGAAGCGTAATGGCTGATAAGTCAGCAGCTCCCGGCTCTGTTCTTCATAACGTACATTGCCTTCCCTTAACGCGCGTCCGGGTGGGGGTCAGACTGATCCCCTCCCAAAGGCTTTTCCAGAATGGCTTCCGAATGGCACGGCGTAGCCGCGCCACATATAAATTTAGATGTACCTTGTGAGGTCGCTGACCTATGGCAGGTCAAATTCAGGCCATGGTTTCAGCGAGAGCAGTTTCGAGGGAATCGTCCAATCTGATACAATAACGGGGTATTTGACGAAGCCACACATCTTTGAGATGCTTTCTGAGCCACCACAAATATTGAATGAGCAAATTACGTTGACCTAAGGTCAGGTATGAAGGTCAGACCAAGGTAAAAACCAACCTGATTCATTACTCTAGGGCTTGCTGTATGGGATAGTTTGTGGTGCTCATTTCAAGTTTATTGACAGCAGGAACCGCACTGTACATCTTCCATGGACTACTTAGAGGTCAGAACAGGTCATTGACCTAAGATGGCCTGAGTCGACATTTTGTTTTAGGAACATACTGCCTAGCGCAATATTTGTAGCTTATCCAAATGCAAAACTCAAAGTAGTCTTGTATGATTTTGGTCACCATGACCTTCAAAAGGTCAGACAAGGTCACTGACTGCAAATGGATTATGAACTTCTGCTTTGAAACAGTAACCTAGGTTCTGGGGACACTTAAGAGAACAACCTGAAATTTGACTTTGTTTGATGTTATTTGTCATGAAGGTCATAACCTAGGAGGCCCACACTTTGACCTAAGTGATTTCACGTGCAGGTCAAGATACCTTGTAAATTTGGTGTCTCTGGCATTCTTAGTTCCCGAGATCACAGGGGGGTCAAATTGATCCCCCAACCACCCCACCCAACCCGAGTGAAGGGTATCTAGCCGGCCACCCGGGCAGCGTGTTAAGCAACACAAATATTGAATGAGAAACTACGTTGACTTAAGGTCAGGTAAAAAGGTTACACCAACGTCAAAACCAATCTGTTTTATATTACTCTGGGGCTTGCTGTATGGGATAGTTTTTGGTGCTCATTTCGAATTTATTGATAGCGGAAACCGCATTATACATCCTCCATTGACTTGTCAGAGGTCAGAATAGCTCATTGAACCAAGATGACTCTGGTCGATATTTGGTTTTTAGGTACATTTCGCCTAGCGTTATCTTTGTCGCTTATTCAAATGCAAAACTCGGAGCATTCCTGCATGATTCTGATCACCATGACCTTCAAAAGGTCAAACAAGGTCACCGAGCTTAAATGAGGTTGCGGCCTTTTTCTTAGAAGCAGTTATCTAGTTTCTGGGGCACTTTGGAGATCAACCTAAAATTTGACCTTGTTTTTCCTTAGTTGACCCGAAGGTTATGACCTAGGAACCTCAACCTTGACCTAAGTTAGTTTACGTACAGGTCAACACACCCTATAATAATAAGATGACGTCTCTAGCTCTCATAGGTCTCGAGATCTCAGGGGGTTAAATTGACCCCCCACCCGAGCGAAGGGCATCTAGCCGGCCACCCGGGCGCGTGTCAAACAAAACGCTTCAGGAACAGCAGATCAGGGAAAGGCAGCTATCCCCCAAAACTTTGGTAAAAGCTGATAGTCTATGTGATATCACGCTGAAAAAAACATTTAAGTCGCCTTCTCCAATTTGTCAGACGCTTCGTGGCCGCTGTCCCTCTTCAGTAATATTTGTCCATTCTCGCACTGAGAACCATGTTACGCCCGCTAGGAAATAACCTTACACAGATGGTTCCCCAACAGTCTGCCCCAAGCTGGGCTCATAGCTTCACCGGGTGGTTTGGCAGGCGTTACGTGCAGAACCCCACGCCAGTTTCCGCTCACAGGTTGGGAAACCTGTGGCTGTCGCTTTCTAGACGGCTGATAAATGCATCTGCAGGTAGATGTAACAACGGTGAAAGGATGCGAGTGTGCTGTCACTGGCAAAGTTTACTCATTGGCATGAAGCCTTCAACAACGCTGTCCCTCCGTCATTTTGGCTGGGGGACATTTCAAGGTAACGTTTCGACTCAAACTTTATCGTGCACACACGTATCTGGAATGCTGGTGTTTTGCACTGCAAACCCAGTGTTTTCGAGATCCTCTTCAAGAGCCCTGTTTGAACCGGCGAGCTCCGTGAAGCGCTCACGTCGGACGCCCCGCTCAACAGTAAGCAGCAACGCCCCTCCCAGCGTTCATTGTTGTTTTATCCCCCTTTGGCCAAATGTTTTGGCGGAGTATTTTGGTTAATCGCTTTCGCAGCAAGTCGTGTGGCAACTTATTACGCATTACTTCAATACAATTACCAGGTGTCTCATACGATTCTGCCACACTTGCTTGGTCTAAAACTCCTTTAAACCTACATCACAAAATAAAAATATGCACAGCAGTCTAGAACAGGGTGCACGCAAACGTATTCACACACAATCATGCAAACGTCACTCAAGCTTGGTGCTTACCAGAGCACGCGCTTCAAGCGCCCTCCTCCCCGTTTAACACGCAAAGTGCCTGGCGCCCCAACCTCTTTGGTACACGTAAGCACATGTCTCCGACGGCATCCCGTGTATGGTAATATTGCTCGTTCGCTCGAGCCGATGCAGTGCCTATGAGGTTGTAGCACCCTTGTGATGTGTGATCTCACAGCACTCTTGCGGTACCATTGTGGGTGGATGTGGTGAGGGGGGGGGGGGGGGGCAGTAGATCAGATGTGTGGCTTAGCCTAGGTCACTTTAGACAAGTACGCGGTAAAATTGAGCAAGTTTGGTTCTATTGTCCTAATCCAGGTGTTCCATGTCAGAGACTGAATCGTTTTGTTCTCCCCAAATTTGCATGCATTGGGATATAGGAGTCCTTTCTGCACTAGCGTTTATTCGACATGTACCTAATGTGTCCTGGCGCATTCAACACGCAACTAGTTGTAAAATAAATGGTAAACAGGACAGGGCAGGAGCGAAACCATCCGTTTGTGGACAGGCTTCCCTACATAACCGGTACACTTGATTGTGGATGCGTTTGTTTGTCATTATGAACCATTTTGTCACGTCACGTTTGTGCATGTGGTTCCATGGAGCCAAATCATAAAGTGCCACGATGTGGAATGTGAAATGACGGATGGGTTTATGGTAATGGTACAAGTTGAACGCTGGGGTAAACGTTTGTGGCCGTTTGGATTGCCCTGACGACATGCCATCGGTTCTACTCGTGCGTATTCTATTATTTGAACATTTCCGATTTGGTACTGAATTAGGTCCCTATTTAAAAATCATCGCGTCAAAAGGATTAACATGAATTTGAAATGAATAACAGTACATTCCTAATATCTAAGTTTCACCTTACATGCCGCACTTCTTTATGGACATAAGGTACGTTTCTCAATTATTTACGGGTCCGACCGGATGCCTCAAGACAATGGTTTCAGCGCGCGAGATCAATTTTGTTCCGTCGTCAGGGCCAAGCATAGACGACATGCGTCTCCGCGACTTGGCTGGCACATCTCGAGACTCTGGCTGTCGATTGGCTACTACCAAGCCGACGTATGAACCAGTGCTTGAAGTAATGCCACCCTACCCGCCGCTTGGCCTGGCTTTTTAACTTAAAATTCACTTGAAATTATTTCCTTGCTATACACAAATGGGTGACCGATGTACACTTAGAGGGACCTGTGCAGTGACAACTAGCCCTCCTCATTCACTGCAGGCTTACGCCCCGGCTCTAAACGCATCAGGCTTATGCCCCGGCTCCAAACGCAGCAGGCTTATGCCCCGGCTCCAAACGCAGCAGGCTTATGCCCCGGCTCCAAACGCAGCAGGCTTATGCCCCGGCCCCAAACGCAGCAGGCTTACGCCCCGGCCCCAAACGCAGCAGGCTTATGCCCCGGCTCCAAACGCAGCAGGCTTATGCCCCGGGCTCCAAACGCAGCACTCTAGTTTTAGTGGCCTTGGCTACCACTGCCATTTTTCCATCAGTATAATACGACAGGTTATTGGATCGATCAAACATGCTGGGCGCGATTTGCACGGATCTTGGATTTGCTTTCTTTGATCCAGAACCATAGCCCGTAAATAGCGTGACCTGCTATTATCCTAACAGACCAGCGTTGCGCGGCTTTCATGATGATTAAATTCCCGGACCACGACGTGACCGTCCGCACTCCGCTTCATTAAACAAAGGTGGAAGCTCTATGAACACAAGTAATGCAGCCCGTCAAAATGGAATGCTTCGGATCACTCCACTACTGCGATAAGTGTCACTGATAACCAAATGAAAGCCTCGTCAAAACCGGAGGAGGGGGCACGCTCAGTTTAATTCGCATCATCCTCTAACCAAGGCTACGCCTATTTTCAAATCATAGTTGTTTTCAACTCATGCAGCATATTCAGCAACGACGGAGCCCGTGCGCCATCAGCTCTAGAAATAGACGGCGCCTGATGAACACACGAACCGTGGATAACGAGTGCCTGCTCGGCCATAATTCACACTCCTGAACGGCCTGTCGGTTTCAGCCACGCTGTTTTACGTCAGACCGACTGATTTGTGTGATGGAAAGAAAATTGCGCCGCCTGAAAATTCGCGTGAGCATGCGATGGTCGTCTGTGTTTCGGATTATAAAGCCTATAAGGAGTAGGTCAAATTCAGCGGAGCGACGTCATACATTCCGGCGCGGCTGTCTGACATTCTGAGCTCGAGTCCCCTTTGGCAGACGACTTGGAAACTTCTACCTGACTGCGACGGACAACAACATTACATTGCGCATTTGATGAGGGACTCAGAAGTGTTGTCTGATTGGAGCTCCAACGCGTTTGATGCAAGCTTTGGATGAAGGGTCCTTGTTCGAAGAAACTCGCTTATTGTTTCCTTTCAACAGATAGTTACAGTAATGGATATTGTTCCGTGCTTCTTTAGCAGCAACCTAGCATACAGGACAGTTGCTTCGCTCCCCTCCCCCCCCCCCCCCCAACCTCGCCCTAAACTACTGGTGACGTCATCCCACCAGTCTCCACCAATCGCCGGAGCGGTGGCAGACTATTCAGCAGACTATAAGCCACGGAAATTGAGCCACGTCATTACGCCGCCTCTTCCTTTTGCCACTGCAATAGCTTAAGGGGCCTGTCCAATCCAGCATCAGATTCAGGGAGGGACATGTTCCCAAGAGCGCATCAGTGTTCCGAAAATCCAGCCCAAATGGCCAGACTTCTGCTCTTTTCAGTCTGATGACTTTGTCTCTGTTTGTTCTCTTAGATCCACCAGCATGCCCCTTTTGCTTCGACGCCGGCGCGACACTCCAGATAAATGAGGTGGCGTCGCTTAACCTGATTAAATGACGAAATCAATAAACCAACTACGCCCCCGACAGCTACCGTCTTCATTCGCGGCGCACTGCTGTTACGGGGGCCGCTATTCTGGCCAACGCAAAGTGCAACGCGTGGCTGAAGCGGCACAGCGGTGTTCATCGTTGATGCGTCAACTGTGGCATTCTGCAGCCATCGTTCCCATATGCCTCATGAGCCTACGATGACCGGCATACGCGCCTTGGCCGAACGAACGTCACGTTCTGGCAAGTAGTCAACAAGTAATGACACGACAATTCAAGTCATTTGATTTGACATTTGGTATTCGTCGGTCTGAAACTTGTATGCACCAGAGGAATCATGTGGCAACTATGTTCGCAAAAAACGCATATGTCGTACGCGCTTACACATGTGGGGGAGGGGCGAGGGGCGAAGATCCTGAGGAAGAGGGACGGTAGGCGGTCAGATTCAAACCCAACCTGAATCATCCAAATTTACCACTTGGCTTTTACTCTATACTTGATACTTTTGACGCTGACAGTGCTTTCCCATTTCACTGAGTATTCAGATAGTTGCTCCACTGCTCTGAGGCGGCATCGACGACCAGTATTTCTGGTCGTCGACGGTTGAGTATTTTCTGGTCCAACCGTCATTTCTGCGGACGGACGTCTGGACACGATCCGAACAAACTGCGTTTGAGTGAGTTCTTCAGACACGACCCTGCTCTCAAGGCCTGCCTCGCGCCGTGGAGGAGCCTTCTGAGCCACTCTTCGCCGCTCGGGGCTGCTGACGAGGGGTGCGGCGCCGGCGGCGTCGGCACGCGTTCGAGGGTCCTCCCGGGGGACGAGCGGCACTTGGGGCCTCGCTCGAGGGCTATGTGGGCTCACTCTTAAAGCGGAAGACGTCTGCGGCGTCGTGTAGATGCTGCCTCCGCATCGGTTGTCATCGCACGGCTTTGACGGCGTAATATTTGAGCACAACGGCACGCATACAAAACAATTTCGGGTCAGTACGGGTCTCAGGGATTTACGTTATTTATCTCCGCGGTGGAACTTCATGGAGGTTACAACATGCGAAGACACATATAAAAACATTATTCGACGCCGCAACCCCAAAGGCAACACATTTTTGCCACTTCTTTGTACATTACAAAAGCCTTTGATGTTTCGTGCGCCGCTTTTTAGAATATCACAGCCTTTCTTGCTTCCATACAATGTTGTTAAGAACATACTAATTCAAGTGCACGTAAGGAAACAAACATAATAACTTTGTTCGCCCGCCAGTGCATTGCTTTACGTTTAATCTGAGTTGCTGTTTGGCAGGGGTTGGATTGTCTATGACCGGCACTCCCACTGAGTTTGTCTAGCCCAGAATCCTGGGATGGCAAAAACTCGCCGACTTGGTGGACACGGTCGGCGACAAAAATGCATATTTTCACGCGCCGCTCGGGTGCCAATGATGTGTTTGATCGACAATTTTGTTGACGGCCACGACCAGCATTAGAGCGCGCATTCAACAACCTTACATAGACTTCAATGGTAATGCATTTCATCCCACAACACCAGCGAGCGTTTCCGTAAATACCCTTTCCCGTACCCATTGTCCCCATGGTATCTTTCTTACGCTCCGTCCCATCCCGGCGACAAAAATATCCTATGATTTTGGTTGGTCGCTCACTTCAGTGACAGATCGACGACAAATCAGCGTATTTCCTATAACCCGACCGGTCGGCCGATTCACCATTTTCGTCAGCCGACTTTCAGTGTACCAAAATAAACAGAAGAAAATAATGAAAAATATAGGTGTGCGATTTATTTGGCCGCAACGGTATGTTCCAGTCATTGTGATGCAGCTGAGATGTGTGAGGCTGGTGGTCACTTTCAATGCACTGGGGCTTTGCAAGCCACATTCGCATCGCAGTTCCTGAATACTTATCTAGTTGTAAATTTTGGGCATTGTTGACTTAATTGATTGACAGGGGGAAAGTCGGCGAGATGAGCCAATCAACGCAGACGTTGGTTTTGATGATTCAAACCGACTTTTCAAGGCATAGAAAAGCGACAGAAAGACCGTTGACTCCCCGCAGCAGTCTCAAGCACCGAACCTTCCCCTTTGAAGAAAGCCATGTGTTCGGCGCTGGGAGCTGATGACACTCCTCAGGAAGGGAATGAAGGAGATGAGGATGGTTCTGGGAGTGCACTTTGTCATTGTTGCTCCGTTTCTTATTGGCATGGTTAGCAGTCAAACCATCTTCAAGTCGGTTTGTACCTAGCTGCTTTTCAGTTCAGACCTCCGGCCGCCTTCCCCCAGTTTGCGAATGTTGCCGAATCTGGAGAGAAAAACAGACTATGTTGGGGAAGATTGCACAATTTTCACTGCTCAGCCCTCCACTTATCTTTGAAAACTATCCTCTGCTTAAAATATAATCACTTCGTTAAATTCTGCGACCATTGATCATGCCACATTACCTGCTGCGTCAGAATTTACTACCAACGCGCTTGAATGTCATCGGCAGTTTGCCTGCAGTACCACTCTTTTATCAAGGATCATTGAAACTTTCTACCCTATTCCTTGACGCTATATGCTATCAATTTCTGTTTTTTCTGTTTGCT